>NC_066850.1:9144561-9512613 GCF_001640805.2 Lates calcarifer
ATGCACTTTTTCCAGTGACACAAAGCATTCACATTCACCCCCCTGCCACAGCACTGAAATGCATTACAAGGTTATAATCTATACTATAAAACATACGGCAGCATAAAAATCACCAGCAGGACCATCTGGCTGCGGCGTAATTAAATATACTTAATCACATTCAAACATATGCAACACATTCATATGCCACATCAGTTGAGGATGGAGGGCGAGATGAAAATAAAATCCATTTTGATTAAGAGTAAAGGACAATTTCTGAGTGGCGCAAAACATCATTATGACTACAATGGTAGAGTATTATGAAACAATGGCGCTCAAAGTGATTCATTCATCACTTGTGTTATGTTAACCTTTCTTCCTCTGCCCACCTGCTGGAAACCTCACGCATTAATCTGCCTCCTTGTGTTAGCGCTAATGACAGCTGAATGGAGAGTGTGGGCTTGCAAACATGTTGAGCCTGTGGAAAACATGTTTGCATAGTTCAAGGTTACATATGACTGTGTGTGTGTGTGGGGGGGGGGCTTCGTTGGACAACACCCATTTTCAAATTCAGCCTTCATTTTGATCTCAGCTACACACCTATAACTTTTGTGACTATCTCACAGTTTCATGGTTGTGACGCTGTCTGTGGACAAAAACTGTCCACAGACAGGCATATAAACACCTGCCAAATTAGTCAAAACTGCCCCTGTGGTAGTAGGTGGTGGTGGTGGTGGTAGGTGAAAACAATACTAGCCCTTCTGTCATAGCTGGTAAAAATGCTACAGGTAGTAGAAAGTGAAGCAAAAAAAAAATGTGATTTTTAAAATTTGTCACATGAAAACATTATTATTAAAGTCTTGACTTAAACAAATAAGACAGATAATAAGCTCTAACTGTATATATTGAATTGTATGCCTGTGGGAACATATGTGTGTACTTGTGTATGAAACCTTGGTCCTGTGTGTGTCTGCATGTGTGTCTGCTGGCAGATAACCACGCTGTGTGCGGCTTAGTATTCACCTATCTAACCCGTCCCCGCGTGGAGCCGATGGAAGCCCCTTATCACGGACCCTCAAAGCCCCACGTCCCTCAACTCAAACCGCCTGCAGAAAAGTGAGGCAGAAATAAATAAAATATGTGGGAAAAGAAGAGAAGAAAGCTCCCAGAAACTGTTATGTTTTTTTTTCCTGGAGATGTGGCATGCATTCTTGTTTGTTAATGAGGATGCCTGCCTAGACCTTAATGTCCTGGATGGGGAAAAATGAAAGGGGGTTATAGAGAGACTTGAGGGATTATAGAGGGATGATACTTGGAAGCCGATGGGGAAAAGGAACTTCAGAAGGGACTGAATAAAACAAGTCAAGTTCTTATGAAAGACATAGAGGAAATGCAGAGAGAAAAGAAGTGGTGATAAATGGCTGTCATGGGAAAGTAAAAATCCACATACTGTCTTTACACAAGAATGAGGCCTGAACACAATCACTGAGGGATGACGCAGCAACGTGCTCGTGTGTAGAAATAAAGAGGGGTCAGTCAGGCATTTTCTTTATCATCCATAATCCCATGAGGGGTGGTATAGAGAGAGCTAAGCATCATGGGACACATTTTTTCCTGAGTCCCTGGGGACAGGATGGCTCATTTCCATCTCAGAGTTGGTTTGACTTGATGGAAAAAACGTGGAGAGAAGGCAAGAACGCTAGCAGCGAGAGATGATGTTGATTGGTGAATGGGCACAAAAGACTCATTAGACCTGATGATTTCTTTTCAGGAGACACTGGGAGTGTTTTTGACATTAAAAAAAGACACTGGTTGAGGTTGAAGGACAGAGAAGAAAAAAGAGGAGAGAAAATGGCGAGGACACGCTGAAAATGTACAACTTAAAATGTCCTCTGCTCTTTGCGAAATTGACGCCAACTTTTGGTCATTAGATTAAGTGATGAAAGTTGTACTTTTACAATTAATTGCTCAAATCAATTAACAATATTAATAAATGACTGATTATTGATGTTCATTTAAGAAAACGTGTGACATTTTGGGGAATACACTTCTACACTTGATCTCAGAGATTCAGATGAAAACACTGACACCATGCACACATTCTTACCCTAAATACAAAGCTATGGCCAGAGGCAGGTTAGCTTAGCTTAGCATAATGACTGGAAATGGGGGGAAATAGCTAGCCTGGTCTGTCCATCTCAGACTAGCTGTTCCTCCCTTATTTATTGTTAAGATAAACTAACAATCTGTTAATCCAGATTAACTGCTGAATATAATAGTTTATCTCAGATCATCCACTCAGTCAAATGTTGCAGTGAGATTAAACTGAACTATGGTGCCATCACTTACATTACATCACTTCTGTGGATGCCAAAATGGTCTTCCTTCAGTGAAAAATCTATCATGATGGGCGAAGGCAAGTGATGGAGAGGTGGGGTGGGGTGGTGAAAATACAACATCCTGCACACCTCCACCTGGTTATCGAGAGAATATAAACCAGGTCGGAAGAGTTTGACAGCACTTCATGATGGGTGGTTGTCCGTTTGAGTGACAGATGTGAATGGCCTTAAAAAAAAAAAAAAACCCTGATGGATAGGTGGGAGAAATAGCTGCACAGTCATCCCCAGAGAGCACAGAGGCTGACAGGCACAGAGAAACTAGTTAAACTGAAAGATTGGAGGTGAAGTTAAAATACAAGCTACAATAAAGTGGAATGCATTCATCAACCCTCCTTTAAGATGTGGTGTTGTAGAGCTCTTAAATTAGAAATATTTGCAACTAACTGACAAGCAGAACATCTGTGAAGTCTACATACTGATAAGTTGCAATCCTGTTAGCTGTAAAGACATTTATGACTTTTTAAACGGTACACCTTAATCATTTCTTACTAACAAAAGCACCTTGAAATTCCTCATTGTTCTGAGGTTTTTATCTGTCAAATTTGTTTAATGAATCTTTTCCTTCTTGTTTCAAACTGGCTGACTGCCAAATGCTCTTTTCTCCTTATGTAAACACATTCATGATTAAGTTGTAGCCCGTGCTAACCTCAGTGACAAATACACTGTACATAGAACTGCTTCACAGCAAAAGCCACCCAATTTCACCAGTTGAATGCTCTTAATGTGGAGCAGCAGCAGTGGGAAATGTTAGGTTTGTACTGGCAGTAACCTAATACAGCTCTGATATGGCTGTAGTACAGTAAACAGTGAAGCTGTAAATCTCTTGAATCGATTGCAGGAAATTGCGGACACTGCCACTAACAATGAAAACTACTATCTAGAGAGTTAATTACTGAAAATAAATACACTGATTGGCAAATGCAGAAAAAAGGGCAGCATGAATAGTATAAAAAAATCATTTCAATTCATGACAATCTTAAGGTTTATAGCTTTAACTGTAAAGTTTCTTTTAATTACATTTATTTACATTTGTGAACAGTGGTAAAACTGGTCTTTTAAACACAGAAAATTCACTTACAGTATGAGTCTTCTGTTATTGTAAAGATGTGAATATATGTTTGATTTTTATGGTCAGAAACTTATAGATTGGACCTTTTGATAAATAAATATTTATCCAACAAAATATCAGGTAAATGAAACATAATATTTTAACACTAATAATGGAATTCAGCCAATTACTGGGCATAAAATTAATTTTAAATTAAATGAGTGATCTCAGGCATGGTTTACAAATGTATAGCATGCGCATGTTATTAAAGTGAGTACATTCTTATTTGTTCATGTGAATTAACAGAATTGCACAAAATAAAGAAAACGAGGGGATAAATAAACTAAAAGGCGAACGCAATATTCATGGCAAGCACTCAAATTAATGAAAACGTGCATGAAGTGTGTTTCATGGCCATGCTGCTAGCATCTTGTGCCCTTAATGTTCGAAGTCTTGGCCTTGATGTTTGTTTTTTTTCTTACTCCTACTCTCTGTGCTGCACTGATTGCTTTCCAACACAAAAGTCAGACAAAAGGCCAGAATAACAGTGGAGGCTAATTAGAACAAATTCTGGGATATACATGGGGAGATGAAAGAGGAGTGAGTGAGTGGGGGCTGGAGAGAGGCTGAAGTGGGTATTCAAATTTAATTCTGTTCAAATAACTTGTCATTGTGCCTTACACAAGTGCAAAGTGAATTTGAAACTTTGGCTTCATGGCACTGCATGTTGACAGTTAAAACACAACAACAGAAAAAGCAAATGTAAAATGTGTATTAGCAGCAGTACCAGCAGAGCCATCTTGCCTTTCAGTGGAGCTAAAATGTCCTTCTCTAGCTTAATTTACTCTTCCATAGCTCAAAAAGAAATTGACACATAGCTCAAAAGAGCTATTATTGTGTTTTATTATTGTGCTGATTTCTCTGTCAAGTATTTTTGTATTTTTGATCGACATGTGACACCAGTCACATCTTCTTTTAAGAAGTCATAAATGTCAATGCACATATTTGGTCTAAAATAGAGTTTTTCCCTACAAGCCAGGCCAATCCTTCCTTTAATCATTCCACCAAGAAATACATTAATCTGAAGTTCAATTTCAAGTTCAGATGCATTGTAATCAAACATATCTGCTAAATGCACCCACAACCTCTGTGGATCTGTTGTGTTTCTCTCTGTAAGATAAAGAGTTCGGTCTAGACCTGCTCTATACGTACAGTGCCTCGAGATAACTTCTGTTGTGAATTGGCGCTATATAAATAAAATTTGACTTGACAGACTTTGACAACCAAGATTGTGGTTTTGATTAAATACTGCAAAAATGATAAGTGTCTTAAAGCTTGAGACAGGATTTTTTAACATTAAAACAAAACCACATTTTAGCTTTAATCTTATCGATCTGCCTATGCCTAACCTCATCCACAAGCAGGACTGGAACAAGGATGTGAACCGCTATCCACCCCAACCACCTCCCTATGACTTGTACACTGTACAACAATATAACACTTCCTTCACATAAATGTCCTCTTTCCATTGATAGACCAGGATTACAGCTTAACGGCTGTATGCCTCCACCAACCAGTCATGTTACAGGAAAATATGGTCACAATCTCTTCTCCTGATCCTAAGTTTGACTTTGTGGATATAAAATGTCATCACTTCATCATTTTATCCTTTTTTCACATTTGTGCTAAATGTTGTGTTGATTAGAATATGAATTCTTGAGTTATGGCCAGAGACGTTTTTTGTGAGACCAGAATGGCCTTGACTTTTGACCTTTGATCACCAAAATCTAATCAGATCATCCTTGAGTCCAAGTGGTTGAATGCACCAGATGTAATGAAATTCCCTCCTGGCATTCCTGATATATAGCATCCACGAGAATGGGACGGGACGAATGTCCGTACATATGGACAACCCGAAAACATAATACCTGAAGCCACGGCTGTCGGAAGCACAAAAATATTATCTGTTTGCAATTACACTTCCTACAAAACATATTTTCTGTTGCTAATTAGTTGCACATAAATGTCATTTCTCTGAGACAGGGTTGTAACCCAGGGTCCCTTTATTTCTTTTACCTCTTCCTCACTGCCAATCATCATAACTATCACCCTGATGTCGACGTTGGCGTTGATTAATTTTCTGACAATCAAAAAAATGATCAATCAACTAATTATTGAAGCTCTAGTGTTGAGTATACATGTCATTACTGTATGTGTGTGTGTCAAAATAAAGTGAAAAAACCAGTATGCTTGTCCTGGCAGAATGGCAATGCATATTTATGCCCCCATTCTCATTATTTTCCATTAATCTACATCAGGCTAAAGGCTTTGTAATAGACATTGTGTGTCATGGGAGACGCTGCTTACAAACACTGAAGAGGAGAGATACACAAACAACCTTGGAGAGAGAGAGAGAGGGAGAGAGGGAGAGACAAACAGGGGAGGGGAAGTGGTTTATCATCTCTTCCCCTCTTTTTGATCTTCTAATTAGCAGAGGATGTGAAGAAGAAGCAGAAGAATGGAGTTTGGAAAAGGGACGTGGTGGGTAAGTGAGTAAGACACATATAGACAGAAACAGGGAGAGAGTAAGACACATCTGTTCCAAACCTATCTCACATCTCACTCCAACCCAATTTCATTACAGTCTAATCCGTCCTACAACCATGATAAAGCTCTCTTTCTACCCCTGCATCCACCAAATGATGGGAGCATTGCTGTGCTTTCAGGAGCTTTTACACTACGCTGGTCTTCATTTGTACATAATGTCTGCTCCTTGGAGAGCATCTGTCACCACTATTTTAACATGCTGTGTCAGTGTGGGCCTGCTTCTGCCATGATAATTTAGTGAGTGTGCGTGTGTGCATGTGTGAAAGCATATGTGAGGAGTGTGTGCATTCCTGTTCAAGCACGATATGATGACTACTTCTGACGTGTTGCACGACTTCAAGTTAAACAAGTCTCCGTAGCCGTCTGCTTCTGCTATCAACTGTGCCAGAGTGGATGTGTGAGGCTCCGGCTTTGGAAGAATATGCTTAAATGTGTGTGTGTGTGTACTTTTCTGTGAATGTTAATGAGCTAGTGAGAAAGAAACAACAGAATGAGGAATATGCATTGGGGAACGTCTTGGCAGCCGCCTCGGCCAGCAGACCACTGAACAACAGTTCATACTTAAAATGAATTCCTGTAGATTTGGCAGCTCTGAGAAAGTGAATGAAAGCAGAACATTCTGTGCTGATGCCTGCAAGGAAACTGGGTATATCTTTTATTTGCAATATATCTGATTGAGAGAGAATGAATTTGATAAAAGATTAAATATTCAATCCATTTTAGAAATATTCATCAATCAAAAACTTCAAAAAAGTGCTGGTTCCAACTTTTCAACAGTCTGAAAGCAAAGTTTGACTTGAAGACGGTACAAGAGAAGTAAGGGAATCATCATAGTCAACAGGGTTCATCCTCTGGAGACCTGGAGTCTGTGCACAAAGTCAGACAGTCCATCCGACAGACCAACATCACCATCCCTAAAGTCACATCACTTCCATTGCCCATAATCAACAGGTTAACTGATACTCGAGTTGGAGTTAGATACTTTAGTTGGAGTCTAACGTTCAACTGGGATTAACACTAAATAATCCTTTATCATGTATTTCTAATCCATCTCTTTTACAGTCCCTGTGCTACTAAGTCCTTCATTTGCCTGGGCAGCCACTGTCCACACTGCCTGTCTCATTAAAGATGTTGAAATATGGCGACATTTCGCAGGCAGCCATCACATAAAAGAAATCATCCACAGGTCGAGGGGGAGTGTGCAAGTGAAGGTTAACTACCTCCACTCACAGCCACACACAACTGTACTGTGGCTCGGACGTGGTCAGAAGTGTGAATGCCCCAACACCAACCCCTGAGAAAGTTTTGATGAGACACCAAACACATGTGTAGCCTGTAAAGGGTTATAATTATTTTAACTCTTTCAATTTTGGTCTAAATAATCTTTCAAAGCCTCTTCCAAACTAAAAAGAATCCATGTGTGATTGAAAATGTGTTTTATTTTCAAATTAAAGATAGAGAGAGAAAAAACACATTCACTATATGTACATTTTAGGCGTGCAACTAATTTTCATTATTGATTGATCTGCCAAATACTGTTTGACCTTTTAATTGACAGAAAATAGTAAAAAGAATACCCATTATAATTTCCAATTCTTGTTTTGTCTGAACTACAGTGCTAAACCCCAAAATATCGAGTTTGCTATCATGTAAGACAAGGACCAGCAATTTGAGATCACATTTGAGAAGCATGACATAGCTAATTTTGGGGGATTCCTCTTGAAAATAAATAATATGATTAGTTATTCTCAAAATGCTTGGTTGATCAATTTTCTGTTGATCGACTAAAAAACTGAACTAATTAATTTTGAATTTTTAACTATAAAATGTGAACTCCTCCTCAGTTTGTAATAATATACCAACAATACCAATGACAAGACCTGAGCATCCATGAATCTTATAGGAGATGTATTAAAGAAAGAGGTGGGAAGAGGAAGATGGAAACTTTGTTCTTTCCTTACAACACCATCACCTGCTGTGCTGTATTAAATAAGAAAAAAGAATCAAAGAGAGGGGTGGGGCTTGGGCTTTTGTGGTTGTCAAGGCCATTGTTCATTATCTGCCTCTCTTTGATGAGTATCTGCTTTCAAAGAAAAGAGCAAATTATGCAAAAGCACTCCGGGAGCTAAGGGACCAGCATGTCATTTTGCAGAGTGCCTCTGTTCTGTGAAGTGTGCCACCTCCCCTCCCATCCTTTTCACATGAAACACAGGTGGAGTCGTCAGCCACTGAATGCAGGTGAAGAGTTTTGCTCAAAGTCACAGTAGGCTGGTCGACCTCGGGGCAGAACATCTGGGCGACTGATACTGCATTAGCAGAGAGAGGAGAGGGAGACAGGTCATGTGCCTCGGCTATTTGTGATCAATCACGAACGACAAAAGATTTTAAATGTCTTCATGGGCCATCTTTGATGCTCCTGTGAGTAGCGGTTACTGAGCATGTCCCCATTCAGCCAACATGGGTCAAACTATGCTAAAAGAGAGAAATGGGCCCTGGAGGCAAATAGACCCATATTAGCCAATTAGCTTTTGTCGGTGGACTACAGGGGACAATGACATCTGGGGTTATTTTCTAAGGCGTGGTGTTTAACCTTATTACAGCCCTCTAGGTTGTAATACAGAGTGGTCATTACCTCAGTGGGGACTAAAGTCTGAGGTCTGACAGATGGATCTTCATTATCTGTTATTTGGCTTCATCTGTTGGTAAGGGGTAATTTCATGCAGTTACCGGTGTAACATAAACCCCAACCTGCCACTGATAGGAATAAACAGGTTTTAATCCAAATTGGCATAAAAGTACACTGCAAAAAAAATATGTCTACATGAGTCGTCAAATTTAGTTTCAGATGTGTTGCACTTCAGACTACACTTAGTTGGGTGTGGTTAGGTGTTGTTATTGTGGCCACACCCCCGCAGTTAAATTACACTGCACTGCATCATTATTTGACAAAAATGAAATAGAGACAAAGTTCTCAAATATGTAAGACAAAAACCATAATTTCTCTTTTTATTGTTTTTAGTTACAGTTTGTTTGGAATTTTCTTATAATTTTTAAATCATGTTGACAAAGGTCCGTCCACAGTTGATGATTCTACAATTATATTAAACTTGGACATGTACTCTTAACCTTGGGAATGCTCATCTGTGGTGAAATAATTTAAAAATCAAGGTTCATTTATTTACGAGGTTTCATGGTTTCATTTGAGGATATCCTAAGGTATCTGCACAAAATAATCGCACCTTTTTCCCATAGCTTTTCATGCAGCCCGACAATAAGCCAGGAACTTCCTGACCTTGAAACACACATTGACAGTTAGGTGTCAAAGCATGACCAAATTTTGTACAAAGTCACATGACAGGTGGCCTTATATGGGGGGAGATTGTACAGTAACACAGTAGGGAGAGAGCACAAGATGGCTGATTTTTAGCCTTGGTGTAGTTATTCTTACCAATCCCATTTAAAAGAAATGACAAAGGGTCCTGTTAAAACCATGCATTTCTACTTGAGCTTGACAAACTCTTCCTTTATTTCTTTTCATAAAGGCAGAGCCCACAACCACATGTCAGAGAGAACTGGAAACAAAAAGAGAAGGTGTAGTCTTCTTATCTTCTCGGAGAGTCACATTATTCATCTCTTTCATAGAGCTCTGCCAGTCACAATGGCACATGATGAAAATGTCTCACCAAATGGAGATAAGAGTCCAGACTGGCATCTCCTAGTGGGATAATGCTGAAGGCAGAGTGTAAATATGCACAAATATATTACCAGAGTCAAATAATGCATCACCTCAAGATGAATGTAAAATTTGTGGAGATACTGAAAATCTAGTCATCATATTTTCCATGAGTAATTCATTGTGCCTCTTCTCCAAGTTCTTCCATCATATGCAGTGTAGTGGAGAAAACAGTGTAGGGGCTGGTTCAGGGTTGGATCACCAGGGTGCTAGCCAGAGCACCACTTAAGGCCATTCAGAGTATAGGCAAAATAACAGACTGAGAGGCTAATGTGCTGTTCTCTTTCCTCTTTACTTCACTGGTAGCATCACATACAGGGTACGACTGGGTGAGAGAGTGGATGTGTGGGGGTGTGTGTGTGGGAATATGTGTGTGGTTTTCCTACAAAAAAGAATAACAGAATACATCTTAGTACAGAAAGAATCAACACATCCATGAATTAACTCAACCTAAATAATATCATCAGTCTTACATCTCTTTGTCATTACCAAATAAACCCACTTTAACACTCAGCACATACACATTTCTTAACTTATTTCACTGTCAGGTCACCATCTACATTGGCATAAAACTTCAAGTAGCCGGACAGGCATGACACTTTTAGTGTGAAATCCACCTCATGCTATTTCCGGTGGCTAGTCGGCGTCAACTTTAAAAAACTTTTAACAAACTTTTTTTTACTGTGTGACGTCACTCATGATATAGCCAACTCCTGAGCCGGCTCACCCTCCAGTAAGCTAGACTATAACCTGGAGACTTTGGGGCCTTTTCTACATGCAGTGTGATCTGAATTTAACTGTCATGTCTTTTTCAAGGTCAGGAAATTACCAGCTCGTCGTGAAGCTGCATGCGAAGCCACAAAAATAGCTTTTACATGTTTCCTGTGCAGGTTCATTTTTTGGATCATCTACTGGGAGCGTGTATGTCACATCAAGCTTAGTGGAACAAAAACACTTTCAAGATTTATCTGTGCAATGAAAAAGTGCCAAGACCAGACTACAGAGGTGATGCTCTCTCCTGATTTGGACAGGCAGCACGCTATTGTAACTTCTGCATGGTAACGCATGTAAATATGCTGCTATCTGGACTTGGTGAGGCTGAAAAGATTATGTCTTAGATTTCACGAAGCATGAATTATGCTGGGAAGACGACATCAACAAAGCACAAACGCTGCTCAGCCTGGTTTTACCCGGGCTGCATCTTCTTAGCACTTATTCCTCTTTTCTTTCATTTACATTTGGTTTGAATGAGCTCAGGGAAAGCTAATGAAAGCCTCAGAGCTCACTGACTACACAAGCACACATTTTCTCGCAACTTGGTTCTCTGAAAGCAGCATCACTGTGAAAAGCAACGTCGACTGATTGCTATTTCGCCTTTGTCTTACTACGAAGCAAGTCCACCGTTGGCTATGGAAGTGAAACATCTCGAAAGTCTGGGGACTGGTCCTTCAGGGGCCACAAATGAAGACAGAAAAGTCTCTTTAACTAAGCACACACACACACACACACTAAACAGCATCTCTCTGTCAACAAGAGAGGGTAGAGTAATAGACCATGAAGAAGAGAGAGCTGGAGAACAAGCAAAGCTTTGATGTGGAGTGACGGGCAGGGCCAGGGCAAGACTTCACTGGCGTATTAGCATCGACTTCGAATAGACAGGAAAAGGAAAGAAAACAGGATGAAGGAACTAAGATGAAGAAAATAAATATCAGGGAGGAAATTAGAAAAAGAGAGGAAGACTTAAGAGACAGATGCATAGAGGATGAGAAACAGAGGAGATAAGAGGATGATGGGGGGGGGGAACATTGCTCGCTGTAAGTATTTTTATGTCTTGCTTTCACCCTTTTCACAGCAGAATTTGATTCAACACGGTGAGCAAGCAGCCGGGCGTTGAAGATTTCTGAATCTGAACGCGGGATGTGAGGGGAAAGAGGAAGAGAGCTGAGTTGTAAACACACCATCGGCGTAAAAAAAAAAAAAAAAAAAAAGGGGGAGCAAAATATCAAGGATAAAGGAGAGACACACGACACCAACGAGAGCCTTGAAAGAAAAGAAACAACGTGCTTGTGAAAAGAGGCTACTGAGAAATTCGTAGCTTTACATTTAAATCATTCATAGAAGCAGTAGCAAACACAGCGCTCATACATAAGCCATGGCCTAAATAACCTCATATGCATATTTCATGGGTTACATCCATGCTTAAATCAAGAACTACATCATTTGGCAACTTGAAGCTCATGATTCACCATAGGAGGAAAAACACACAGTCATGTTGAATAAATTGGAAGACCCAATGGAAGTGACAAAGCGGCAGGGGTTAAAAGGGGCTTAGCGTTTCCTGCTGGGGCTTGTCGACACAGTGTTCACACTGGCTGCCGAGAGCTCCGGATCCTCATCTGCTTTGACAGCGCTCGTATAGAAGCCATTACACAAACATTTCCTATGGGGCTGACCACACAGCGAGCGCCGTAGATCAATCTGAGCTTCCCGCAATCCCTGCAGGAGACATGTCCGAGAGAAGACGGGGGGGGTGGGGGGTACAGAAGATGAAAAACACACACACACAGGGAAACTTGTAAAACTGAGAGTCACTGAGAGAGGACTGCGCTGAATAACAAAATGAAAGAGCGTAAAAATTTGAAGGACAGCTTGCTTTTCATACCCTCGCTAGAGCAGCTGCTGTATAATGAAAGGATTCCTTCTATTCATGACTTCTGCTAATCGCAGTTACTGCTGGGATTCAGGTGTATTGAAAACTACACTTACAGAGCACTTTATTAGGAACACCATATAAGACTAGAGTAGGCCTCCCTTTGCTCTTAAAACAACCTCAGTTTTTTACAGCATTGTTTCCACAAGATGTTGGAAACAGTCCTTTGAGATTCTGCTCCATGTTGACATGATTGCATCACATAACTTCTGCAGATTTTTCAGCTTGTTGTCACATACTGCTTGCCTACATTTACTTGACATAAATATGTATCTACTATGGGCATATGGATGATCTGAACTATATTTATTGAAGAAGAAATGGGTCTGTTCCTTTAATAAAGTCACAAAGTCTCAGATGCAGTGACCTACAATATATTTAAACAGCTCTGGCATTGCGATTACTTTCTTTGAATTGACATCAAATGTCCAATATGTGTGATTAAGCAAGACTCAGGTAAAGTAGTTTGATAGTCTCTCATGTTAAAAGAGATCAACACAGGTCTGGTCTGAATTAATCTAAACACTTCTAGTGGAAACCAATAACAAAGTGGACAATCAACAGGTGACTAGAGGCTCATGTAATTGGTTCAAATCTTTTAAATGATGTGGTGTCCTGAGAGAATACAGATTTCCTCTGCTCAGTACAGTATTTTATATCTGGAAACCTTATGCTGCGTCCACTAACCAAAAGAGAATATATATATGTAAATCTATGTTTTTAAACTGGTAACATACCATAGTGTTAAGCCTAAGAACTGTTGTTATGGTTACCTGAAGTTTTAACTTTATACACTTTTATTGGATACTTGCCTGCCATTTAGAAATTGGTATGTACCACTGCTGTTATACAAAACGTAATATCTTTTAAATGAGCCTGAAAAGCAGCCATTATTTGTACTGCCAAGAAAATTCCCACTATGTCCATTGCAGGAAGCTCTACAGCTGTGTTTTAAAACCCTGGAAAACATTTCCCAGTTAACAACATTATCAATTTGCTATTTATGACACTGCTGTAAGAGAACAGTAACTACTGGATATCCTCTCTGAATTATAAGTACACAACTCTACTGTTTTATACAGTTTTACTCTACAGCTTAAAGCCTTTGAGCTTAAAGCCTCAGTGGTAATTGATTTCACTGGGTGAATTTGGCCACCCACTGCACCTGCAGACAGAGCTTGATGATGATTATTGAATTTTCGAAACTTCTGACCTTCTGCTGCGGTGAACCAGATGGTCTGAAACATCACGCTGAACAGGTCTGTGTACCTCCTCTTGTCTCTCTTTCAAGTTGAAAGACAGACAGTAGTGTTTTCGTAGCCAGAAAGCAGACGCATCATTTTCACTTTCCTACCCAGCTGACTTTACTTACTGAAGACATGTTAGGAAAACAGTCACACCTTTAAAAATTAAGTTGTGCAGCACAAATGGTCGAACTTTGAGTCAAAGTCACCTTGGCGAGGAAAAAGCACATGCTGATGTGACTGACAACCTGCAACACTATCTACTACAGCTGTTTATTTTAAGCTCTGTGAGCACGGTAATAGATATAACTTGGGGGTGGGTGGGGGGGTAGAACAGATTTCAAGCTTTGTAGGAGGCTCAAATCCCTTATGCAAGTTGATCATCCATCAGGTTCGAGTCCAAGCCCAATTGACACTGAAAAACACAAGGGAAAGATTGGCAGCTTCTGCAATACAGTTCTTGAAGAGAGTGCAGCAGGTAAGGTGGAGGATCAGAGGGTGAGAACGAAAAAAAACCCAAAAAACAATTTAATAAGCTCATACCCCGGGAAAGAAAAAGAGAGAAAAAAAGAGGCAGGGAGCAGCTTGTGAGAGTGCTGCACAGCTGAATAGACCCTGACAGGTCTAAATGAATGTTAGCCTTGGCCAGGTCTCAGAGCTGAAGGTTTACATCTCATCACCTGAATAATTCACCCGCTGGGCTACTGATTCACCCCTTGGCCTCAGCGTGATATAACCTGACTCTGTTGCTGCCACTGCAACAGTCTCATCATCGTCGTCAGAACTGGGGTTGTTGGTCAGAAGGAGTAAAAGTCCCCAGGAGAAGAAATATGACTTTTCCATTACAAAACCCAAACAGGATTGACGTCCACTGTTATGAAAAGTTTCACCCAGAGAAAGTAAATCTCTGCAGCTGAAAGAACAAATATTAACTGTACTGTTTTTGACAACTGAAATTAGAATTGACTACAATTCAGTAACAAACCTGATTTATGAGACCTACCCAACACTATTTATCATGACTGGTTAATGGAGCTCCTTCCTGTCTTAGTTTAGATTACATGATAAATATCACAACACGAATAATGTGATTACTTAAATGGCTGATGAGCTTGATGACTGATGATAATTTGCTCAAAGGGCTTAGTTCGATATTGAACTGTTATTACAAATCTGATATTAGCCAGTCACCAATATCTCATGCAGTGTACTCACACAGCACAGTGGATAATAAAAGATTTAATGTGACATTTTAGTTAAAGTTCAGTGTTAACTAGTGATGGAAGTGCTAGGATCCTTCACTGAAGTTACAAAAATCCAAAACAACTATCTACAAATACTTCATTGCAAACAGAATTCCTTCATTTATTCAAAACTCTATGAATACCAAATTTATATCAGCAAAATGTACCTTTAGCTATTTTAGAAAGAGTTAAGTGGTACAGTCTAGCAGTTCCCAACCTGTACTTACTGTCTGGACTTCTTAATATTTGTTTTTTTGTTAAATATTGAATAATTTTACCTCATTGGATCTTTAACATGTGAGGGGTTTAGAGGGACTTTGCACCACTCATCTTTGCCTGTATGATTAAGTCCTCTGTTACAGAGTGTTGAGAGTTCAGGATCAGAGAGGAAAGTGAGGAATAGATATTATGTTTACAGAGACAGAACAGGTTTGACTGCTTCCTTCAGTCTTAAAACTGGCTACAGAGGTGAATCGGCACCTCTCTGCCACTGTGTCAATAACACCAGTTAAATACAGACAGCATTTACTGCATGACT
Organism: Lates calcarifer; assembly: GCF_001640805.2. NCBI lineage: Eukaryota > Metazoa > Chordata > Actinopteri > Centropomidae > Lates > Lates calcarifer. Next base: position 9,160,064 of record NC_066850.1, read on the forward strand.
GCACAGGTATATCTCATAAACTTGAAAGTCAATCAATCTTCTTATGGTCCACTCACATAAAACCTTTTACAACTTAAAGATAAAGAGACACCATGCAATGTCTAAGAAAAAAAACAGTGGATGAAGACTGTTAAAAACAAACAAAACTTAAAATTGTAGGCAATGAGGAACGCCTGAGAAAAACAACAAAGGTTTCTTTTGATGAAGTCTCCGTAGACTGTTTCCCCTCTTCATTAGCCGTTTACTTTTCTATCCATCATCTTCTGAGTTTAAAATGGATGAAAGCCAAAAGTTCTTGTTTAACTAATATCACAATTAGTCTTCTGTTGACAGTATATTTTTTCTTCCCACGCAAGCAAACGTTTAAAAGCTGCACAAGCTGACGCAGTTAGATTGTTTGTATCAGTTTGGTCTACAGTGTTGATCAAACAAGCCGTGTTTTGTTGGGTGACGGTCTGATGAACATGGCTGCGGTGTACATCATCAAGGCAGTAGATAAAAGAACTCTGAAATCTCTTCAGAAAGATGGGGCAGAGTGAAAGACGAGGCCAAAACAACTTTGATCAAAGGACAAGTTCACATGAAAAAAAAAGTTAAAGTGGCCACATTTATCAAATATTATACTCAAGCAAAAACAAAAATGTATGTAGTGTTAAGTTAGTTGTACCCATTTATATATATTATTAAAGCTCAATTATTGCAAAGTTGGAATTTGCATAACTTTCCACCAAATATATCAAAGCAGAACTACTACAAATAAAATGGCATCAAAAAAAGCAAAAAAATAAGAATTTCTCTGTGGCAGAGGTGAGGATGGAAAAAACACTTTTCCATCTCCAGCAGAATACGAGCATGCGTTATTTAGAAGCCAAAGAAGTTTCAGCTGTGCTCAAAGATAAAAATCTCAGAGCAAATTACCAGTGTACAAAGAGTGAAACAAAAAAGGTGTGACATTAGACCTGAAAGGACTTTAACAGCATGCGGCCAAAACTAAATAAGAACTCAGAAAACGACGAGTGCATCACCGCATGGCGCCTTAAACTGCTGACCAACCATCCTAATCAGTCATCTTGCCACTTGGGCAGAAAAGCTAGCCAATTTAATAAACTATTGTCATTTAGCATTTTGCTGCTTTATCAATTTGACGAATTCTGCTTCATCATTTCATTGGAATTATATTAAGTTTTTGGCTACTCTTCTTCATTTGGCCTTTATTCAAATCTAAACATTATCAAAAAGTCCTCACAAAAGAAACTTCTGAAAAGCAGGAAGTGACTCAGAAGGCTGAGGGAGCATATCATTTATCAGACCTAAGTATAGGCCCACTAGTTGAAAAATCATGAATGATACCTACTTGTACTGCCATTAAAAATGTAACGAGTGCTTGGTTCTACCTTAGCTTCTGATTACTAATCCGACAATTATTTTCTCAATTAATCAGTTTTGCTATGAATGAAGGAAAATAGTTACCAGTCATAGTTATTTATCATTGTTATTTATATGACATATTAAAATAGAATTATACAGTATATGATGAGGGAAAAGCATCATCTCCTCCAGAGGCTGGAGCTAGAGAATATTTGGCATTCTTTCTTGAAAAAAGACTAAAACTATTAATCAATTATCAGAAATCGCTGCCAATTAAATTCCTTTTGATCAACCAGCTTTAGTTTTCAGTTTATCATTACAGCTGTAGTTTTCACTGGTAGTTTTTCACCAGGCAGACTCAGACATACAACATGAGCAGTAGTGCTACAATGTAAGTGCTTGTGCTGACTCTTAAATATCTGTCAATGAGATTTCCTTTCCAAAGTCTGTTTTAAAAAATGACGATTTAATTGCCTTTTTAATCAATGACATTTAATAGTGTTTCAGAATAACAATACATTTAAAAGCAAACAAGTCAGACTAAAAAAACTTTGGAAAAGCACAATTTACATGTCTAAATGTCAGTACGAAGGATTTATAGAAAAGTCTTTTTAAAAGTCATTTGGTTAATGAGGTTCATTGTTCTTTCTGTCAGAGCAGCAAAATGTAATTATAAGTTTTTAACTTTTCTTACAAAGTATAATATTTGTCAATGCCAAAGCAGATAAATATGGGAGAACTTACTCCTAGTTTTATCCTCCTCCAGACTTCTACCTACTATGTATTTCTCATCACCACCTTTTTCATCTTTCTTTTATGACGTGAACCCCTCAACACTGTGTTGCAACAATCACTTCATACAGAATGTTTACCGGGCCTCTGCTGCTGCTGCTGCTGTCACTGGCAAAGCAAAAAAAAAAAAAAAAAGAAAGAGTGTGAGTCAGAGAGTGTTAGGGAGTAGTGGATTCAGTTGTCAAGAGACATAACCGAAACCAATGCCAAGCCTGCATTCAGCGCAGACGAGGCTCGACATGCATTTTTCAGGGAAGCACAAACTACTTGACATTTGGATAGACCTTTTCTTCCTCGCTGCTTTCCCCCCCCCTTCTGATGTGGGCAGAAAAAGAAAGAGCAGGGGAGCATGGGAGCACGTCAGTTTCGCAGCGGCAGAGAGGAATGGAGGGGTTGTTGCATGGGAGCAGAGGCGAGGACATGTGCAGCCCGGCCTAAATGATCCCATCCCCGGGTGCAATCAAGAGCTTAGCACAGGAGATGGAGGCTCAGAGGCTCAGGCGGCATGTTAATGAAGGTTCTTCCGTTTTTATCAACACCTCTTCATGAAAAAGGCTAATTTTACCTCAGACGTCTCTATCAACTGATATTAAAGCGGGGCCAAAAACATGTTGTTTGGATCTTTTGATGCAAGAGTTCAGCCTCCAGTTCCTCTTCCCTCTCATCCCTCCTATCATCTATCAGATATCTGACTGACTATCTTTAAATGGATTCGGATGGGGCAGGCAGCCAGGTGTAATAACCTTCCCCTCTATTTTTCATGCTCATTCTGGTTCCTTTCTTGTTCACTCACTTTCTCATCTCTCTTCCTATTTTCTCTCCCTTTCCATTCTCTCATTCTCACTTCTGCACCCCGTCTCTACCTGCTGATGGAAATATTCAGATACTGGGTCATACAGTGCCTGTAAAGAACTTCACAGGCCTGTTTATCACAATAGATTTGCTCGGCAAAGCACTGATTTGAGAAAAAGCGTCTGCACTGCATCAAATGCGACGAAACCAGCAGGTAAACAGCACAGCAGTCATTAAATGGGCAGGGACAATGTGGTACGATGTGGAGTAGGTCTGGGCTGTACAGAAATATGGACAAAGTGTGGTACTAAAACTCTTAAAGCAAGTCTATTTAACTTTTGAGAGAAGGGATAAAACCTTCCTTTTACAAAGTAAAGCAGAACTCTTGGACACACTGTTGTTCAGTTCAGAACACTATGTGGTTTTGTAGATACAGCCCTACATGGTCTAGTAGGACCAGCAGCTTATGGTGGCTAATGTTGGAAAACTTTCACGTTGTAGGACTCGTCATTTCAGCTAATTGCTAATTGCATTTGACATTATCCTGTAAGTGTCATTTGCACAGTGGATACTGTTTAGCAAAACAACATAGTCTTACTTAAAGTTAATGCTCAACAAAGCTGGTTTTTTTTTTGGACCCAAGTCAAGTTACAAGTCTTGAGAAGATTCAAGTCAAGATGCAAGTTTTTGCAGGTCCCTGAATGCTGACAATTAAAATGAGAATGATCATATTTTCCTTTTAAAGCTGGGATAACAGAGTATTTCTATAGCTCTGAACACACATATTTTACATTACATATTTTACAAGACGTAAGGCTTGGCAGGCTTGTTTCTAATCTCAAGTCAAATCAAGTCTTTAGAGATACAAGTGTCAACTACTTCAAGTCTACAGATGCTTTCCAGTTAATTGAATAAAAATCTAAATTTGATCGATAGGTTTGCCTGGAATGAAGTGAGCTGGAGCATGCATGTGGAAACAACAGCTGTGTGGGACAGAATGAAAAACCTGTCAACCAAACTAAGATACCTACAAATATATCCTTCTGTCAGTCATAAGATCCTCTTACTGGACTGAACTTTTTAAAAAACTGCCTCGTCAGGGGGCAACCTGATGGCTCAGCAGTGAAGGAATCAACAATGAGGGATCAACAATCAACAACATCCACATAAGAAAAGTGACATTACTGAGACTCTAATGTCTTTTGGAGAAAAATGTGTCTTGATTTCGTACCTCAAGAGAAAATTTGTGCCCAGCTTTGTCTTCTCCACAGCCCATTGATCTGGGGCTGTCTGCTGGTGTTAATCTTCCACCTTTTTCTGGGCCAATCAGTGGGCCAAATTCGTTTATAGTATGGAATGTCTAGACATCGTTTCACACACTGTTCCTAGTTCCCTGGGCTCTCACAATAAATAACACAAGGTCCTCTATCCTGCTCTGTTTTAGGCCCACTGCATTCATACAGATCATAATCCCACTGCACAGGCAATCAGACAGGGGAAGGGACATACTGTAGTCAGGTACAGTATTTAGCTCTTCTGACATATTGTATACAGACCATCAGGGGTGAGCCTCTTACTGTGCAACCCCTGTAATTAATACTCAATAATTTAGTTTATATTTCTGGCTACTACTCCTCTCCTTTTAGCTCCTAAAAGCATCATCCTTTTCCTTCATCCACCTCTCCAATGTACATCCAGCTTTTTACTTTCCCTCTGTGGCCAACTAACCTGTCTCCTCACTCACTTCATTTGCCATCTAGATTCTCCCTTGATGCTTTTCCAGCTTCATTCAGCTTTCTCCCATGTCTCTTTCAGCTTTTTCTTTTCTATTTGATACACACACACACACACACACACACACACAAACCTAGACGCACGCACTCACTTGCACACCCTTCTCAGCAGTCCAGTCAGTCAGAGAGTTATTCGAGAGTGACGAGCAGACTGGGATCTGATCAGTGTGACTGATGTTCTCGTTAACTTTAGGGGAAACAAGAACGCATGGGACACACCAAGGCTGCACAACACTAAGGACGTCATTTATCGAGTTACTTTTAGGTTACAAGTTTACTGTTTTTGCAAAATAAATAAGGTGTTTCGCAAGTACAAGCAGAGAGTACCCATAATAAATTTACAGATGTTCAGATTCTGTCCCCCACAGTTGTAACCTATAGAAAAACAACAAAAATACTGACCGAGATACAGGTGTCATAGAGATGTCAGAAAAATATTTGAGGCTTGTTATCTGACTCACTCTCGTTTCCCACAGCACAAACAGCATTCAAACCTGGCTCCTGAAACGTAGCGCTGTTATTTCAGGACCATGGACAGCACTGTTTGTTGCGCGTTGTCAAGAGACTTATTTATTAGGTTTGAACCTTGCGGCATGCCGTATGTGATGTGATTTTAAAAAAAGTTCAAACCGGTAACACTCAAACTACTTTGCTTGCTGAATAAGTTAGTTCAGCTTTTGTCACTGTGTTACGAAGCTTGTTTGCTTAGCCTAAAAAGCAGTTCAGGAATGAGGATGGAAATCAGAAGGTGTAAGAAAGAAAAAACTGAAGACTATAGAGACTCCAGCTGAGACCTGGGGGCCACAGCTGCAGCAATAATATCACAGAGCTTGGACTTAATCTGCTAGCTCCACCAGCTGCAGAGGATGGAACCCCAGCAGCAAGCAAGCTCAGAGGAGCCAGCCAAGGTGAACCTACAATCTGGAATATTCAGCATCTGCTGATGCTGCATTGTGCTTTCAGTGTCTTATGTTTAGTATTGGGTCTAGTGCTAATGCCGACAAAGTCTTCACCGAAACTAGCCTCTCTAACTGGAAATCTGCGATGGATATGTATGAGTTTGATGCTGGCTGTGGTTACATATCGACAAATATTTCACAGTGTTGTGGCCTCAGACTAAAGTAGATTCAACAGTATAAATAAATGCACAGGTTGTGTTAAGGTGGGACTAGAGTTTCAGCCATGAACTGGCCACGTTTCTATCATTGAGCCGTTTGGGCCAATGCAGTTAAGTGCTGCCTATTACAAAACAGTACAGGCGCCTGCATGCAGAATGTAGTTGTACAGGGCCTATACTATGTAATCACTGAGATAAGGTCTCTCAAAAAGACAAACAAAGATCCAAAGGAGGAAGTTAACCTGATAGAAAATGGACAACGGCAAATGGAGAGCCAGCTCCAAGAGGAACTCGGACAAAAAGATGAGCTCCTGAAAAGGATCACCGGAAAAAGGCAGGCTCACACAAAAGCAGACATCGACTGCCTGAACCTGCTCGCTCAAAAAGACAAAAAGCAAGTGAAGAACAGTGAAAGAACAGGTGTGACACACTGGAGGCAGGCACTGCAACAGGAACTGGAGGAGAACAGTGTAAGAGGTGGAAAATGGGAGGGAGCTGGCTCAGGAAAGGAGAGATGGAGGAAGATGGAAAGCCAGACTGAGGAGCAGGTCAGCCTCCTAACCCCGGAGAACAAACAAAGCTTCAGGTACGATGCCTCAGCTGATCCTTTTATCTACTGGGAAAAAACTTACATGCAAGCTTCTTTTTAATTTAAAAAAAACTCTCTTAATAATGTACTTAAAACAGGTCTTCAGGATCTTCTTAGGTGATGGATATAGATTCAGATTCAGACATAAATTGGACTGTTATATTATTATAGAATTAGACAGAGAAATCTATTAAGCATCACTACAGAAATTCCACACTCCTGCTATACTATATGTAACCTTATATTGAGTCTTAGTCCACAATATATTGTTTTCCATCAGATAAACTGTCAGCAGTAGAACAAAGATAAAATGTGATTACATGTTTATGTACCTAACAAGCTGAATGAGCATCTGTAAATGAAATGTTCTCATTTAATTTTCACAGTTGACAGCAGCAGTAGCTGAAGGAGTACCATATAAATGCCCATTTATGCTAAATCATGTCATCTCCTCTCTCAGTTCCTTTAGATTGATACAAATGTGAAATTTTTGGCTTGTTTTCCTTTTCTGTCTTCTCCTTACTGACAGCTACTTTGTATTATGTGGTATTATCTCCTTCTCATCAATGCACAAGTATTGTTTGCTGGAAATTTTCTTTGGCAAAATAAAGGGATTAATCAAAGAATCTAACACACAAGAACAGAAACAAAGAGACACACAATGTACATAAATAGATACAAACACACAGATGCACACTTGTTCAAACAAACAAACTGAACCCCATTGTTATGTACGAGTGCAGCCATAATGCTCCCATACATCTTAAGTAGCAGCTTATTGGCTCTGGGCCTCGGCAGGGAAATCGAGACGGTGTTCGTGTCTCTGTTCTGTTTGTCCCTTAGCGCAGATGGTATTGGTTTACGCACAGCAGCTGACCTTGTGGGAACTGACCTGGGCCTTAGACAAATGAGTCACTGCCTGAGTTTCTATTGGGAGCTGCTATTAAATAGATCTGTTTAGCATCCGCTGAGGGTTAGAGACTACATATGTGTGTCTGTCTTCGCAGGACAGGAACACATGTTTGTGTTGCACTTTGCTCAGAGAGTCCCTGATGGCTGAGGAGCTCTTTTCATTTGAATCTAACGGTGAGCGATGAGGAGGTGAAAGTTGTACAAGATAAAGAGAAAACAGATGAAGGGGAGGAAGGAGAAAAAGAAGAGAGATTTCACAGAACTCCTACAACAGTTATCAGGATGGAGGTATTTATAGCCCTCGCAGTGGTGTCCCTTTACATCACTGCTCCAACCTTGACAGTCATTGAGCAAAGTCTGGATGCCTCTGAGCAGAATATCTAATGATTTGAGGAAGCAAAACAACAGTGAAGCTCAATCTGCCATCACCGTTATTACCTGCTCCGACAGCCTACCGCCGCTGCTGCTCATCTCAAGTGGCTCTTCAACCACAAGACAGACGTAATGCGAGCAGTGGCAAGGACTCCAACACCCCTTTTAGCTGGGTTGCAGCTGCATACACATGAAAAAAAAAAAACACCCAAAATGTGAACTAGATTAATGAGGAAGCTTTTAAGATGCTTCTATTTTCTATCCTCTTCAAAACAAAACAAAAAATAAACCCAGCAAAGTTTGAAGAAAAATCAAAGCTGCATGAAGTGATTTTTGTCTTCCAACTGGGAGCAGATTAACCAGAATCTGGCATATGACCACATTATTAAGTTATTATGTCAAATTAGTTAACAAGCAGTTGTGTATTGTTACATATTCTGCAGGCACAAAGGAACATTTGCTTGTTTGTGTCTACCAAAAGAAATTTCTTATTCACTCTCTTTTCAGTTCTGTTTTTTCTCTCCAGCAACTCCTGAGGAAAACATGTTGGATGTGTTTGCTGTGGAGCGGAGCTAAGCAGGTGGTGTACAGTTGGTTTATCACAGTTTTATTGCTAAAAAAACATGCAACCTGTGCAGCTGGAAACAAGATTGATGAAATAAAATTGAGCAGAAAGAAACCACAGATAATTTTCTGAGAAAAGAAAAAAAAAAATCTTGATTTTTTAGATTGTAGATCAGTTTGTAAGAGGTGGGTATTTCATTTCTATATTCATATTTCATATTTGCTACAGTAAGACTAAAGGATTTTGAGGTTCCAGGCAGGTGAAGGTGTTCTGCTTTTGGTTTTTTCAGTGTTCCTGTAAACACTGCTGAGATTTTGCACTCAACAGTGAACACACTAATGGGAGTATTTTTTTGCTTTTTGGATTTGTCGCTTCCTTCAGGGTATGATTGTACGTTTCAGATAGGGGGAAAAAAACACAGCACAATGAATCACAATGGCTGTGACAGAACAGTTGTGTGCTTCAGTGACTCTTTTTTCTTGAATATGTGATCAAGGTAAGCATCCTTTGTGTTGCTCCTTCCAACCTGTCCACTTCACATTTAGTGAAACAAACACCTAAAAGGAAAAACTGTAATTCAGTTGACTTCTCTGGACAAGGTTGCAGATTGGAAATCTCCACTTATTAAACTCCTATGTTAGCTAGACTTAGTTTAAACGTAGTGCAAATAGCTCTAGAAAAGGAAATTCAGACAGTATTTTCACTGATACATGTGGTAGATAGAAAACCTTCCATGATAACTTGACTACTCATATTTGCTCTCTTGTGTTTAGTATTACCAATCCAATGTTTTGTTTTGTAGCACACATGTGCCAAGGCTAATATGGGCAGTTTATACAAGATTTCCTTCTCTCATAAATATTGAAATAGGCAGTGTAAGCACAAGAGCTTTGGATGTTGGCTTGACAGACACATGACTGCTGGCAGAGCTGCTGTGGCTTGGCAGGAGAACAGGCCACATATCACTGATCTTACATGCTCTCACTGGCACAAACATACATTAGAACTGAAGCTCAAGCTTGACCAACATGACTGCACATCCCACATAAACTCCCACAGAAAGGTAAGACGCCGCTAGAGGTCTCTCTGAATGAGCGAGGCGTTGTGCTGTCGAGAGCTCATTTCTCTTAAGCAGACCCCGGGGAGAGGGAGTGGATAGAGGAGATATGAGGACAGGGCCACTCTCTGGAAGTGGAGCTCCCTGACAGAGAAACAAGGACAGCGATCGTGAGCTGAGCCTCTAATGCCAACCAGACCAACACTTCCTTTAAGGGTTCTGAAACGCTGCAAGGTGCCACAAACTCAAACGGCTCTGTGAAGAGCAGCTGGAAGGGGTTTACTGATTATTTCAGCCTCGCTTCCTTTTCAAAGCAGAGATTTCCTCCACAAAGAAGTGGCTAGGTCAGATTTAAAAAGCAAGAAATGAGTGTTTTCTGTCCAGAATGATCCACTGAATGTAAATGTCAAAAATTTTTAGGGCTTTTCATGAAGTATATAAATAGGGATCCAATTTAAAACTATTATACATCATTGATTACCCCTAGAAAATAATCCAGTAATCCAAAATTAATGATATAAATAAAAAAAGATGAAAAAAAGAAAAAATGAATCACATCCTGTATAACGATCATTGATAAAATGAGAAGACAGTGGTGTAGTCTTGGATTCATGACCATGCATGATACAGCAAGACATCTGTGCCAGTAATCATGTCAAACTGTGTGGCGCTCCGTTTCATCTGCATTGTATTACATAATGACAGAGCCGGGCTGTTATGCAATCTCTGTTACTGTGGGGCTAGCCTGGTTTTTAATTGGAGACTGAATTAAGGACCATCCCGTCCATAAATAGGTTAGACTCTGCAAAGGAATTTGGTGGCGGGGGTGGGGGAGGGGATTTTGCTGCATGAATTATGGTGAATTTGTAATATGTTGCCTGTGGGGGAGTTTTGGCTTAGTTTCAGTCCTGAGGCATTCAGGAACACTACCATAGAGGAAATTTTGACAAATTATGGATCTTAGAGTTGAAATTACATTTGTGAGTCATCCCTCAAAGCTTGAGAATGGAGTTAAATTGTCCAGATATTATACCATCTCCCAGCCCTAGCCTTGCTTTTCTCCTATGTCTGTGAAGATTCTCTTCCATCAGGGTCATCCACAAAGGGTTGAATCAAGGGCAACTGGACTTGGTTGCAGATATTTTAAAGACCTCACCTCTCATCAAGAGGCTTCTTCAGTCGGAGCTGAGCCTCTTGGATGGGAGGTAAAACGTCTTCAAGTATCCACAAATCCAGCTAATCTCAATTCACCTTCTTCCGCTATGTGTGCTGGTTTAGACGAGGCGCTGTAGAAAACCTGTTTGCTCTGAGTGGTTGTGTTCCCACTACTTTGATGTTATCAAGCAACGGACTGACGAGAGCACTGGACATCATGGCTGTGTTTATTTTCTAGGATCCTCCACAACAAGAAAAGAGAGAATTTCTTATTTCTGATGGTGATAATAGATGCAACACCAACACCTGGGGGAAAATATGAAGAAATACTAAGATTTATCAGAGGTATTTTACAAGAAACAAAGAACACTCAGTATCTATGATGATGGATGATGATGATAATATAGGATGTTTGAGTTTGTTTTCCGTATTGTATGTTTCATGTGGGACTGAGCTATGAGAACCTTCTAAAACCAATAGAAGCAATCACCTAGATTTTTTATGAAAGAAAAACTTGCCACTTTTATGAACAGTAGAAAACCACAGCCTATTTTTTAGCATAAAAAGTCCAATAACCAGCATGCAGAGAGTAAGAACATTAATAGAAATAACCAGGCAACAGTTACAATTTCCTTTTTGTTGTTTTCCCCACTCACAGAATTAAATAAATTAATAGTGATGGCTGTCATCATTACTGGCAAAACCAACAATCACCGACTTAACTTTCATTATCTAGAGCTTGCTGAGACACTGCTAATTATGCATAATATAATTAAAAATGGTGCTTTCGTGATTTGAAAGTTGTACTCTGTCAAACATCAGTTTCAATATAAACGCACTTAATTGTTCAGGCATCTTTTTATATCCTCGGCTAAAACTTTTTATTATTGATGTATTCATTATTTTATAGTGATGTGTTGTTTTTGAAACTGACTTACATTGACTTGTTCTGCTATAGTCATATCAGGCTTCCATAATATGACATAAAATGTATCTTAAGATTTACTTCTATAATGAGAAATGTAGGATTTCCATTAGTTTTTCCACCTGCTATACACACCTGTCTGCATTTACCTTTACTTTGTGTTTGAACATGTGCCAATAAAATCTTCACGTTTAAAATAACGTGTGTATGTGTGCATGTGACAGAGACAGAGGGAGACAGAGAGAGAGAGAGAGACAGTGAAGGAGAGACAGTGAAAATGTGCGAGTGTGTGTGGGCTCATCAAAGAACTGCAGCAGCTTGAATCAACTCACAGGAGCCACAGAGTGCAGAATATATTCATCATTAACTTCTCACCTGGAACACTACAAAGACATACAGAGTGCACACACATACAAATATATACAATATGTGCAACGTCCACCCCCCACCCCTCTACCCACTCTCTTGCACACACTGTTATCAGTGGAACCTTCTCTGAGCTGTAATCCTCATGGACCATACAGAGTCATCTTCAGTCAGTCAGCAGTCTACATCACTATGGCAATGGCCTAATTTCCTCCTCAGTGCGTGTATATGTAAAAATATGTCAGTGTATAGTTTTCCTTTGTCTAGACAGCATCTGATCAGCATGTCCTCATACCAAGCAAAAATAAAGATTATTCAGTGGTGACTTTCAAGTGGCCTATTCCAGTGATCTGGTGATTTCCGTAATCTGATTGGTTAGATGAAGACACAGAGGAAAGAGCATAGTTAAACTAATGTTAAGTTTCAGGTAAGATCATCTGAAAGCAACATTAACTGTCGTAAGAATGTGAATCCATCCATCCATCTACTTCTACTTCCTAGGACTTTTTTTGTTGATTTTTTTTAGAATAAGAAATACTGAGGCGATCTTTGAAAAACACAGAAGGTCGTTTGACAGTACTTTGATGACATTTCCAGAAACCTCAATGACTGCTCTGACTCTGTGGATGAAAAAATTATTCTGTCTGAAGTACAATAAAAAAAGATTTCCCCACTCTGCTTTGCATCCATATAGCTGGAAAGCTCTTCTATTGTATTGCAAAAGAAAAACTGTAAAACTACAGAATAAATATTAATACAGTAACAGAGATGTTGACAAATATACCTAAGAATAAATGTTCACAATTTTGATTCATGTCATTCAAATACAGCAAGCATACATGTAATTTCTGGCTACCAACTTTTATTTTCTTTTTTCTGTGTAGCAATCTGATTTTTTTTTTGTTGCTAATCCAAATGATTAAAATAGTCTTTGAAGATTTTGAAAATTCACAACTCCAATAAGTGAACATCTGGGTTTTAGAAAAACAGAGGCTTAGCTCTGTGATTTGAATGTAATAGTCCCAGATGAGAGGCACACTTCCTGCTCTGCTCCTGAATGGAGGCACAGGTCGTTGAAGACATTTAAACAAGCTACCGATGCTTCTGTTCTTCCAGAGAGAACAATCTTAATCCATTATTTATGTGTAGTACAAGTTTATACTCTGTATGTATAGCTTGTACAGTCTTGTTTAGTTACCAATGCTGCTGCTGCTGTGAACCTATGATCCCATTAAACAAAGGCAGGAAACAACAGCAACTCTTTGACATTTAATAGCTAGGTTACATGTGCATGTTAACAGCATTAATATTGATTGCAAATGCAGTGCACTTAAAAATTATGCACATTTTAAGCATGTCTTGGAGGGATATTTACAATTCCATTACACATTCCTCAGCAGTGAAAATGCCACTTGTTGTCTAATTAATTTACCTCAAAAAGCATTTAGAAAGTGCTCTGAAAGGTTGCGCAGAGCTTGATCTAAAAGCTCTCTGACACAAAGCAGACGGAGGACGATTTCACACTGTGCTTTTTTTTTTATCAGTGAATACAGAGAGGCTTGTGTAGAATAAACATGTTAGAGAGCTATGCAGATGTCAAAACAAAGTTGTTGAAAAAAATAATCTGTTCTAGTTGAGGAAAACGTATTGAATTAATTAGTGGAACTATTAAACCATTAAATTAAGGATAGAAAAAAGCAGCAGTTCCTCCAGACCATCATATTTTAGCATTGAGAGCTCTTCTTTTTTGAAGACATTTTTCCTACATACAGCAGCAGGGCTTCTAATTTTGCCTTGAGTGCACTGCTCCTGCTTTTTGATTGAGGTAACATCTTTACCTCAGCACCTGAGACCCAGCAGTGGAGTGCGCAATTACCTTCTCTGAGGCTGGGGAGACATTACATGACATTTCGGCTGATTATATCCACTATTTGGCCATCATGACTAATTTTAAAGATCAGACAGAGGCAGTGGTGGTTTGGGGGGATGACTTACAGATGAGTGTGAGGTGTGTGAAAGTTAAGGGTTTTAATCGCTTGCTCTCCAAGGCAGTTGTGACCAACGGAAGGACTTGACACATGATTGACTTTCATAAGTCTCACGTGGTCAACATGTGCTCCTCCACTTAAAGCTGGTCAATGGCTCAATTAACTTCAGTGTCATGGATTTTTACTTCACTACGAAATTGCCATTTGACAAATGGGCAAAATATCCTATAATCTAGAGATCTGCTATCGGGACAAAAACATATTAGCGAGAGGTGATTTTCTGTGGGGTGTAACAATTCTGAAACCAAGGCCAAAACCGCGATACAAACATCCGCAGTATATCATAATATGGGAATACGGACAAACTGTGTCAAAAATTTAGGTCTGAACCGTGTGGATTTGGAGAATTGTTAAACTCATATTTTCTCCTATTAACACGCCATTAATTCAAAACAAAGGGCGTAAGTTGGTAGTAGGATAAGGGGAGGCCATTTTGTTGTTGTTTGATAGGATTAAGAATACAGCTAGGCTTTATGTTTGCTCTGTGACAAGTTTGAAAAAACTTCCAAGAGAAAGCACGCGTGAACAAGAGAAAGAGGGAGAGATGGTCGAGAGAGCTAGGGGATGAATGAGTGAGGGAGCGGTGGTGTTACATAATAGAGAGACAAAACTTTATTTGCTAATAGCTTTGTCACGATTTCAGTGTAAACCATCAGACAGGCAGATCGATACTGAAGAGAGAGAGGAGCTTTGAAGGTTTCAGTCTCCTTTTTTGTCTCCTGCATATTTCATTCACTAATTACATACAACTCAGATTTAAGGGTCATGCAGCGACTTGAGTGTTCAGTTTCCCTGTGTATAGATATTTTGTTCAAGATAGGAATGAAAACATTTAAACATATTTAGACATGTCATTTTTGCAGTAAAGACCATGTCTTTAAGGATATCAAATAAAGAAGGTAAAAAAGTAGTGTTGATTTTGTTATTTATTATCGAAACAAAGTGCTTGTTAACTGTGCATAGCTTTGCATCAGCAGAATGAAAATAAATGAAGGAATAAAAGGAGCCTGTTCAATGTTGCTCTGTCTCTTCTGCCTTTTGTTCCTCACAATCGAACATAATAACGCTCTACCACCTGTGCTTGTTGCAAATCATCCTTCCCCACTAAATAACTAGTGACCGACACCTGGCTCCCCCACGCTGCTAAAGGTAGCCAAATAAGATGTCTTGTTCCATCTGGGAGTTTATCGATTTGCTGGTGCTTGAAAAAACATCTGATTCTTGCGCCAGGTGGTCCAGACAGGTAATGTGCGCTTTAATAATCTTTAGAGTGATGCTGATTACAGCGGTGGGAATGAGTTTATAGTCTGAAAAACCTCCGCAGACCAGCGCTGACATCACGTCTGTCTCCATGGCAATGTGGAAGAAACGTAGGCTGCTGGTGTCTGGAAGCGGGCCGTGCGAGGAGAAGAAGAGAGACGGAGACAGAGAGAGACAGACAGAGAGAAAGAGAGTGTCGGAAATCCTCTAGGAGAGGCGTGAAGGAACATAGTGTCAGGAAGCTACCAGCTCTGAATACTAATATCTGTGGCTATAGATGGACAGGGAAGCACGTGCATGCACACACACACACACACAAACACACACACACACACACACACACACACCAGTCAGCGGTGTGCTTGCCGCCACGGTGTCTCTCTCAGTTTTGTCAACAGTCAGTCGGTATCAAGTGAAAAATAGCCTTTGAGCACAAATGTCACCGGAGCCAGCGGTGACATTAAAGCTTATTGGACTAAAGCTTTAGACTGCTCCCTCCACAGAGAGCAGACAGCCACCGGAGGAGAGAGTGAAGGGGATGACAGGGAGGAAGGGAGAGGGAAGACAGATGAATATGATAACCCCTCCTCAGGTCTGACATATGACGCTGTATGTCAGTTTTACACACTGAAAAAAATAGCACACCCAAGGGCCGTGGCCATTTTGTTCCATTTTATTTGGGTCTCAAAGCTCTTCAGAACCTTTCAAACGCACTAATGTTTACTGCCCTCAGGCTTTAAAATTAACTAATGAGGAAATCTTCTTTATAGTGAAAACAAAAAGGGACAAATATCTGCTTGTACAAGCAACATTCAGGAAGTACTTTACTTTCATTGGCTGAGAATCTCTTTGATTCATCTTTGCTGAAAGAATCTCAAGGGCCGCTTCTTAAAGTGCAATTCAATCATTTTGGGAAACTATGACTCTGTCTCTGCAAATATGCCCTCTTGATGGCATCTTTTGTGTTGGACTTTGTGTTTATAAATGGATACCTTAACTACAGCAGACTCAAGAAAGCGTCCTCTCCTGATAATCAACAGCTGTTCTCGCTGCTGAGACAGTTTTCAGAAAATTACGTAGAAAAAAAGTAGAAAACAGACGATCTGATTCTGCTCTTGCATTATTTCCAATGCACAGATAATTGACTGTTCCTAAAGCGCAAGCACAATCTTGGCATATTCTGCAAATGTCAACATTCGAATAAAGTTCGAATAAAATCCAAACTGGTTTTGATTTCTTTCTCTCAGTTATGAATGTCAACAGTATTGGGTCGGTAGTCCTCCAATAAAGTATGTAAGCTTTTAATCTAGATCTGAGATGTAGATGAAATGTCACTCCAAACGGTGTCAAGAAATAGATAAATATACAGCAATAACAAAACAAACATATAGCTGATATAAAGCCAATTCCCATACCTTTTTGTTTTCTTTTCATAGGGCACACGCATCAGCCTTCTCTTTGCAGATACGTCTGTGTAATTTAATCTACACAATAATTAGGCATAGGCGCATGAAGGAATAAAATACCAAAGTAGCACACAGTCAGAATACATAAAAAAAGACATCACTGTAGACAGAAGATAAAGTCAGCCATCAGTGCACAGCCATGCACTCATTCAAAACAACCAAAACTCAATGCTGAATGGTTAAGACACATAACACATAACTGCTATGTCCCCATTTGATCTCCAGCTGTGACCTTTGTTAAGTGTCACTCCTCTCCACATCCAATAAAAGCAAAATGTCACCTTACATACACCTTATGCTGGGTAAAAGTTGTGACCATATTTCAACGTCCACAGACCACTGGCTGCTCAGTATGTTGTACTTAAAGTTGCAGTTGCATGGTCACTTGCTGTTTTTATTTTTTCAAGACATTGCTTTGTTTTCCTCCTGGTATCTTAACTCCTCCTCCTCATTTGCAGCAATAGCCAGTTTGTTCTGTCTCAGCGGCGATGAGCGGTTCGCAGCGTGAGAAACTGACGTCAATGCGACTCCTCAATCAACCTCCTCATCAAACCTTCTCTTATGCTTAGTAATCCAAATGGGCATGTGTGTGTGTGTGTGTGTGTGTGGATGGTGGGAGCTTTGCACAGCTGATGTATCCCACAAGAAGACAAAGTGAACAACAGCAACATAAAAAAACCCCAAAAAAACAGCATAGAGATAAATGTTTCTCGGAATCACAGAAGGGACATGTAAGAGCGCTGCTCTATATTCACTGATTTTTTCTACAGGATTAAGGTCTGGGCAATGACTGGGCCATTCCAGGATACTGATCTTCTTTTTGTCTGTCATCTCATGGCTGGATTTGGCTGTGCATCTTGGCAGCTGTTAGGAAACGAGGATTTAATAACAGAGATTAGGTTAGCAATACAGTAAGATTCAAAGAGATTTATCTTTGGATCCTGGATTCAACCTGAATGTATCCACACAAGAGCTGTGACACATGCTGTACAGCAAAAAAAAAAAAAAAAAGAACAAGGCCAAACATTCAGGCCTGGCTTAAGCCTATAGAAGAGTCGTGAGGAATCCCGCACAATGTGATTTTGTGTATTTCTCAACAGCTTTGACCTATTTGCTTAGTAAAGTCACCCATCTAAATATAGGCATTGGAGGGGAGATAGAGAGAAACAGGGAGGAGAAGAGAAGGAGAGGAGGAGGCAGATTTATCAAAGCACTTTCTGGTTGGACTCAGTTTGACTTAAATCCTCTTTTTTGAAGAAAAAAAAAGAGGAGGAAAGAGGTAGAGAAGGAAAGAGACAAGGAGAAAGCAAGACAAAGGAATAAAGAAGCATAGCATAATTAGTTGAGACACAGATCAAGCTGAGGAAGCAAAGCAAACAGAAAACGGTGGCCTGCTTGGTGTCACGTACTATTTGACTGCAGCACATTTCTCCCTGCTTCCAGGGCTTTTTTTACCTGCACTCGTCTTATTGTTTTTTTTCTTTTTCTTTTTTTTTTTTTTGCTCCAGATATAAGCAGTCTGCTAAAAGTCTCTGAAGTACGGAGCATTATGTTTCCATTTCTGGGAGGGAATGTAGAAATTCAGCAGATGGAGGCTGTATTGTACCTGTTTACCACATCAAACTCTTTGGTTGGTTCATCAAAGTGTTCTCCGCAGGCTGTCTCTTCCTCTTCTTGTTCACTTCTAGAAGCACTGAGGTATTGATTCTGCTGCTTTGTTAGCCTTTCTTTATAAAAACAACACCTCCTGCACTTTGAGTTGCTGCACTTTAGGCAGCTTTATGCATCCTTTTTTTTTCTTCTTTCATTTGAATCCTTATGTGTGGGTGCATGAACAGTATATCCTGTATAAGTAAGCTTGTACATGTTTTTGCTTTAAGACTTCTTGTACATATGCATGCATCTTCTATCAGTGTTGTTCCTTCCCGGGCACAATGCTCGTCCACCTAATCCAGTCCCAGTGCTCTAATTGGCTAACAGCAGACATTTTCTCTGCTCTGGGGAGCGTAGAGATTAGGGGGAGTGTGTGCTCTGAGCTGCCCCGCGCCTAAATGAGTCACGCTGTGGGTACAACGTCTCTCAGAGGGATAGATAGAGCACGCCCACGCCCACGCACACGCACACAAAATCAGACCAGTCAAGTGTTCTCCAGACTCGCCACAAGACTGCTCTGCTAGAATACACTGTAACTGAAACAAGTTCGGGTTTAAATTCTGATGCTTCTTCATTTGCCTGATGTCACACCCTGAAAGACTCCCATCCACCTTTGCAAATCTGTGCGTCTGAAGCCAGAGTTACACTCACTCAACTGAGCTTACCTGACTCCTGCTGAGGGGCATCCTGCCCTCATGTAAGCATCAATAATAAATGTAGCCTGCAGCTAAACACCCAGTTACCCTGTAACAATACTCATGGTTGGCTATATGCTTCTCCACACACCACTAATATATTACTCTGCTGGGGGCTTGTAACGCAGTTACTTTCAGCTTTAGTGTTATCTATCACAAGACTCAATGACTAATTAATCAAGAGACTAAAAATGTACTATAGTTCAGTACCCCAGTCAGTGCCAATATCAAAGCTATTTAACACACTGGGTGTTGGCCAGATGCATCTGATCCATGTGAAATATATATAAACCAGAAACTAAAACTAACCGTGGTGTATGAACATCTCTACCAGTGTTGCAATAGTTGATTTATCAATTACTTAATCGACAGAAAATTGACCAGCAACAATTTTAATAATAGATTAATGGTTAAGTTATTTATTTTCAGGAAAACTGAAAGAAATATTTTCTGGTCCTTGCCTCCCACTTTTTTCTCTCTTAATATCTATAATAAGGCAGTATACAACTGACAATACAACTCTTCTGCCGTAAAGTCTACCTTATGATTTATATAGTGTTGTTAACACTGTCCCAGAGGTGTTAATTCAATTATATGTTTTCGCACTGTGGTCATAGCTGGACTGCATTATATTGAGAGCTGTTTCTAATATTCTGCTTCCCTAATGCATGTAAATAGACACAAGATTAAAGAAACACTTCACAATATGATGCAGTCAACACCTGTAACTATCATCTCAATGATCAACAGTGTCAACAAAATGGACTGCATACCTAATAAAGTGGCCCCTGAGTTTATATTGCAGCAATAACACAGATTAAAATGGTTGTCTTATTTATAAAGCTCTCAGCCACAATTTGCTCTCTCGCACCTTTCTCCTGACCTGCACCCTGACCATTATTGCTGGTCTACAGAGCTGCCACTAGTATGGCTCCAAACAACTTGAACTTGCTCATTAAGGTGTATGTACCTTCCTGTTTGACAGCTGGTCTTACCATCACTGTGAGGCAGGAAATCTTGATCTAAACTCTTACTATGTGGTTTGTTGCTGGTGGTACAGCTACCTAACTCGACTGGATTGTACATGTATGTATTTTCTCTGGCTTATAGTCATTACAGGCACAATCCTGTAAGTTCACAATTCATAATCATTTCTGTAACAAATGTTATCTGTCTGAGTGCTTGAAATATTTGGGTTTACAGTCTGAGTTCTCTTAGTACATGATCATCTCCTTTGATAGCTGAGAAGAAATTACAATGTGTATGTACAGTCAGATGAAGAACGATTACAGTCATCTCAACATAGTAAAAAACACAGATGCTAAATTGAGAGGGAAAAAGCTGCTCTGCAAGTGGAATGGTCCGCTGTATCAATCAATACTGAGAGTTTAGTTTTTGGGATTGAGAGAGTAGAAAAGCAGAATCGATACATCGCTGTTTAGAATGCCAAATTTCAAAATATAAACCCACAACAGTTGTTGCAAGTTGGGAGACTTTAGCCAATAATTCTTTGTGTATTTGTATGTGGGAAAGCACACACACACTGAGCACAGCTTTGGTCACTTGGTTAGACATGTAGCTGCACAGATTTGACCAACATGTCTGCACATCCCACATAAACTCACACGGACAGGTAAGATGCTGCTAGAGGTCTCTCTGTATGAGTGAGGCATTGCGCTGTCGAGAGCTCATTTCTTTCAAGCGGACCCCGGGGAGAGGGAGTGGATAGAGGAGATGTGAGGACAGGGCCACTCTCTGCTGTCCTTGTTTCTCTGTCAGAGAGTTTCACTTCTAAACATGAGCTGAGCCTCTAATGCAATCTAGACCGAGACTACCTTTAAGGTTTCTGAGGTGCTCTGAGGCGCAGCAAAGTCAAACGGCTCGATGGAAAAAAGGTGAGGAGGTGCTTACCGACTCATTTAGGCCTTTCTGTTCAGAGAAAACCTGTCCAAGCACAAAAAAGTGTAGGAGACAAGCTGCAAAAATGTCAGAAATGTTCATTTCTCTCACACAGCGTCTTTTTTCAATTAGGAGAGCGTGTATTGTTGAGTAGTTGGGGAAAAATTGCATTTATCTGCTCGAGTTTGAGAGGGAAAGGATCTATTTACAAGTGTGAGTATCCACCAAGAGAGGTGCTAGCTATAATCCCATTAATCAGCATAATTGGCTCATAATTGGCTCTCATCAAGTCCCTACAGATGCCATCACTCAACCCTCAACATTATTGCCAGACATCTCAAACACTGGCTCACTCTCTCTGCTGGGATGATACACATTTAGTCTGATCTCTGCTGGTTATCTGTCGCAAATACGACAACGTGCACATACAACAAATTACATGCTCTATGTCTCGCTAAAAGTCATGCTATTATGCAGCAAACAGGCCACGGGTAAATAATCTGCTGAGACGAATGCTCACTGCAAACTCAAGAAACAAACATCTGCCCACGTATCCAAAAATAAGACTTAAAACAGCAGCGCTGACACAACCCAATCCTCTTCTTACAGCATGGGTGTGTGTGTGTGTATGAACCTGCATGTTCAGATATGGGCGAGAAGGTCGGCATGTGTGGCAAAAAACAGTAATGAGACCAGACATGTACACCTCACTCCTGTGACAGATTAGACGTGTGTTGCCTCAGGAAAGTGGCCTTTCTGTGTCTGAGCGCTAACATGTCCACTGCAGTAGACATCTTGATCACTTAACACAAGGTTTGGGGATTCAATAGCTGTTTATATGAGTATAGTTCAAATCCAGTTATACTATATAGGTGGAAATCTAATGCTCATTACCTGTACACACAATCTGAAAGAAGCAGCATTGTATATGAGCAGTCTGAAGTCAGATATTTTCTCTAATGTGTATTAAAGCTTTACTGGGACATTCCAACTCCTGAAAATGGCATGACTAGGACAGATCCAAATGTTTTGAGGCGCTTTACCTGTTGCCATGGTAATCGATGTCCAATTAAGTATTCAAATGCTTTGCTTTGTTTTATTATTATATATACATATTTACACACCACAAAGATCCCCAATAGCTCATGAAATAAGAAGCAGTAATCCAACATCATTCATCATTATCATTAGTCATTCCAGATGAGGGCATTTAATTGTAGTGATAGCTTTGTGCGTCACATGACACAGTCACGTTACCAGAACTGACACTGGGACGGTGACATGTGACCATGGGACAGGCACAAGTTACAACTACACTAGCAAGATGTGAAAAAAGTCCACCATCTGTAAAAAAGTTGAGTGCCAAAGGAAACTGGTAAATCACAAAACTACACCGATCACTTCACCTGAAAACTGTAAGTAACAGCTGAGCCACCTTCAAACTGCTGAAATGTCCTGTTTTTTCTGTTATGGCTGATGTTGGTGCAACCTGCATGCTAACAAAGTATTATGTTGAAGTTAGACTGTTGTCCTTGGCTGCCTTGCAATAAAAGCCATTGAGCATCTCTGACTTTGATGCACATTTGCGTACATGTCTATGGGTGAGTGTATTGTATGTTTGTCTGGGGAAGTGTGCTGCTCATGTCGAACAAAAGGAAACACACGCTTACTATTTGTTGATCAGTCTAGCAATCTAACCTTGAGCAACCAAAGCGTCTTCCTGAGCACTGGAGCACATTGCAAAGCAAAGCAAACACAAGTGAGGAGATGGGAGGGGAGGAGAAAAGTGGGGGAGGGAGGTAAAGCAGAGCAGAGCTGAATAAACCACTGTGCTTTTTTTTTTCTTCGGTAAACTGATAGGTGGGAGCAGAAAATGAGAAAAGTGCTTGAAGTTTTCTGTGGTGGGAGAAGGTAGTGTTTATCAAAACAACCAGGAATAAAAATGACACTGCAAAATACATCTCGTGTGTGCAGCAATCAAATAAGTGCTGGCACGCATTTTGTGGAATTGGGTGATAACATGAAAATTCAACAACTGCCTGTTTTTTTTCCTCCTACCTTTTAATATTGTACAGTGGAAAGATTCTGGGGCATGGCAGGATCACAGTGAAACAGAACAAAGCAGAGAAAAACAAGATAAACAAAAACACTACTGAGAGATAATTTACCATACGCAGTGAGAGAAGCTGATCTTTCAGCTTTTGCTGTTGGTGTTTAGTGTTCAGTTCACCGCTGGCATGGTGTATTGTAAACGCCATCAAATAACTACAAGGTATTTGAGGGCCTGAACATCGTATTAGTGAGTGAGCACCATGACTCCAAGCATTTGGATTTGCTAGTACACCTGGGATAGCAGGGCTGGCAGGTGGAAAGAAATGTACCATTAATCAGAAGGTGCCTGGTCTGTAACAACAAAATCTTTTGAAACTCTATAATGCTGCTTACTGGATCTGCAGAGGCTTCAGGACTGTATACCTGAACACATTGAAATAGGTGTTATCACCACTACAATGTAACCCCCAAAAAACTACATAATATAAATTAAATGCAACTTTGAAATCATTTTTAAAGAAACCCATTTTCTCCTTTGAAACATCCTGCTTTTATGTGCTTTCACATTCAAAACTGTGCAAATAAAAATTTAACCTTGAACATTAAGATAAAAAGGAAAATCTTATTAGCTTATACTGAAGAAGACAAAAGAAAGAATAAAATAAGATCAACTTTCCACTGCTGAGCCCTGACATTGAGAATTTGCCACTTAACCCGTCTATTTGAAAGTTGAACACCTCCCTTCAAAACACTGCCTCAGTGATTTAATATCTTTCTATCTTGAGAAGTAGTCACTATTATGAGGCAAGCTCCAAAAACCTTGGAGCTCCTACACTTCCCATAGTGCAACCTGATAAAAGCGAGATTACTCAGATGATGTCAGTTGAACCAGTTTCCTCAAACTTTAAAAAAAGTTGTCCAGAGTAACCGAAGAAATTGTACATGCGGGCTGAGTAGCAGAGACAGAATAATGTTTTTTAAGAATAAAAACAAGGTCATTTAGATATTGTCTTCTTCCATCCCTCAGCAAGTGTATGTGATGTTAGACAAATGTCAGCACCACAAAAAAACCACAAAAATCCTGAACCAGTACAGTCTCATACTCGGAGCAAAATAAGATTAAAAAAAGAGACCATTAAAAAATCCAACGTGAGTGTTTTTGACCAAACTCCCGCCAGAATCATTACAGGTAGTTCAGAGGAGCACTTCAACATCTGAGGCTAAATCCAACCTCTTTTTCAGAATGCTTTCTCATGACATGGACCATAATATAAAGCCCATCTGTTCTCCCAATACAACATTTTGTAAAATGAGTTGAACCCTAATCTTGTTCTCTCAGGATATGCCCTGTTGAAAGTACATTAAGACGGTTGGTCAAAGTGCTGTACCTGAAATAGCACTTAAACCTGTGGGAGAGATCCTGTATGTTGTTGTGATCTTATTTGAAGATAAGATCAAACTTTAATCACCCCTGTAAGGCAACTTGGCCAATGCAGCAGCAAAACAAGGACATAGAAGATAATAAAGCAAATAAAAAGAGACAAATATAATAGAAAAAAGTAATCAAAATGTTTAGTATCTGTGTGGAATTGACCCAAACATATGTGCCGATTTTTCTGGGCAATACTTTTTTTTTGTACCCACCAAGAGGGTTGCTTGACCAAGACATTTGATGTATTGCACCATGTACTTTAGAATAAAAGAAACCAGCATCTCACATGAGACCTGCTAGATTTAATTTTTCACAGCCTGTGGGTTTCTTATGAAACACCTCGAAAAGCCGTACCACCGCGTCAGTCTAAACCTAAGCTTCAACGGCAAATAAGGTGCAGTGAGTTTCAATCTGTCCAATTCAGTGCGTAGTACTGCCATTTGAGATAAGTGCATACACTTTCTGGTGTAATATCATTACCTTCTAAATTGAGTACTCGTAGTGTCAAGCTTATTTGCGCTGATCGCGGCAAATAATGATACAGACAGTCTGACGTTCTGATAGCTTTCGCTCATTCAGCGGGTCACTGTTTGAGATAGCAGGCTCTGCACATTCAATTCCCCATGCCACTGATGTGGCAAAGACGGAATATTTCATTAGGAGCTTGGATAAACAGAGTCAGAGCTCTGATATGTCTGTGTGAGCACGTCCGCTAAGCAGACTAAGCAGTTGTCTTGTTATTATCTTAAGCCACAGAGAGCAGGCGGCTACACAGATTGGTTCTCTGATTGCAGAGACCTCCCAGAGTAAATTATTGGTTGAATATTACAAGGACAGGATGGTCAAAATCAGCTAGAGCTGCAGGACGTTTTTCAAGTCTCTAGCAACCCTCTGGGCATCATTCACGGTCAGCCTGGGTGAGTGAACACCTTACTGCCGGACTCAGTGTCCCAGCTCATTTGACCAGACTTGATGGAAAAACGCAGGGGGGGAAGGATAAAGAAAAGAACAAATATTATCTTCAAAAAGGAACAGAAACGGCTGCTGAACAGAGGAGGAAAGTTTTGTGAGAAACCAGATATGACAGAATGATCCCTAATCTCAGCCTCAAACACTGAAACCTGATTCGTGAGCACGAAAATAAGCATTGAATTCTCTTTTGAAAGAACATGGGATGTCTTATACCCTGGACTCTGCTTTGTCTTGTTCCTCTCTTTCTCAATCCCATCCTCTGCCTTACCTTTAGCATCCAAGGGGAGCCAATTACTCATACAGCCTCAGTAATTAACATGAGGGATGGTGAAGCCTAATGCTGTTAAGACCAGAGAATAGTGACAGTGAGACTGTCTCTAATGAGACAGATCCCAGGGATTCTCTTCTCTCGTCCCTGGCCTTGCTGACTGCTCTGGTCTCTACGATGGATGGCGCTAATCGCTACAACTGAAACTGTGTCATTTTAAAACCTGTCGTACACCAGCAGGGAGGCAGGTGGGAGGCAGTGACAGAAGTATGCTATTTTGTGAGGAGAATTTCCTTGGATGTTTACAAAAGAGGACTAAAGACATTTCAAAACAATCCTGGTCATGCTTTTTTTATGTAAACACACAAAGCCAAGTAAAAAGTCTTTTACATTTATTCATTTAACACACTCTTTTATCCAAGGCGACTTAGAAGTGGAGGACATCATTAAAGGTTCAGTGCAGTAGGAGACCTTGAAGTAAATAATATACATTAAATATTACTACATCTCATTCGATAAGGCAAGATTACTACTCCTTGTGGACACAAATACAAGGACAGGATGATGGAAAGATAGACTGGGGTAGACAACAAATCAATTTTGTGTTTTTTAAAAAACAAAACAAAAAAAACAATCAACAATCAAATATAAATTCTACACCTCCTGAGCAGCTAAATGCTCCACTATGTTCACCAGCTGGTTGCTAGCATTGTCAGGCCTCCAGAAATTGATGAGAGCAGTGTGACCGAACCAAAAACACAACAAACTTTGTGGTCTGTTAAATCAAAACTATGAGCTGAAAGATAGTAAAATGTTTTGCAGAGGTGAGGGGAGCTGCGGAATTGGGCAATGAAAATCTTGTGTTTATTGCTTCACGCATCACCCTTTCACATTATGAATCAGTTTATGTTATAAAAGAGCTCAGTCTCAGTCTGAGAAATCTCAGTCTGAGTGAGCTTTGAGGTCAAGAATTAAAATCCTGAAAAAAACAACATACTGAGCTGTTTACCTGACAGAGGTAAATCTACAGATTGATGAACAACCAAGATTTGTTAATCGAGTTATGCTTCCTCTGATTATGACCTTGATATGAGTGAGATAACATGATTAAGATATTCATATGACAGTTGCTATAATCAGAGTACTCCCTTCCTCCGGTCATAATCACATTATTAGACTGCATGTAACTATGGAATAGTTGTTATCCTGGCTGCATGTCTGTGTGCGTGCGGGCAGCTGCACTCACGAGGGAGGGATCTGGTCCACGGTCGGCCAGAGAAACGCCCTTTTGGCCACAAAGGCTCTGGCCATGAATATTAAGGCTGTGGGTCACTGTGTCCCCGAGCTGCTCTGTGGACCAAATCAAACACACCCCTCTGTCCTCTGTCTACAGGCAGTGACCTGTGCCACTGGTCATACAGGAATGGAGGGAGGTTGACAGACACCTCAAATGGCACACAAGGTCGGTTATTTCTCTTTGTATGAGCATGAGGCTTTAAACCTGTGAGGACTTAAAAAAGGAAAACTTATTCAGAGCCTAGAAAAAGAAAATGTTTTGTGCACCTGTCTCAGCACCTGTCATTTAAGAGTTTGATACAACAGCAACAGTCCAATCATGGCTTAGCAACAGTATCTAGCATGGCAGACCTGTCAGGCTTTGGATTTCTCCACATGGTGAAGCAGTGTGCATGGGGGATCATCGAGCAAGAACAACACTGGGTGTAAAATACAAGAGCAAAAGTACAGTGTGAATTAAAATTATTTAACTTAACAGTAGTTAGCATGTCCAGCTAACTAGTTTTGCACCTGCAGTAGTAATCGAGCATTGCTTCCAAAGCCACTTAGCACATCACTAACTAACTACGTTAGCTTGTAGGCTTTCATGCTACATTAATAAAAGTTCAAAATTAGCATGTTCCCGGTGTAGTATGAAGAAAGCTGGAGCCCTGATGCTACTATATCAGAGTTTAGTAGTGAAAATGAGAATGGAAAGCTTGACAGCTATTCTGCCTCGCAGTTAGGTATTAAAGTATAAAAGGTATGAAGGCGTTGTTGTCCCAGCTTTCAGCTGTGGAGGTAATCACAGGGCCAAACTGACATCTGTGTGAAAGTGAAAGCTGGCAGTGCAGGACACACTGACCGATGCCGAGGCTGCTTTGTTACACATCACTCCTCTGATTCCGCAATACCAGCATGCTTTAGAAAATCGCACACTGGTGCAACATTATGCCAACTTTGTTTGGTTCTGTGTAAATAATAAACCTCTAAATCTTAACAGAAGTATAGTGCAATCTCTGTGTAAAAAGGGCAAGTAACTAAAGGGAATGGAGCTGAACATCCAACTAAAATTAGACCCCCACTCACCTCTCAGAACCTCACACCTGCAAGCACGCACAGGCAAAACAGGAACACATGCTGTCTGTGTCAGCCACTTTAGAAGTTCCTTCATTTATTTCTCATCTGTAGTACATCTACTGTATTTTCTGTTCAATGCAAAAACTTCTAAACACTTCCACTTTAGGGCAGCATAAGTGCGACTCGAAGGCCTCTTTGCATTTCATATTTTTCAGAGCCAGGAGCACCATAACACACACACACACACACACACACACACACACACACACGACAGCCAGTTTTCCCGATTCATTGATCACAATATACCAGGGCTTGTGAGCTGTTCCTGATAAACCCACTAAACTCTAATCTCTGCTGTGTCATTGTTTAAAAAAAAAGGGGAGGTGAAAGCTCTTTTGTAAAGTTAAGGTAAGGTTTAAAATGATGGCCCGAGGTTTGCAGTTCCATTTACTTTTCCAGAGATAAGGCCAGCACACTCTCAGCCTGGTGGTGAACTATGGTTTATGTAGTGCACTCCTCTGCACTATCCTGCCAAATGGATACCAAGCATTTAGAGGAAAGATAGCGCCGGGAGAACAGTTTGGAAAACCACGGTTGGGACTTCAGGATTTTTAGTGGTCGGATTAAAAACACACCACTGTAGGAAC
Source organism: Lates calcarifer (assembly GCF_001640805.2). Classification (NCBI taxonomy): domain Eukaryota; kingdom Metazoa; phylum Chordata; class Actinopteri; family Centropomidae; genus Lates; species Lates calcarifer. Next base: position 9,188,614 of record NC_066850.1, read on the forward strand.
ATTTAATGAAAGGGATTTCTCTACCTGTTGGTTTGATGAGTTTTTTTGACAGGTGGGTAGAATCGATGGAGGCAATAACTGCAGTTGGCCTACAGGAGAGACGGGAAGGTTCAAGTGTCCCAGATATGCACTGATTGTGCACATTTGTTGTGATGACATATTATTCTTTCTAAATATGAGATGGTTGTGTGAAAAACTGCAGCTAAGGTGCGAGGGTAAAGAGTTTCGGTTGCATTTTCACAGCAAAAACTACTAAATAACACTTTCTTTTATCAATTATGCACTGCTCAATATGTGACTTGTAGGACACGCTGCACAATAACAGACTATGCCCCAAAGAAATGTCCCACCTCTGACTGACCGAGCTGAATTTTGCCTCTTTGTGCCCAGGGCTCTGTGGTGACAGCACCGTGTGAATAAGACATACTTAGACTACTCCTTGTGGACACAATTAAGCAAGCTGAAGTCCCTTTTTTAAAAAAAAAAAAAAAAAAAAACTCTCATACCCACCAGTTTTTATTATCTCTAGTTCCCAACTTAAAGGAGCTGTCATTTTCTATCACTAGCACCTCACAGATGTATTCCTGGAAAATCCAGTGGGCTGTCACATGTCATGGGAGCAAGGAGGCGCAATGGAACTGAGCTCCATTAAGATCCCGCCGCTGAGCCGTCAATGCCTAAGCTCTTATTCAGAATGATAAATAAGTTGAAAAATTAATGATTTGGCACGATGAAAGTGTGGATAGTGGCTCCATATGGGTTCAGGTGTCGTAAATGCTTTTAAAGAAAGTGAAAAACATATTACATTACTACAAGTTTGTGTCTTGTCAAACCTTAAGATCTAAACTCTCCTGAGAAGGGATCAAGGTTTCACATTTCCTCCTCCATCTCTCTCATTCCCCCGAAGACATAAGATCATTATTAGACCGAAGACGACGCAGGAAGCTTCCCCGACAGCGTCATGGTGAGGTGACCGCAGGCGGGCCACCTGATGGATTTGTCTATCTGAGACCATCACTATAGTGGCGAGGATAGAGGACAGCCGGAGTTTTGGGTGGGGTGGGGTGAGGTGGTGTTTTTGTGTGATGAGGGCCAATTAGGGAGCAAATTCCACACCTCTTCCCTGGGACCGCATCTGCTGCTGAGCATCAAGCATCACGTCACACTCACCACCCGGCACATCCACATCTGTGTCCCGCCTTGTCAGTCAACGTCTCCCAACCTCTTTCACCTCCAGCCCACACACACATACCTCTCCAGCCCCCCACCCCACCCCTTCAGTGCCCACCTCCGTGCATTAAGATGGAATGACTGACAAGGATATCACATGGGATATGGAGTCATATCTCTGAGGATCATATGGATGCCTTTTTTTTTTTAACTTGTGGGTTCAAATCCCATTTCTAATGGGTAGTGCACTCTGTGCTGTGTTTCTGGACTCCTCTGGACCTGCAGTCTCCGCTTGCAGAAAGTGGGAAGAAGTACATGGAGGGGAATCGGGGGGGCTGAGAGTTTAAGAGGAGTCGAGCCTTTGACGCAGACGGGGAGTGGAAACAGTTGCCATGGAAACCCCTCCCTGCCTCCAATGACTCAATGAGTGAGGAGTGAGAGGAGAAAAAAGAGAACAGAGAAGACATGGGGGGATGAGAGAAAGTGAGCGTTTGACTAAAAGTATCTGTCTGATCTGCCTAACCTTTGTTGGAAAGAGAAATATACAGATGCAAATTAATACACAAGCAAAACAAACAGCAGGTGCTCCTGTCTCTTTGACAACATGAAATACAACCTACGATGCAGCGTTGTCTCAAGTCCACTTCAATTTTAAAAACCTCAGTCTACTCCTCATTCATCTACACACTGGGCCCCAGCTCAGAGCTCCACACCGAGGCCCCACCCCCCACTGTCCAAGACTACACTTCTACCACTTATTAGGTTTCTCACAGAGATGCTTAATAATGAATGAAGGGGCACGGGGGAGCTGTTAGTCTTTTTATTATCCTGATTATTGCTGTCATCCATCAGACATTGGGCTATTAAACAAAAACTAAAACATGTGACAAAGTAAGGGAAAAGAGAGAAGCCAAATATAGATAGCTGCTGGAAAACTTCAGGTTTGAACTGTGCTTCCTCACGTTACATTTCGGACTTTTAGATGAACACCAAATTAAAGAAATTGAGGATGAATGCCCTCATATACTCAGTCAGATATCTTGTTTGTAGCACAATGCACACACACTAATCCACAGTTAAAAAAGAAAAAGAAAGAAAACAGGTTCCAGGGAGATAAAACTGATAATGAAGGGAGGATGTAAAGATAAGACAAGTACAGTGGTGCAGCAGGCTAGAAAGTGGGAGACAGGCAGGATTCATATTTCCTGCTATGCTGCAAGACTCCAGGATGATCAAACCAACAACTGTGGATAGACAGATGGACTTGCAGCCACTCTCTGTCTCTCTCTCATTAGTAAACACCATTGGTATTGCGCACAGTTGCCCAAGCCATTAACACAAACTCAATGCCCCTGTGGGCATCAAACTCCCCATTAACTCACAGTCTCAACCACTACTTCCTGCTATTAAGGCATATGTTGTTTGTGCATGCATGTAAAGGCTAAAGCACACAAATACACGCAGGCATAAATGTAAGTGCTTGCAAGCTTACAAAGCAGTAAAATAGATACGCACTTGCACGCTTTAAAGACAGATGTGGGAACATGCAATCACACCCCTCATAAACTTTAAGTCTCCATTAGTGGATGTTCACTGGGATGTTCTGTTTAAGGGTCCCCTCTCCGCTATCAAACCACTTCTTCCTTCTTTACATGGTAGCCAAGCTATTATCAATACAGCCCTCAAGTGTAATGGTGTAAGGTTAATGGTAATCATTAGTGTTGGGTGATATCTACCATGAGAAGACAAAAATGTTTGCAGAGGTTTAGCCATTCAATCCATGTTCATACGTAGCTATCCCTTATCCCTCAGGTTTAATTTAAACTACTGTGAATGATGCTGCAAATCAAAGACAACTGCTTTATGGTGATATTGGATTTACAAGCTTCAGGTTCAGACATACAGGGAAACAAAATGGTGTCCCACTGGACATAGTGCAACATAGAGCAGATATACAAGCTCCTCTGGCAGCAATTCCACTGACATGTCAGTAGAAGCAGATAGCATTGGTGGAAATTCCTAATCATGAACTCACAACCATTTTCTGCATCAGTGTGATGAAGTTTCTTTTAGGACATGTACTATATTGACATTATAAATAAAAACCACAGTGCATTTGCCACTATGGAAGATTTTAACCCACTTCTGGCAGCAATCATTTTTTTACATCGACCATAATCAATACCATTAGTCATAGTTATAGGTTGTGTCCGAAATCACTCCGTTGTTGACTCTTTGACTTTTTCTATATAATAAAAACTTAATAGTTTATTTCAGTGGCTCCCAGCCTGAGGGTCTGGACTCCCACAAAAGATTACTGGAAAGCAGGAAAAACAAACTGATTTCTGCTACAAAACATTATGTTCTTTTTTTAGTCTCTTTCAGCTCGTGAATCACTGGATAATTTTAGGCATATCAAGACTTTTATAAATTACTCAAACCTCTAGTTTGATTCAGTATGCAACTGTTGATGGACGGTCACAAGTAGTTTACACTATAGTGAGCAGTAAAATGGCGCCAGGTAGCAAAGAAGGACTGGCTGCAGACACGGCTGTAGTCATTATGTACACAGTGGTGTCACTTACATGTCAAGAGGGTTGAGAGAAAGAGGATGTGAGAAACTGACAGAGCATCTCTTCACCTTCTCACCTTAGCTTGACCTCCTCATCGTCAGCTCTATTATTCAGAGACGGTCCGCACTCGCTCATCACTAAGTGCTTTACTGTGTCCACAGAGCTAAAAGGCACGGCTAAGAACGATACGAACGTGTGTGCCTATGCCTGTGTTAAGGAAGAACTGAAGGAAAGAAGAAGAGGAAAGAAGCCCAGCAAGGAATAACAAGAAAGAAAGAAATGTAATGTACATGAAAGACTCTGTGGCTTTTGGGAAATGAGTTGTATAATCCTGATGACCTTGATATTTTTAACACATCTTTATTTCCCCGCAACAGAGGTACTGCAAATATTCATATATTTGATTTAGTATTTGGAGGGAAATATGAGAGGCACTTTTCTTTAAACTTTCAGTTGATGTGCCAACCTTCAAGTTATTTACTCTAAATGTCTGAGTTTACACTAAATATGTGTACACTAAGTCAAGTGCTAGGGAAATTAGTTCAAATATTTAAAACTGTTTTCATATATTTTTCTGTTCGGCTCTGGGGTCTCCAGATGAAAGTACACACTCTGCCTATAAATGAGCGTGTGCCTGAAACTGTGTGAAAATCAGACTTTAAGAAGCCATATATTTAATTGCCGCGTTTTGCAGCTCAATTTTCCCTAAATAATTCAGCCATTCTTGATCAAGTGTAGCCCACTTACGCACCACGAATAGTCCACACACACTTATTCCTCTCTGCTCTCCATCTCCAACATCAAATCTATGTGGATTACCAGACGATAGGCCTGATTTCACATGGGCTCAGGCTATTAACGCTCTGACCTTGGATTTCAACCAGGCAATTTGTCTAAGAGCTGGCACAGCCTTAGCTGGCCTGGCTGACTCCGTCCGAGCGCCACGATTGGTATGAGTGGCAGTAACTCTCCCACTGTCTGCCCCTCCATCCCCCCAAGAAAGAATGTCTTCTCTTTACCACTCAAGGGTTATGTTAAAATTGCTGTGATGAACTACCTCAGATCTATCACTTATAATTCTCTTTTCTCCCTCGCCCCTTAGCCTCCCTTAGATTTATCACACAGATCTCACCAGGCTCCATTGTGTCTCTCTGTTTCCCAATTGTAGATAAGAGTTTTCTTTTCTTTTTCCCCTACCCTAGTCTGGTATCATCTTCTTGAATCTACACATCATTTGTCCACACGTGGCCCTAAGAAACCAAACTCCCAATGTGCACCTGGTATTAACATGTGATTGTATCTGAATGCATCTAAATCATCTCCACATAATGACTGATAGACATAATTTTTCAAGTTGTTGGGTGGATTCTTTTCTTTACGAAGTGATAACACTTTACAGACTGGGATTACACCTGGCTGAGATCCTATCACAACGCAAACCAGGACTACCTCCAGAAATAGTCTGGCCAATTCAATCCTAACGCAATGCATTCCTTGCATGAAGATGGGTTTCTCCTTATAGATAAGACAACTGAAAACAGATTTTATGTTAATGCAAGGTGTAAATCAGGTTGAATTGTCCAGAAAACATAGGAGCTCTAAGATCTTCTTCTATCTGAAGAATTGTGAAGATCTGTGTTTTGCCCAAGGACACTTCAACACACAGGCAGGAGGACTTGGGGATTGAACAGCTAAACCTACTGCCACACATGTCATGACATCACTCATGAGGAAAGCCAATAAACATGAATATTCTGCTCAAGTTGTAGCCACCTTAAGGTTTGTGTTTGGTCAATGAGAAATATTTAATACAGCAATCTCCACTATGATAGTTTCTGGGCACTTCCTCCAGAGCTGCATTTAGATCCTGGTTCCTCCAGTCAAAACACAGGGGTCCTGAGGAAAGGTTCCTGCAGTGTAAAAAGACTAAGAGAGTACTTTTTAGTCTTCTTGTTTGTTTATTTGTCAGTGTGTCCAACCATCCATCAGTGCACCTAGGTATCATAGTATCTAATCAGCTTTATACCCATCCTTCCATCAAACCATCAGTCTGTTTGTCATCACCGCTTTATGTCACCAAATCATATTTTTTCATTTGACCTTTTACATAAACAGGATGGTGTCTTGTGATCAAGATTTCTTCTTCAAGTCATTGTCAAAATGCCAGCACCCTTATACCACATTCATTCATTTATCCATCCATCCATCATTCAGATATAAAAAGCCCAGCTCAGTCATGACTAAGCCTCTTCCTCTAGTAGCACTGAGGACTATTGTTGAAGCTTCATTAATGCACCAGTTAACCTCCCCTTACCTCTCTTTCTCTCTGCAACAGTTTATCTGCAGTCCATTTACTTATGTGGTTATCATAGTCTGTGTCCCATCATCAAGCCTCCTCCCCTCCCAACACCATTTCCTTTTGTGTGCCTCTCCTTCTATTTGTTCACCCATTTGTTCTCACTCTTTACTGTTCACCTCTTTCTCTATCTCCAGTGCCTGACCGGCAGCGGCTCTGTGAGTGGTTATCAGAGAAAATTACGCTTCTGTTGCAAACAAATAGCCCTTTTTTTGTCTCTCCTGTTGTCTGTTCAGAGAGGGAGACGGAAAAGTTGCTCCAGTGAAGTCTGCCTGCTCCTGGCCTTGAAGAATGCACCTCCATTAAGGATTCAGGGGAGAGTTAGCCACCAGACAGCTGGGCCTAATGGCATGGCCAGGCTAACACACTATACACAGATAACAGCTTGTATACACACAAAGAGGCACCCTTTAATATTACAATCCACTGACTGATGGCAATGAGCATATATTCAGCAAACAAATGGAAAACAGGAGTCAGAAGAATATGGATTAAACATCAGTAAGTCTAAGCCCCTTTAAGCACTGCAGGCTTAATTAGGTTGATAAAGGCCATACACCACCGACAACCCAGAGAGGCGCTGAGTTTAAAATGCTGTCCTGAACTAAAAACACCAAGTATCAATAGCTTAAAGCTCTCCAAATCTTATCTTTGATTGTCTACAGAACACTCAGTTGCTCAGCTGTGTGCTCTTGTGAAGCAGTTAATACAGCTAATTAGAGACTGAGAGCTGTAGTCAACACTTGAGTTGAACTTCCAGACGAGCTCGATTCCACCTAAACCAACACTCCAGCAGCTGATCGATGACAGCCACAGACAGAGAGATGGGAGAATTGGCACAGAAGGCAAAGGGGCATGGCAGCAAGCGAAAACAAGTATTTAATCACACACACTCTCCTCAGAAGGAACATTTAACATATCCAGAACTGCTCTCCACTGTTTGTGCTTCTGTATGTGGCCTGCTGCCCTCAAATACAGAGCAGTTTAGCTCCCGAAAAAAAAAACAGCCAGTACTCCTCAGCTGGCATCCTACCTGGCCCTAGGTTTGCTGTGTCAATAGATTTGTGGTAATAATATAAAAAAATGTGTTGACCTAGGAAACAGCAGACGACAATTTCAACTCAAGGGCCAATTAGTTCTTTGTTCTGGAGTTTTTAGAACTGTAGTCATTAGCAGATTTGTACAGTTGCTATGGAAATGTACCTTTCAGTGATTTTGAGCATCTCTAAGGCATCCAATAGGCTGTCGAGGTGAATGAGTTGAGACTGGTTTGTCAACAGAGGTAGATTTACTGTATTTAGAAATATGCAACATGTAAGCATATCCACTGAAAAAATAATGGTCCTAAAATTAGATTTCATCACGACAAGACAAAAGATTAAGTAGTAATGAGGGACCTACTCTAAAGCACTGACTAAAGGGGCACGCCATTGTCTTTATGTAAAGTTCAGTTTGCTCATCATGAAACAGCTGTAAATTGTGGCTTAAGATGGCAGTTTTTCTAAAGTTTAACCCTGATGATGTCATAGTGATGTCATCAGGGTTATCGTAGATTGAGCTTGAGACTTCGGTGTTAGTCGGTGTTACAAGCTAGTAGTAGAAGTAGGCATTTAGGAGGCAGGATGGGTGGGAGGGCATTATGGGAAATGCAGTATTTCTGGAGTTTGACTGTGCTCACATAGTGATATTTGGGCATCTGTTGCTTGCATGTAGCACATTATGGGAGTGAGTGAAAATCACTGAAATCACCCTTTAAACATTTGTTTATGTAATCAGTGTACTAAAAACAAATTGCCACACAGTGAACCTGGAGCTCATGGGACCCCTGGAGGTCTTGGGCCCCATTGCAGCTGGCCACTTAGCCTTACTGGTAATCCAGCCTTGGCAAGACAGAAAAGAAGTGTCTAACTCAAAGAGGTGAGTGAGGGTAACGAGGTAACTCACAGGGGACGGTGCGGAGGTAGAGGTTGTCCCGGATGATCTGCTGCAGCTCGTGGTCCACCGAGCCTTTCTGGAAGCGCAGGTTGAGGTAGTGGCGCAGGTCCTTGTCTATCACGCCCCCTGGAGGAACACAAAGGATAGAAATCAATCAACAGAATCAGACCTTTTCTATCGAATCAATCACTCTGACATAATGGGCCATGCATTTTGTGTTCCTGTAGAAATAAAGAAATGGTTTGAGGAAAAGGAAACCTAATCAGGCCTTGATCAGAAATGGGGACAGCTGAGTGTGTTCGTGAATTATCTAGAAAACATTGCCTCTCGCTGTTCTCTGTGCATTTTCCCAACTTCAAGAGCGAGCAGAGGAAGCTCCAAAACACTGCGGTGACAAATGACCCAGAAATCGCTGAAAACCACAGTAAACAATTTGAATTTGCTAAATCCCTTCAAACAAACACAGCCAACACTAATGAATACACACTCTGCCCTCTCTCAGATTCAGCATCTGTCAAGTGCAGCCACGGATTGGTGGAGGTGTTAATTGGAGCGGTCGCCAAACACGTGTGGAGAAATGTCTACATATAAATCACCCACGGACTCCCCCAGGGGCTGTGTTTTACTTCCATTCTCCTCTCCCTCACCCTCACCCCCCACCCAACCTCTATCCCTCTCTTTCTCTTTCCAGCAAGTCCCAGTTGTGTGAATGGATTTCCACTTTGAACCAGTGCACCTCGCTGGCTCAGCAGGAAAGAAGATAAAAAAAAGAAGTGATGGAGGGACCGACAGAGAAATGGAGATGGGGGATAAGAAAGATGGAACGCAAGGGCAAATCCCATGGGAGAGTAGAAAGGGGGAGAGCAAGCTAAAATAAGCATAAGCTCCATGGCCCCCCCCCAACAAATACTCCATCTATCTACACACTCAAATAATCACATTTCAAATGGAGGCAGGGAAGGAGGGCTGGGAGGAGAGAAGGCAGCTCGACTGACGCTACTGAAGGGATTCCTCATGATGCCGCTTTAACCAAACACACTTCTTCTTCATTCTTGTTACTCTTCCTCTGTGTGGAAGTAAAGGAGCAGAGAGAGACTGAAGAAGACGCAAGAGGGTGCGCGGGCTGAAAAGACATTCGTCTAACCTTCAGCATCCTCTTTAAAGCGGCAACTTGGCACGGCGCCACGCAGCATTTAGCTCCCCCTTCTTCTCTCTCCCCCCCGCGCGCGATCCTGAGGCAATGACATCCAAGCATGATATGTTTGAGCGCCTACATATCAACAACACACACATGATGAGACAGATGCACTAACACTAATACACATGCAGTCGACTGTGAAAGTGCTCAGACAGAAGGTGGGTGACATTAATGAGTGGCACATTAATTCATGGGTAACCTAGTTTGGAAGTTTTCTGTCATACTGGGGAGATCTTTTATTTAGCACATTCTGGTGCTTCAGCCGTGTGTTCTCGAAACATTCTCTCACTCACACACGCACACGCACACACACACACACACACACAACATGCACTAATCCATCAGAGCTGAACTAATTCGTGGTGGGTTTCATTATAATCATGCAAACCTGAATTACTGAGACCGGCTCCATCTGTGTCTCTGTCAAAGACATGGGGCAGCACGACCAGCCAATTTACATTTGCATGAGAAAAGAAGCTAAGCCAGTGAAGCTGCATACTGAAAAGGTGAGCAGACTCACAATCGCACACACACACACACACACATATTAACACACTAAATGGCACCTCTTGCGCGGACAGCGTTTGTGCAGCCGGTGTAGTGTCAGTCCTCTTTCCACAGGTTTTGTGATGTAAATACTCTCCGCTGGAGGAAAATCTTGCGCCGGATCTTTCCCGCTTGGAATCCCACCTCCCCAAGCACTGTCCTGTCCCTCAGGTCCCCCCCCAACTCTGTCTCTGTTTGCCCCAGTCTAACCACTGGCAGGCAGCCCTGGGAGCCGAATCACCTCTCTCTGCACTCCACGGTGGAGAGATGAAACAGGAGAGCGCGGCACAATGAGTGGCACCAAGGCAAAGAGAGAATGTGTGTGTGTGAGAGAGAGAGAGACAGAGAGAGAGAGAGAGAGGCAGAGCGGGAAAGAAGAGGGGAAGGGAAGAAGTGTGTGCGCAAGAGAGTGTGTGTTTGCTGCAAGTGAGAGAGAGCAACCGTTGAAGCGCGGCTCCGTTGGCTGGGGGGACCTATCGCACTGAGATCCTTTTTTTCCCTCTTGGATCCCTCCAAATTCTCAGGTCCTACAACGCCCCCCGTCTGCAGCACGGAGCACTGCATCTGTCTCACATGCCTCTGTCAGATTAAAAGCCATCCCCCGCCACATCACATGCCCCCCCTTCAGTTTAGAGCGTCCACATGGCCTGGGCTCTGACCTGGTTCCACCATCAGCTACCACATGATGAAACTAAACATTATGTTTCAGCCAAGTACACTGCTGTCTCACTCCCACAGAACACCAATCCTACTCATTTAGGATGTTGTTTGTTTACTCTGTGTTTTAGGAACCAGCAGCAGTGGTTTCTGGTTGCTCTTCTGTGTCGCAAATTCTGCCCATTCTGGTCATGCAATCAATCCACTTATCTCCTCTCTACTCCCTGCCTTTTCCTTTAGTAGCAACATATATTTTTCTATATTTATGTGCTTTTATAAACATTTGAAAGCCCACAAACACAGTCTGGCTTTTATGGCTGCTGCATCTAAATGGAACTGAAAAATGTCAGATTTTATAATCTCAGCCATCAGAGGAATAAAAAACTATTAAAGCATGTGAGTATATGTATGAATAAAACATGTTCTTTGCGATTTTCATGTATTGTCACTCGTTTAACTATACACGATAATTTATACCCTCAGGCTTTTTTCTATTAATTGCTTGTTTCAGTCGACAAAATGCCAGGGAATGGTGAAGAACAGTCATCACGATTTCCAACAGCCCAAGGCGATGTCTTGTTTTGTGTGACCCATGGTCCAAAACCCCAAAATATTCAATTCATAATGAGCTAAAACAGAGAAGAGCAGCCAAATTTCACACTCAAAAGTGGAACTATCCCCAACCTGTAAATCAGCTTAATTTTTCTAAATATATGGGGCAACAAAAGCAGCCAGATTAAATTTTACTGAAATAACATTATCAATCATTTAAAATGCATCCCATTTCATGCAAGTTTCTGTTAAAACTGCATGTTAAAATTTTCCCAAACTGCCATAAACAAAAAAGATGAAGGGCTATCACTGCTTCTACTGTGTACCGATTGTGAAGATAGGCGTCTCTGTATTTTGGATATAGCTGATGTCTTTGACCGACAAGCATCACCAGTTTCTTCTCTGCCCTGACAAAAATCTTACACTCGGTGTGTTACTTTACTTTCTGAATAAACTTCAGAGCAGGGGTTAGGGTTAGGGTTAGCTAAATTCAACTTTGGCTCTGCTCCATGATTTTCTTCTTGGTCATGCACACCTGCATTGGCTTTATGTGCCCAGTTTGGGAATCGCAGACTTAGAACACACACTGGTGTGACTGCACCTTTCCTCAATATTTGGCCATGTATGCAAAAACAGACTTTATTTATGTGCATGCACATGCAGTGAGGGTCAAATTCTCGCAACAGCTCCATTGGTCTGGAGTCAGCCAGGTGTATGAAGCCAAAGGAGGTCATTTAAACAGAGGTTGGCTCCTCGTCAGTTCTTCCCGCTGCTATCATGATGCTCCTAACAGGGAGAGGTGAATGACAGAGGGAACAAGGAGAGAAGAGGATAGAGATAGAGAGGGAAAAGGGAGAAGGTAAAGCTTTGGACTGGCAGTACGTCAGGATAATCCACTCAGTTTTGCATGAGCCAATCAGCCGAACATGACAACAGTCCTGAGGGTATAAACTACTCACACACTTATTCCCATTATTCAGTAAATATTTCTAGTACGACCTTGAGGAAAAGTATAAAATATTGCTGTACATGTAAGAAGTAAAAAAGAAATCTCAGTGTGGTTCAAGATGAAAGGACTCATTTCTAGCATGTTTAGAGCCACAAGCAGGCATGATTACTGTTTCCAAAACAGATGGGTGAACGAAAATTGTTGTTGCTCTGCTGAAGAAGAGAATCCACCATTTAAGCTCAGCAGGTGCTCGTGTAAATCCCCTGGGAAGCCGGGAGAGAAAGAACAGCCTGTGGAGAGTCAAAAAACAAGAGAGCAGCTGGTTCCTCCGGGGAAAGAGGTGCTACTGTATAACAGCTAACTGCCTCATACCCTGCATTGCACAAACTCGTGGAGCTGACAGAGGAGCCGATGACTACCACTGTGACATGTAAACTCAGGTGAAGCTCTCAGGAGCAGCACTCAACCTTAAAGAGATGGTGGTTCTGAACACATGGCCTACGCACTTCCAATTCATTTGTTTTCATCAATTTAAATTACATTTGCATGTGTAATTGCAAGTTTGGTTTGCTGTTAATTTGCAAAGTGTAACAATTTGTTCACAGCGTCCATTTAGTTTTTAATAAAAATTCAACAAAATGAGTGACTCAATTTTCTGCAGCTGCAAATTAAGTGTTGTTATTCTTTTCAAAAAGAGGGAATATTTTAATGAAATTCAGCTCTATCGCAGGGGTATATTCCAGTGTCACTAAACCAGAAACTAACATCACAGAAACAATCCAAAATGGCAACAAAGAGAAGTAAATAAGGTATTCACTGATCCAACAACTTGCACTTTGGCTTCTTAAATCCATTAATTTTTTTAGCAGAAATTACAAAAAGTTTCTTTGCATGGCTCAGGTAGAAAAGTTGATTTTTAAATGAACATGGTAAAATACAATAAATTATGACATATGTGAAGCATGTGAAGTTAACAGCCACTCAAGCTTTAAGTGGAGAGACTAAGAATAGCAGCAGATGAAAACATCAAATCTGTGTAGAGCGAGGAAGACACTGTAACCTTCCTGCCACATTTCCATCACATTTTCTACATTGATTTCATTCAAGTAAATCATTTTGTCACTCATACTGCTTTCAGTTTGCAGAAGAATGAGAACAGTCTCGCTCACATTAATATTCATATTTACAGAATCAAATGAATTATGTGATCAAATCAGAAACAGAATTCTGTTCTCTAATCAAAAAACCAACCAGTGAGCCATAAATCAAGTAAAATTCAAGCCAGCAAATTCAATTCTAAACTTGAAACACAACACTGTGATCACAAACAAGCAAAGGCACAAGTGCCTGCAGAGATTCAAAATGTGTACTTATGCTGAGCTGTCACTTCAGAGACTGGATTTAAAAAAGAAATGCAGACGATGAAGGCTCAATGAAAACTGACTCAAAACAAGCCCACAAGGTTATCGTGATGGACATAAATGCAAAACACATGCACATATAACACACTCAGAGTATTAAACAAAAACTTCAGCAGCGCTCTGACAGCAGAGTCTTCAAAGTCTCATACAGAAATCTGAAAACTTTCTACTCTATCAAGAGAAATCCAGCATGGAGGATGTGCTGACAGTCAGTCAGAGCTTGGAGCGCTGTCATCAGAGCCTCGCTGACAATATTTATCACACCCCGCTCTGAGGGCGCCCGACGGCAGTCACATATGTAGCATTATCACACTGCTTGTGCGTGTGCATCAAAGTCAGAGGGAGCGCCAGCAGACAGCTGTTTGGATAATCAGACTAATTAAAAGTTCAGGATGGGCTTAAAACCTTGCCAGTTTCACCAGATCCACACTGCGCTCTGTTGATTAGTCTTCAATGAACACACAGTATATGATGCCAAGTCTGTGGTGGAAACGCTGGAATCCATAAACACCAACTGGTTTTCAGATGGAGTTAAATGCACACACATGAAGATATTAAATCACCTGCTCCCACAACACAAAATGTTTAACGTGATAATAACATATGTTGACTTATCTTTTGCTCATCGTCACATAAAAATGTTAGCCAAAACTGGGGTTTAGGCGAGAAAAATAAACTAAAATTAAGGCAATGTTTAGGTGGTGTATAGTTACACACTGAGCGTGTTTTACTTTTGCAGAACAATTTTGATTTTCACATAAATGTTTTAGCCCCTCTAGTCAGCCATTAATTTCCATTCACCTCTGAGAGCAAAATCAAATACTTGTTTGAGTTGGGTATACAGCTTTCAAGCAAATTTCAAGAGTCTGGGAATTGCTTTTCACACAGGAAAGGCATGAATCAAAGCTGATGGATGCCTCTAATGGTAGAAAAGTACATCAAAATGTCAGCAGCATGGTTTGCCACCTCATGAATTAGAACCGTTGTCCATCAGGGGCAGAGGCAGAAGTAGTGTGACATTATTATGAAGCCAAGAAGAGAGGGATGGGGGTGGATGCATAGATCAGCAAAAACACTGGATTTCATCTCTTATTTCCAATCAAATCAATGTTCATGTCACAATCGTGACCTAATCTTAACCAAGAAGTAATTTCGACCCAAACGATGATCTTTTGCTAAACCTAACCAAAATGTACCTAAATATAACCAAACCTTACCCATGGCTTTATCAGATCATAAAACTGTTTTATTTGTCCAACAGTGATCCGTAAGCCACTGAACATGATTTCCAGGAATGGGTAGTGGTGATGGTCGTGTGCCAAGAGCTTCAACTATTGTTGTGTTTTTAACACAAAAGGTTAGAGTATGCCCTATGAACAGCACTTCTACTTCAGGGCAGTGTGGACGCCACATTGAGCCGCTATCGGAAAAAGATGAGACAGTCTGCCCAGGCTAACGCTAGGTGTTTACCATGCTAACTTCTGTAGAAGGAAAAAAGTGATAGAACTATAGAAGCAAAACATTATTTTTTTAGACAGCTCTTGGTGAATAAAGAAATGATGTTTGAGGCTGAACTCACAGTGTTTCTTCTAGACTGGTGAGAATGCTAATGCTGGCTATGTAGCAAAACTTACATATAGCTCCTTCAAGAGGAAAATGCAGAGTAAGCTTGGTATTTTAAAATCACACCCAGTCATCAGAGTTAAAAGCAAATGTATACACCTGTTCACAAAATCCTTAGACTATAGTATCTGTTTCTAGTTGTGCCTTGGTCATGAAACCTTTACAAAGAAAAAAATGTGTATTATTTGCCCTATAAAATGTTCCTTTCATTTGCTGAAATTAAAGGGCACCAGCCTGAAACACACACCCACACAGTGTCTCCAGCTCTCAAAATCCCACAGGTGATTACGTACCATATCATCCTTCTGTTGCTTTATGCTGACCATCCCCAGCTCACCCATTGCCATGGAAATTCACTCAGCCCGCCAGCTGCCTGCACGTGAATGAGCGTGTGTGTGTGTTTCTGATGTGCAGCATCTGTCTTCTGGCAGGGGGTGGAGGCCTGGTTCATTTTAGCCTGGGAATGGGACACTGATAGTGCTGCTGGAGCAGGAAATGGAATGTGTCCTTCATGTGCCGCTGTGCCTTCCAGTGGCCATGTTAAGCAGTGGATTGATGGGGAACAGCCTGAGAAAGCAGACTGGTATCTCATATAACTGAACCTGCCTCATATTCAACCACATATGGCTCAGTTTATACCTATCAAAATGTGATGTGTATCCAGATTTGCTTTTTGGATTGCTGTTAGCCCTGCTATTTATATGAAATCTTGTTTTCGTTTTGTGTCTCCACTGTGATTGTTGTTTGTTCTAATTACTATGTGTACTGTAGAGGTGAATGCAGTATGTGAATAGACTGAACGACAAAGGAAGAGTCACTAAGCTTTACGTGGGTTTTTGCATGTCCTCACATCTATATTTGGCATTTCGCTGGCGTCATGCTTCCAGACCAAAAAGTTGGCCGAACTTCATATGAACCTGTTTTTGCATAAAAAGCACGTGGTTACACAAGGTGCTCTACCTCCACTAAGCAACCTCATTTGCATGCATTTACACTACTGGGCAAGCACCAGCTGTGATTTGCATGCAAACACAGAAAACTGATGATGCACCACCTACTGTAGCATTTATGATGTAGTGGGAAAGACAATGTTGATACCTGGTGCTTGAGCATTTGTCTTCTCTAGTAAGATATTCAGATACATGCCACATTTTAATACTAGGTCTTTTGTTCTTTAAAAACTTGCTATACACGTCTGGTTTGCCAAAATTATCAAAATAGCACACATCACAAAGACCATACTGGTCATCTTTTTGATTTGTGCATCCATCCTAGAGAGATAGTCTGCAGAATTTGAAAGCTGTTTTGGGTCTTCAATGGTCCGTAGTAAAGCACATAAACTGCAGTAAAAGCTTAATATAGTTCAGTGCTCAATGGTAGGATTCCTGAAAAAAGAAAAAACATCAATCCACACAGCGGTGTATTCATCATAAGTGCCAAAGGTTGGCTAAGGATTCCTACAGAAGCCGGATACCAGCGTTAAATGATGTCTTGACCTGTCATTGGCCCCCACGGCAGACATCAGGCTGCGCTGTCATAAATCAACTGAACCATCAGACAGGTAAATCCATTCTCTATCCCAGCAACTAAACTACATTTGAGCTTCTAAATCTCTGAGTCCTACTGTTGCCAAAGCAGAGAGCTAAATTTGGCGGCTCTCGCTGACTTGACTGGCAGTTTTACCTAAAAGCCACTGGCTGTTGCTAAGTACTTCAGGACTGGGTTATGTCTCCAGGTATATCACCCTTGAGAAAGGCTTGTTTTACACCTCTAAGAGAAGCTATGCCTGAACACAAAGAGCACCTGGGGCAAGATTCTGAGAATGTGGAAGCAAATCAAAGGTTGTACCTAACATGGATTCTCCCTGCCCTCACACCCCATGCTTCACTCCAGCTGATTTTATAAAGTTTATCGAATCACCCTCTGACCATGCTTTGGTTGAGACATTCTTTGCTCATCTAGCTGCCTGTTCTTCCCCTTGAATCTACTATACAACCATTTATTGCCTTCCTCTCTGATGTCAACCTATCACATAAAGGTTGCCCTATGACCTGTCCAACATCCCCATAGCACCTTACAGAAAATATCCTTATGTTTAAGTGCTGCCTGCTCATCTAAAACAAGTAAACTTTTTTCAGTCTGTACATGCATTAGGTATTTCTGTGATTAAAAGTCCAAAGCATATGAAGTTCCTTTAAAGTTTTGTGCTTTGCAATGATTATGCCAAATATCCATGTTTCTCCAGCACTGCTCAACACTACTCAGAAACTGGCAAGTCAGCCTCTCTCAAGTCCAATTAGGAAATTAGCCGAATGACCTGTCACTCACACATCAAAGGTAGTACCCAGGGAAGAGCAGGGAAGTGTTACATATTTGGGTGCTTTCTGTGTGTGATGCAACACCCTCTCAGTGTTCTGAAAGCCAGCATCCAAACCAGAATATGAAAATTAATGAGTACAAAATACTTTGTAAAATACTAATTCACTATTATGATGTTTCCAGTCCTCACAGATGTCTTTTGGAAGCCTGGATTCTCTCTGGTCCTTATTTCATAAACTGTTGTCTATATTCCTGGATCTGCTCCCTATCACTTAAAGCTGCATCAGGCCACCTGCCCAAGCTTTTAACTGGCTCAACTTCTGCAGCAGCCTAAAAATTACTGCTGCGCGGCCAGCCAATAATGCATCAAATAAAATTAAACTTCAAAACCAGTAACTGTTTGAACACGGCTGTGTAATGACATTCAACCAACCTGTCTCCTCTCTCTCTCCATCCTCTTAGTCCTCTCTGCTACTCTCTTTGTTGTTTCGTTTTCCTACCATCCTCTTTTACAGTCTCCACTTTCAGGCTACTTCTCTCCCTTCTCCCCTTTCTCCTTTTTTCTATATTTGTAGAAGAAACATAATAATCCTCAAATGGGGCTGTTTATTTATTCATCTGTAGCATCAGCAGTTTCAAAGGGCAACTGGAAGGCCTTTGTTTGTCTGATAAAGACAGTGGGAGTGAGTTTAAAATGACTGATAACACAGAAAAGTCTTGCATGTCCAACATAGTAGGCTGCTCATCTTCCCAGCACAAGACACAGTAGGCTGAGATGTAGATGCAAGGAGATTAAAGGTCCTTTAAAACTCCAAAACCCTCGAAATAAAACCAGAGGTGAAGTAAAACCATGCAACTCTTTCTCATCAAGTTCAACTTTGGTGAACTTAGGCAAGGAACTTGCGCTGTTGACCAGCAGTCAACCATCTTGACAGTGCTACCCTTAACAGAGAGCTGGAGGCCAAAACAGAGCGAGCTATCGTAGCTTAATAGCTGTATTGCACCAGACCAAAATTTATCACAGTGAAGATTTCTAACTTTTCAAAATGTACAACTTTATAGAACTTCACTGGCAGAGGTTAAGTAAATTTGTACAATGCTTTCACATAGTTTCACAGTTCAGTTTAGTGAACTCTGACATGCAAATCCAGGCCGCTGACCAACTAAACCATCTTGACAGTACTGACAACACTTTGAGGGAATGGAGAGAACTGGAGAGTCCAAAGCTACAGTATCATATTAACTGTGTGGCACCATAACACTGCTCTGCCAAATGAGAAGCAATGGCAATAGGACTTTCCTCTTTGAATCTATTTCGCCACAAAATGGAAGTAGCCTCTGTGTCATCGAGCTTCTAGTACCAGCTATTTTGTAAGGACACACAAATTGATTTCTGGTGTGACAGGGCACTAAAAAGAGGAGCAGAGGGTAAAAAGAGGGCATTTAAGAAATGATTTCAAAAGGGAGATGCAGCCTGCCATGGGTGTGTCCTTCCAATGACGAATCAACAGCAGGGAGATGCTGAAAAAACCAAGCGAGCACATCGAAGCTGCTCCCAAGCGTCGGCTTTGAAGTCCAGGAGAGTGTGAAATAGCCTCACCTCACTGGTGGAGTAGTGCATGCAGATTCACCATGCTAATGTCACTGTGCCAGTAGGTTCAGTCAGGAGGAAAAACTCCCCTCGCTTTACATGACGAGGATCCATCTCCTGCCATCTCCTGTCAAACTGTCGCCTCAATAACATACCTTTCGCCTGCACCAGTGCAGCGATTTCACGGTTTGAAATCACAAAGAAATTCTTCCCCACTGAGAGACTGAGGCTCTCAGGCAGCGGACGGAGTGGTAAAAAGGCCAAGCAGACAAACTCGATGCTTAACAGTTTGGTTGCCTTGACAACAACATCACTTTTATCACAGTGAAGATAGAGCTAAGAGACCCCAGTGAAGCAAATCTCACACAGTACAATAATTAATTTCATGTGCTCCCATTTTGTACATCTGGGTGAAGACACTAGACAGAGATTTCAAGACTAAAAATAAGAAACCCCCTCAAGTGTAACACCCTGAGTTACAGATAGTAGCTTGCAGTATTTGTATTAATTAAAGCAACTGGAAGAAAACTTGAATCCCTACACTGAACTTCTGGAGGTTTAATAGGAGATGATTAGTGCTGAGAAGACAAGAGGGGAGAGAATAAAACTCAGACAAAAAAAAAAAAAGACATGAAAATAAACCAGACAGATGACATGGTTGGTCAGAGGTTTTCTCCTTCTAAGAGAGAAGTAAGGAGCTGGAAGGATCAATATTTTGTTCCTTAATTAGCCTTTTATTTTATGAGTAATCAGAGATATCCCATAACAGCCATTTAAGTCTACTGAGTCATGTAAAAATCCAAAGAGGGAAGCAGAGAGGAGGTGGGCTTAATCTGTAAAATATCTAATTGCAATTTTTGGACCAATATTGAAATTGTAATCTACATTGCACTTATTTTATACCAATAAACCTTGTGGCTTGTGAATGTTGTTTGTGTGGTTGTGTCAAGCAAAATCACAAACTTGTAAAGACTTCAAGTCATCAGTCTAGGTTAAGGTAGCAAATATTTAATAGAATAATATTAAACCAATACAGATTGGTGTTTGTTTCTTAGTGAAACAATTTTTGGCAGAAGATGAGTTTCATTTTGAACCAACAGAACATCAATTTATTACAGCTGGCTAAATTTACTAATGAAAAAGTCAATGTAGTCAGCAAAACTGACGGTCGCAGTCACAGCTTTCCTTGGCAAAGAGGGATTATTAACAACATATTGAGTGTTCTCACTTTTGCTTTTACCTCGAAATAAAGTGGCCATTTCTAAACTGTCTGATCATCTGACTGCTTGTTTCTCTCTGTGATTTTTTGGGGAATAAGTTCAGTGTCATCATAACTAATAGGAATGATGCCAAGACCCAAGTTGTGATTAACCTGAATTACCCTTCACTGATGTAAATTTTAGGAAATTAAAATCGTGGCTCTTGCAACTTCAAAACTGCGCACTTTCAAAATTGCAGTTTCAATATGAAAACAATTAATCGTTCAGCTCTTGAGAGGAAGGGAGAGGAGGGGAAATCTCACACACACACACAATATCCCCACAAATTACTATTCATTTAAACCCTTTCAGACTTTTATTTCACTATGAGCGTCAAAAACACACGGCCTTGTTTATGGCGTAGTGCATTGCCATCTCAATGAAACTTGACCATTGATGCGAGGCGTCTGGGTGAACTGAGTGATGGCTGAGTCAGGACAACTCCGACACACTTGCGGGGAAAAACGGGGGCTTATTGATATTAATGGGTCGCTAGCTAATAGTCGAACCGTAATGGCCGCCACCGGGCTTACTCCTACGCATTGTCACTGATACAGCACAGTTCTCATTACACCTTGCTGGAGCCAATTTAATTGAACTAACCCAATCAGAGCCCAGGAGCGCTCCGGTCTGCTGAACTCGGCAGCGCTGTTAATAGAAGCTGATGGAGGAAAGATTAAAAATGTTGCTGCTGAATCACGCTTTGCATATCCCACATTCCCTGCTATGTTTATGTGCACTGGCAGAAATGAATTATGGGAAATGATGAGGCAGTCGTGTAAGCAGCTCATGTAGCTCTCTGAGAGCAAACAGAACTGAGATGATATTCTATGTAAATGTTTCTTTAGCAAGTGTAATGGGGTAAAGTGGTGTATGAGCAAAGTGAGTCGTTGAATATTCCTTTTCAATTATGTTTTAATGAACTGTGACAATGTGAAGCTCAGAGGGGAAATGTAGATGAAATATTTGCTTAAAATTTAATTTCAAAGAGGGGAAGCTGCAGGAGGGGTGTACAGAGATGCACAGAGAGATGTTGGCTGCCTGATTTCACACACACACACACACAAACACACACACTGCACTCACAAGAAGTAAAAGTAATCCCATCAAGTCTCTCTCTTCGCACACACATGCACAGGTTTAAAAGTGATTTACTAGGTCTCTCTCACTGACTCACTCTCAAACACACACACACGTTTACATCTGAGATTTATCGAAACCTAGCACAGTGTGACCTACAGAGTTACTGTTGCTTCAACAACTGCCTCCCCATCACAACTTGCGCTGTCAAAATAGCCGCCACACACAGCCAATCACGGCACACTTCAAAGGCCTTGTCGTCCAATTGCATTTGGCAGCCCGACTTCAGATCACAGCTCACCGTGCAAAGCGGAGAACTGTTTCTGAGTTAACGTCCCCCCGCAGAATGCCTTTTATGGATAAGCCAATACATAGTAATGAAAAGTGAGACGCGCCGAAGAGTTCACAGACAAACATGAAAACATAAGCGGCGCGCACACACACACACACACACACACACACACACACAAACAGCCAACACGAGCCAACACACCTCTGGATAAGAGCATTTGCAGTGCAGTGCAGGCTGGAAGCTGCAGTGACTGTAGATCATCTGAGGTAATCAAACTCCAAAAGGGACCCTTGTCAGGTCAGATCTCAACAGGATTTCAACATGAATCCGTCTAAAGCTCACCACTGTTGTACAGGGACCACTCAACAAGCAGTCATTTTGGTGTGTGGAGGAAGTTTTGGGAGGGAAATGCGTTCAGAAGCCTGAATGCCTACAGTGCATTATTAAGCACCCAGTATCTGGGGCATAGTCCTAAGTAAAAGGTCATCTGCATAGTTTGAAGATGCATCATGCAAATCAACTGCCTCACATTTGCATAGAGATGAAGCTATGTTAAATTTTGGGCTTAACTCAAGATTTGTTGTGCATATACTTTAATATAGTTTTAGCAGCTACAAAAATGTAAAGCTGCACCACTCAAATTTTTTATGCTAAAATGGCCGTGTGTATAATGTGAGAAAGTCTTCATGTTGTGGTTAAAGTTTGTTAAACTGCCCCCAAGTGGCCAGAAAAATGAATATGCTCTCATTTGGATAACATCTGAGGGGCTATAGATCATATTTAGAAGACTTAAATATTTGTTTTCATAATTTCTTTAACATGGCGAATATTGTTTTGTATTTTTTGGAAAGAGGGGATGAATAAAATCCTTTTCAGGATTTTTTTCTCTCTACCTGTGCATTACTTTCCATTGTTAAATCTATGATTATATTGTTTGATTTACAGAGATCATGACAAATGCACCTCACGCAGCCCGACTTTACATACTCAAATTGCTGGTTTTGTCCAAGCAATAATCAAAACCAAAAGATACCCAGTTTAGCAAATATATTTACATTTGAAAAACCAGAAACACTATTTTCTTTTAGTATTCTTGCTTCAAACAGTAAAACTGTTGCTGCTAATTTTCAGTCGATCAACGAGTATCACATGTCGTAAATATGGCCAAACTCAAAATATGGCACACTTAAAGCCTATAATGATTCGGTTAAGCATAGATTAAATCTAATGAATCACTGCTTTTTTAAAATCCTGTGTATTACAGTTGACCGTGCAACGACCTTATAGGACTAGTTCCCTCTGCAGCCTGCCATGGGACTCTGATCAGAGTCACAAATTTGTCAGTGGATAATGTTAGCTTGTGCCTCCATGTATCCCTGTGAGTAAAGCTACTACTGGCTCATCCAGGTCAGTCCTCTCAGCTCAGCCACAACAGCGCAACCAGTCAACCATCTCAAATTTTCCCATGTCACCCCCCTTGGAAACATCCCCATCACAGGCCACCCATGGCTGTCTGCACTGGACTCGGAGCACTGGTGCTGGCACACATGAAAGGCTGCTAAAAAAGCTGCAGCCCATAACTCGAAGCCATGGTCCAATAAGGACAGCAGGCTCGCTGTTCTGAGAAGCTTCTCTCACAGGCTGGGTATTACACACATTTTCTTCATGTTTTCTCCAACACATAATCACATCCCCTTATGGCTTTTCAGAGAAGTTCCTTCTTACATGATGATTCTTGACCCAGCAGATGGGCCATCGCTCTGTCATCTGTCTCAGTAAATAGTGGCATTTCATCCCTGCCCCCCAAGTGACATTTATGTTATTTTTGTTAAAGCCAATTTTTGCTGGAAGCATTGTTGTTGCATTGTTGGAAATAAAAAACAAAAAGTGAAAGCAGTTCTTTCAGAGTAATGTTAGGTCCCGAAAGAATCTGTTATAATTGGATTGTATGTTTTCCATTCAATAGTTCCTTCTGATATTTCTCCACTGTAAAAAAATAGAATCATTCTGTATAAAGTAAATGAAAATATACATGTGTCCTGTATGTGTATGTACTGCTGTACATTAGGACTCTGGCCTTTTGTACAAAAGTTTTCTGATTTGCTAAATGTCATGTGAGGATCCAGGTGATAAACAAAACTGGCCGACTACTTGATCAGCTGCTAGAGACAGAGGGCAAATGATTACCTGTAAAGCCCTCAAACAGAGCAAGAGTGACTAAAGAAAATCAACATTTAAAAGAGACCAGCATTGCACAGTCTATTTTCCCAATAATGACTGCGCAAAGCATCTCATTGATTTTTCTCCGTGTGAGAAGAGGTTAATTACAATCTCAGCAGCAGTCAGTGCCATGCATTCGTCTGGAGGTCATGACAAGAGACTGAGCACAACTATGTGTGTAAGTGTAGGTAACAAAATGCAAGAGATGTTTTCGCTCCGTAAAGTCGAGGATAATTTCAGTTCCACTCAAGGTTTGGCACAGGAAATTGACCACAGTTTGAAGGGCTACAGCAGAGCAGCTGATGAAAAGAGAAACACTGTGTTTTTCCACCACTGATCTATACTGCCCATTTAGCGTTTAGGGCTCCCTAAAGGGCTCGATTTTGTTCTAGCAGGAGAGGGCATTTTGGGACAAACAGCACTCATAAAGGCTTTCATGACTTCAAGAGCAGAGGAGAATAGACCTGTCTACAGGGCGCCTTTCAAGGCTCGTCTTTGATTTGAGTCCTGGACGTTTTCAATGCTCTCAGTCTCATTTGATGCTTTTAAGTGTAACCTAATGGTTCCAAAACTGGAGGGGAGAGTACCCACAACAAGTGAGGTCAGATTCAAGAAAAAATAATTCCTCAACATTGTGACTTGCTTGTGATTAATTACTACAGAGCAAAAGTACAATCAATTAATGATCTGTCACTTATAGTCACACGCTGAGCTGAATCAGACAAATCATGATTCATCTTGTTTAGATGTGAGATGACAGTGTAAACAGGCATCAAATGTGTGATACAGAAGCTCTGCTTGTTTTTCCTGAGGTTTAATGTTCGATAAAAATATTATGACTTCTTTCTCATTAATGCAATCTTTATGTCAGGTAGTGTTTGCTATAATATGCTACACAAATTGTTGACAGCAAAACAATTTAGAGTTCAGTGTGGACAAACTACTATTTCAGACAATTAGGTCGAATAGAAACATAGGCAACAACTCAGAAAAGGCATGCTGTAATGACTAGTAAGAAATCTGCAGGCTGTGAACAGCACACTGCAAGAAGATTTTAGTGGTTGCTGGCGGCCACTAGTTGTGTTCGCTGTCGGCATGTGGCTCAGAATTTAAGCAACCCCTTCCCTTATCTTCCTTGAAACAATTTTCAGCTGACTCAGTAACACAGTAAGCACAAAGCCAGCATCAAGCAATGAAAGGTCCTCAAGTGTCATCTAACTCTAAATGGAGGAATCTCTGTCTGTCTTCAGATGTTCTTTCAGCTTCAAACTTTGTGGGTGTATTGCTGAGGCCCCAACGAAGAGCAGTGTCAAAAGCGAAGTTTTTTTTGATGAGTCGTTCTTCTTGACATGAAGGCTAAGGCAGCAATACACTACACGGGAAGTGCAGCACCTGGATGCCAGGGTTTTAAGAAAGGCACAACTCAATTGCGCCGGCATTTTCTACACCGTCACCCAGACACTTGTGGAACTGAGCAGCCAAGCCCAGCAGTAACAAATGACACCAACTGACCACACATGCTGCAGCTCTGAAAGCAAGCTGAGGTAACGCGGGCCAAGCAATCAACCCCTACTTAACAGCAGTCTCAGCAATACCCACAGAAGACACCACTATACTTTAAGGCCAACAGAAAAAGTTTGGGAACTGTTTTGTTCATCTATTTCTCATTTGCCAGTGCCAGTCTTCTGTATCTGAGGATTTGCTGCTTTTCTCTGTTTTGTATCAGTGTAAACTGAAGATGTGTCTGAATATCTGACTGTTGGTCAGATGAAAGAAACTATTTAAAGATGTCATCTAGACTTTGGAAAATCATGAAGAGCATTTTCCACAAGACGTCACTTTGGGTTCTGGAAACTTGCAATCAACATTTTTATGAGTAATGGAAATTATCATTACAGCAGGCCTCCTCTATGCAGATGTAACGAGAAAAAACAAGCACGTTTGCATGTTTTTGTTGTACAAGTTGAGTTTTTCTGTCCTTTTCTCAGCACCACTAGGGGAAATTCCACCTGTCATGTCCCATCACTGTTGCATGCTGGTTCACGTAGTTCAAGTAGCTGAAGGCTGCAGGGGACTCAAACTTCCACAGACAGTTCCATCAACTGGTTTACTTAACAAACAACTTTTTTTTTTCCCCCCTCCTCTTGCAGTATCGGGCAGGGACACAAATTCATGCAGTCTTGCAGAGAGACTCCTCATGCTGGCTGTGGCTGCGGCCGTGGCCCCGGCCCCACTCACCCCGAGGCCAAGTGGGAAAACGCAGCATGACATGCGATTGAGTCTACAGCCAAGAGCCCTCCACAGACATGACTTCTTGCTCCGCAGTTCATCAGCATCAGTGTCAACCCCCCCAACTCCCCAGTACTATTACTTCCAGTGTCTGGGCCAGTGAGCTGCCAGGAATTGATCTCTGACCTCTGTGAATTAGTCTCCTCTTTAGAAATGTTTACAGACGAGCTGCTGCATCAGTCTCAGTTACAAATAAAATTAGGCCTAAGCAGCCAGATAGCAAATTGAGAGAACAAACACCTTGAGCCTTGAAATATCTTCTTCCCTGAATCCTATTATATCACAGCTCTTCTCTCCTCCTGTAGCTCTCCCCCCTCTGCCTCACCCCCCACCCCTCCGTCATAACATGAGTGGTCTCGCCAGAGAACTCTGGAGAGGGAGAGGCTCATCAGCAAATGGCTCCCTTAAACCCAATCTCATTTATATGCAGATGAAATAAATATTGATGCGCTGCCATGCTCTCGTCGTGTTTTGCCTAATTGATGCCAGCGTTCTTGTATCACTCGTGCTAGGTATGACTATTGGCAAGAGGCTTGCTTGGTGATATGACTCGTCGCAGACAAAACAACACTGGAGCAAGTGCTCGAAGTGAGCAGGCAGACAGCATTACACAGTCCCCTGAAACAGAGCGAACAAATGAAGTGAAGAGACATACGGACAACGGAGGATCTGCCTGAGATGATTCATTGATGGGTGGGTGTGTGGAGAATACAGATATCAACAGATATAAAATATCCCAAAGCCCTGACCTCACATATGAATGAAGCATACCCAAAAACAAAGTTTCCTTTTTTTTTTAAGGCTGCAACTATGATATTTTTCATTACAATGATCCTGTTGATTATCACAGTGACTGTTCTTTTCAATAATCTGAATCCCAAAGACGATGCCGGCTGGCACACCACTGATCCAAACTGAAATATCTCTAATATTGGATGAACTGCCATTTGATTTATGACCAAACACCTGGAAAACTAATGGCACTCTCATCAGCATCAGCTGTATTTTGCCTTTAGTGCTAATTAGCAAACATTAGCATGCTAACAGGCTAAACTAAGATGGCAACCATGGTTAAGGAGCTTGGGACAGTGACAGCTGCTATTCATTGTGAATGAGCTCAACAGACTCAGAAAACGCACAGCTATACTATCGGTAAGTGTTTTACTACGCAAAGGAGCTTAATGTTTTTAACTTTAGATAAAATGGAGGAAAGGATTGTTGTGGCCTCTGACTACTCAGTTGTCATGTCATTGGCATGTCTGGCAGTGGAGAATACATCAGAAAACAAATTCCTGCCAGCTATGTGTGAATGCACCCTTAGTACAGCCTCACAGAGCAGCTAACATAGCTGTTGACTCCTCTTGGTTGATAAATGACTGAAGCAACTTGCCAAAAATTTGCCACGTAATTTCCCTGAGGGAGTCATCCCAAAGGGATCAATAAAGTCTGTCTAAGTCTAAAAATGCATTTGAAAAAAAAATGCAGTGTCATCTGACTACTCAATTAATCAACTATTGTTTTAGCATTAAATGCATTGCTTCTAAAATTCATTTAATAAGTAAAATTGATGACTAGAATGAAAAATAACAGTGAGATTTGACATTATTCCTTATCTCAGCAGAACGTTTCGATTACCATCTTCCTCCAATTGAATTACCCATCTAATTATTCAGTGGACTATATCTGCTGTGCTTAAATGTGGCTTGCTGTCAGGCGTGTGATCAAATCAGCACCGATCTGCAGGTGACTGTCATTAGCTCAAAGACCTGAAGGAACGTTGACAGGCACACGTCCAAATAAGGCAAAAGTGTTAATTAGCTTGAATCTAGCTAGCTGCTGTCAAGGTACAAATTGAGTAAATACGTTTCAAGTGGGGGATGATAAATGGGGAAAACATATGTTCTCCTTTTGACTCCCTTTAAGAGGCTTTACATTCACTCAAGTGCCGTAGATGAGCTATAGAAAAAGAGAGCAGAATAGGAAGAGTGAGTCTCTGTTGTATTGGGATCAGTCCTCTGAGCTGTCACAATATTGTTGCCTCAGTGCCACACGCTCTGCCGCAGTACAAATCTTTTTCATCAGGAGCAAAAATGTCTCCTGACGTGTGAAAATGTTCCAAAGTTGCTATTTGTGAAAGTCGCAAGCATAATACGGATGAGCCTCCCAGGCTGAATGCAATTCTGTTTTAATAAGCTGTAACCTACCACACTACTGTTACAAAGGTCTAACAAATGCGTCGAATGCATTACATTCCTCATTAAACATTTGTAAGCCTGTTTACATCAGCTAGGAATCTTTTTTCCCTCCTGACTTTTTCTGGCACATTCCAGCACCTCTTGGCCACTAACTGTCGACCGGCAGAATAACGAGAAACTGTCAACAGAAACCTGAATCATGTTAAGCTTGTGCCTTGTATGTGTAGATCGAACATCCACTTATCAACATTGCTTCATAGCACCAATAAAGGCTTAAACAAAAAACAGTGTAGGTATCAAATAATGGCTACCACTTATGAAGGTTTCAGTTTATCTAGTGTGAGGATTTGCAACTTTTTTCTTTCTCACATCATTATTAAGGGGAAACTGCACCAATTTTACACATCAAGGTCTGTTCATAAGTTTTGAGGAGTACTAATTAGAGTAATGCTTGGGCCACACATTCAAGTCCAAACCTGACCCAAATTTGAGAAAGTAATAACCGAGCTCAGCCCAAAGGAGTTCTTTTTTACATCTGAATCCGACCTGAGCCCAACGCACTAAATGCAAGCTGAAGCACTGAGTTTCGGTGTTATCCTACCCTGATTACACATGTAGACTT
Organism: Lates calcarifer; assembly: GCF_001640805.2. NCBI lineage: Eukaryota > Metazoa > Chordata > Actinopteri > Centropomidae > Lates > Lates calcarifer. The sequence continues at coordinate 9,217,461 of NC_066850.1, forward strand.
AATGGCCGTCAGAAAGTATAGTTTTGTAAAAACCATAGGCTGACAAAACCCATTTCTAAAAAAGACTTTTGTGGCTGCAGGTAGCCTATTTCTTTTTAATTTTATTACCATTTATCATTTAGTTGAGAGTGGTGCTCCAACAGTTTGCGGTGATTCTTGCAATTGTTTTAAAAAAAATAATACTAAGTGACCTAAGTGAAACAGCATAAAGTGAGTGACACCTGGGTCATCACCCTAATCAGCTGATCAGATAACTAGTCTTCAGTGTCCACATCATTTTTGAAATTTTGATATCAGTGGGCACTGCACATCTCGTACAAAGTGTGCTGCTATGTTGAGAATCCGGAGTTGTCCAGTGCTTTGCTCCAGCAGCGAGCTGTGCAGAGGGAGAGAGCCTGCAGCCCCAGTCCTATTTTCAGCTTCAGTGGGCAGAGGAGAGTAGAGAGCCAGGCCAACTCAGGGCAGACAGGATCAACCCCAGCCCCGTTTAACCCTACACAGTCCACTTCACTCGCACGCAAAGCGGCTCGTTCGAACAGCCGATGCTCAAGCACAAGGTGAAAGGAATGATGGTGACGGAGGTGACATGGCATGAATAATGGACAAGACTGACGGGGAGAAGAAGTGTTTCTGAAAAGAGCGATGAAGTACATTCAAGATTCAACAAGCCAATGAGATAAAACCAGAAACAAATTCAAGGACCACATTTTTAGGGCCACAACAATAACTGCTATTTTAAAAAAGATTTTTTTTTCTATTTGTTAAATATAAAATATACATAAAAACTGTTAGCTAACAGTATCTCCCCACTGAAAATGTTTCATAGGCTGAGAATGATTATTTTGCCTTGTAATTTGGGTCACCATCTTCAGATCAGCTTATGTATTATAGAAGAGAAACTTGTGAATAACTGATTGTAGAGAAAGTAAAGATTCCCCTGACAAAGTCAGGGTTCACAGGCTCAGATAAATCAAGTAATAATTAAAACTACTGAGCGTTAACAATATAACACTATATCAATTATAAATAGGTTTGATTAATTTGACTGACGGACTTTGGTTGAAGTGAGGCAGTAAGGAGTCATTTCCATAGACATTTCAGAGAGATCAGTTTCCCAATCATAATTACAACTTCAAGTTAGAAACTGGTCATCACAAAACTACAATAAGACAATAACACACCATAGTTTACAGAACTCCCTGCACTGACTGGATGACTTTACTCTAGTAACGAAACAAAAGGAGAAATTTTAAAAAAAGTAGAAATTATTTAAAACCAGCAAATGTGATGAGAATAAAATGAAAATGTGTTTAAAATATATCCAGTATGTACACCGTGAAGCCATATAAAATGCTCTCAATGTGTCACCAGTGGACTCCACATCCTACTGCATCATTAACTAGCCGTCTGTTGTTAACCATCGACACATGGACTCCCAGGCAGTCTTACAAATGGGTATTTGGCCCATGATTGATTGTCAAGTGAAATGTCATTTCATTTCACCTCATTACAAGGAACCAATCACATTGCATTAGTGTCAATGCCACTGACACATGCTTGCAATACCGTGGCGGTGGGAATACAAGCACCCCCCTGGGTGACTGCAGTGTCAACAACTGAAACTAAAGGGGGAGAAAAACACTGCCTGCCATTTACAGAGCTGAAAACAATACTTCATTGGCTGGAGTGTGTCTAATGGAGCCCTGAAGCTGACAAATGGCAGTAAAAGGTTAAATAAGTCAAAAACATAACAGAACACATCAATAAATAATGTTGTTAGTTAAATTAATAAAATGGAGAGTAAAGAGACAAAAACAGATTATTTGTTTAAATTTTTTTTCTTTCCCCTCAAATAATTTGGTAATTTCTCACCCCAGTTCTAACTGTCCCTGTGCTTATATAGTAATGAATGAATGAATATGTCCAGGACAGATATTGGTGGAATAGTAATACTAGCTAAAGCTAATAAGCTATGATGCAAGTCAGCTGCAGCTAGTAATGTGCTGAGCGAGTGGGTTTTCAGGTAAACAAGCCACACAGTCCAGACCAAAAAATAAAGACTTTCATCATATTTACCAACTGATTGATTTTTCTTTTTGCACTCCATTTTGATCATTAAAAAAGACCAGTATTATTTATTGATGCATTCAGTTACATTTGTGACTTTTCTAATTGTCTTCAGCCTGTGTCAGGTTCCATAGTGTCACAAAGGAAAAGTGCTTTCCCTTTGCTTTTCTGTCTACCTCTAATACACATGTGCAAGATTCAAAATCAGTTTGAAAAGCAATATTCACTTTGTTCTGTGGAACTAAAAAGGCTTTTTCTTTCTTCTTACAACTGAATTACAGAGCTGCTTCACACTCTTAAACTAAGGAAAAGGTCGGGGAATAATAAAGGCTTTTGTAAATGTACATTTGAAATGCCTTCCTTCACTACACATTCACATTTTATGAGACTCTGCCTTTTTACCCAAACCCTATTTTGCCATTCAAGCCCATTGTTTCAAGTATTAAAAGCCTGTGAAATACTTTTCTTCTGTAACACACTATTGATTCCTTGGAGAAGAGATTTGTCTTTTCTGTTTTGCCTGCCCAGTGCCACAGCTCAAGTTAAAGAAAAAGGGAGTGAGTATCGGGGCTCCAGCATAATTTTCAAGGACACATCAGCAGGGTGCAGATGTTTGCTGGGTCATTAAAGGGGTGCCATGATTTTTTATGTAACCCCTTCTCATAAAATCTATAGTGCAGGCCAGAGGAAGTTATTTATTTGCAGTAAAATACCAAAGTATGTTCTCCAGTCAGACCCACTTTCTTATACAGGGATTGACTATGGCTGTCACCATCATCATCTTTTATAGTGACCAATCAGACGTCAACACAAGTTGTTAGCACACAACATTAAACATTTATGTGAGGCTGAGAGTCTGCTTAAGACCTGAACCACTCTGCATCTCTGATTTGTACTCTGGTCACTGACTTAGCAGAGGCAAAACAATTCTTCTGCCTCGTGTTTCACGTCCCATTTCCTTCCATTTTTAGGTGAACGCTATTTTTGCATGCAGGTGTGTGCTTGTGTAAAAGAAGGCTGTGTAAGCATGAGAGGTGGAATGTGTGTTTGTGTGTGTGTGTCTGAGAGTCTGCATCATGTCTGTGTCTTCCTGTTACTGGAGAGGGGGGTGGGGCTGCAGCTGACTGCAGCTCGAGACTGCCATCTATAGGGATTGACAAGATCAGGTGATAGAGATCCAGCTAGTAGATAGAAAAAACTCACAGTGAAAGGTGGCAGACTGACAGATAAGATGAAGGAAAGGAACATGAAATTCAGGTGGCAGACAGCAGGTGAAGCTACACTTTTTACTAACTATTTACCGTCACAGAGAGATTTGTCAAGATTGCAACATGACCTCATATGTCATGTATATTAATGAACAGGCAGGAACAGGAGGATAACAAGGTGTCTTTTGCTGTAATAATACAGCCAACCTACACAGAGTTATTGATAGGTTTGTGGTCAACTCTGAGTAATAATGCAGAAAGTTTGGACTTTACTTGTTTCTGTTTCGGGTAATTGAAAATTGCAAGTCAGCTCTGTCTGAGAAAATGGATTACCTACCTTTAAATAATGTCATTATCTTTATTCTTCTATGTAGATTCAACCTTCGTTCCTATAAAGATGTCTGATACACTGAATGCACTGACAAATCACTGACGACAAAAACCAAAACCAGAAAATATCCCACATTGCATTTTGGGAATGCAGCCAATGACTGAGTGGGTATTGGATTTATCAGTTCAAGTAGTTCAGACACAAAACATTCAAGAGAGAGCATCTTCACAACCTTTAATACACCTTGCACACCATGAATCAAAGGAAATTACTTGGCTGGAAATATATAACCACTGCAGGCTAATGCATGTCAGTTTGGCTCTTAGAGCTGGGTCCACCAAGACCCTCATGAGCTGAAATACAATTTTCACTGAAGAATTATGGGTTTTCACAGAACGGAATAAACAGCTTTTTCTTCAAAGGCAAACATGAAAGTCCAGATTTACAAAGGCACAGGTCGCACGGCAGGAGGCTGTTTAGAGGAAAACAAACCCAGAAACTCCCCAAATTCCAAAGTGCCTGGAAGAACTCAAAGCTTGTTTTTGTCTCAATCCATGAGCAAGCGAATCATAGCTGTGACTTGATTTTAGATGAGTAAATTTGTCCAAGTGTGTTGCTGGGAAGGCCATTTTATTTAGCCAGCCTGTGTCTATTTCTCATTACTTGCGGATTACCTCTTGAGTCCTTTATAATAAGGCCAGAGCCGAAGACAGTAATCACAGTCTGTCAAATTCAGCAGGGGGAACAATGGCTCATACTCCATAAACACAGCAATTTTCTTCAAACTATCAACTCGCACTGCAACACAATTTGACTACACTACCTGCCCTGGAAATGGGCAATGACAGCGAGATTGTATAACTTAACAAAAGGCTGAACATGTCCATTAAGATGTCCTGCTAAGCTCTAAGATAGAAGTTGAGAAAAGTGTAGAGAAAGTTGAGAGAGTGCTGCTGTTTTCACTCGCACAGAGACGACTTCTACCTTTTATTAGAGAGCTACTCTTAGATATCCTTAATTATTCAGGAGCTCTCAAAGTGGCGTCTTTATAAAGTAAAACAGAGTGGACGTGATAATGCAGAGCTCTCATCTCCATCCCCCCGAAAAGACTTTGATGTCTTTTTCTCATCCATGGGATAAAAATGACAGTCTCATGCTGATGTCTGTGCAAAAAAATGAATTTATAATGGTGAAATAATCACTTCAGATAAAAATAAGACTCTATCTTCTCACTGGCCTCCTCTCGACTTCCCCTCTCCAGCTGTATCACCATTTTTCATACTTATTTTTTCTGCTACATCAGGTACACATACATGTGCATGAGTGATCCAACCCTAGAAAATACAAAGGTAACTCCATTCTTGTAGCTCCAGGCAACTTATCTCAGGTGTCAAAGTCAATGGGCTGCATAGTAAATCCAAAATGAAACCCTTCTATCGGAAAACAACAGATACCTATAAAACAGTGTTATTTTCCAGACACTACATCTCAATCTGACTCCTCGATCCCAGACACAGTCTTCATTTTCTGTTGTGTCAAACCTGTCGGGTTCAATTACCTGAAGCAAGTGTTTTCCGCTGCTCGTGCAACATCTGTATCCTAATTGCTCATAAACAGTCAGTGCGGCGCTCTCAGGCTCGGGTTTTCAGCGGTGATGGCGCAATTAGTTCACAAATGAGCAGCTTATATTCGTAGCCTCGCAACAGATTATTCATCTCCCAGCGGTGGCAGGGAAAGAGCTATGAGAGAAGACGCTTGCTCAGCACTCACCCCTTCAACCTGATAATCCATAAACTCCCCAAACACAGTGGATATCGTACCGTCATCAGCTGACTCTATGCCATATCTCACATATGTGCACATAAGCTCATGACATATGTAAGTTTATACTGGAAAACATATACATTAACTGTAAAGTTACACCAGGGAACAGACACACACAGAACTATAAATATTCAGACCAGCACTTGTGTAATTAAATGTATTTTAGTTATTTTCTCAAAATAAATTAGAAACACTTTTTTCCAGTGGAACAGTGTATTTTGAAAAAAATGTTCACATAGACTTTATGTCCCCTTCACACTGATCTTTTAACATTTTTTTTCTTAAATAACTTTATCTATTTTTTCAATTTCAAAATAAATCTTCAATAAACAAAATGTGGAAACAAGCTCTTCACATATAGTAGATATACTAACTTGCAAGTTTATTAAGTACACCTATGTATCCTATCAATATTCATTTGTCAGAGGGCAAATATTAGAAACGCCTCTCAGTGTAACACAACATAACTGAAACACACCAGAAACTACAAACTGCGAAATGAGCTTTCAGCCTCACCGTGTGGTCATCGTCAGTAGACAGAGTTTTCTATGTTGATGCATGGGATGTGGCTGAATGTTTTATCAAGCTGATAATGAATCTTCCAGCTCAAAATATAAAGTTGATAAAAACTGAGCACTGTAACCTTTATGAAGGGAGAAGTTATTGCACAACGGTTGTATTAGATCGTGTTCATTTTTGCAAAGTATACTTATATAAAGTATTTATAATGTTTTTTCATACATGGACTCATAAAAACTTAAATTCACAGCTAGCACGGAGCTATAAAAGAATGCACACAAAGAACTGAATGTTTGGGTGTATAAACCAGTGGATTTTTTTCTCCCAGGCTTTGTTCCATCACACAACAGTAGTTTATCTTAAGTCTGTTCCTCAGGTCACCTTCAGCCGTGAAGCACCCTGAGGCTCCACTCACACACAGGCCAACTGTCTGCAATGCAGAGCCCCTGAGGACCCATAATCCTCCACCTGAGCATAGCGCAGCAGAGTGGATGCTCTCTGATGGTCTGGGAGGAGTTATGTCTCTGTTGTTTATCAGTGCTGAAGTAGGCAGCGTGTATATTCAAGACAAACGACACTTGACATTCCCTTTGACAACGTTTCATATCTGGAGCGCTCATTAAGCTCAAAGTGAGCTCTTTCAGTGGTGAGCGAGCGCACAAATTTTTCTCTATGAAAACAAATCAACTTCATCTTCACTGAGATGGATGCTGGAGGGAATCATAGCTCTCAGATCTTTAAAAAAAAACATAATAATATATTCACCTGATTATTGGGACACACTGATGTGCCTGCGTCAGTCTTCAGAGCGAGACAATTTTCCGTATTGTCGCAGTTTTTCAATTTCAGCACCAGAGCCGTAATGACATCTATTTTTCATTTAGATTTGCTGAGGACAAAGAAATCTGATGTTACAGTGCGAGAATAATTATCTGTTTGGATAAAGGAAGCCCTGCTCAACATACTACACCAGAGGAATGGCAGACACAGGCGGAGAAATACTAAATCACATTAAGTTGCTTCACTTTAAATTAATCTAATATGAGTGTTTCTGTTACTATGTTGATTATACACTGTCAGAACCTGAGGTAGCCTGTGTCAAGTCAAGTGTCAAGGTGATGAGAACTCCATGATCTGAAAGGGTGTGCAGACTTACTCACTGTTTATGAAAGTGAACATCAACTGATTACATTCACCTTTTGGACTGCTATGATTTCTGAAGGAGGCTGTGGGCCGCTGCACAGACACCAGTCCAGTTTTGGAGTTAGTCTTTTTTTTTTTATCTGTAATTTACTTGTGGTCATAGATGACAGAGTGAATATGTGAAAAAAAGTCAGCCTTTGAACTTGAGAGAAATAGAGTTTTGACGTTGAGCGTGATAAATATCATTATCAACTGATGTGAAGCTTTTTGTTGTAATAAAAAAAAGTATTATATCTCAACTCGAGATCTACTTAGTCGCCTGGTCTGGAACTTTTTGTTGATGTCCAAACTGAATGTGATTCTGAGAATCTCTAACAATCCTCACCTGTTTTAGCTTAAAGGCTGAAGAGGAAACGTAACCAAAAACTAACCATAACTAAAGCCATGAGTCACAATCTGGTTAAAAGAAACCAACACCGACAGTTGGAAGGAGACTGAATGTAAAAAGCAGCCAAACTGTTGCATGCTAACAACCAGAACCATGCAAGCAGAACAAAATGCAGCAACAGCCAAGAACCCTTCTCCATCGTAATGGAACCAGATGCAAGAACCAACGACTTTAATTTCCTCCCCCTGCAACAAAAAACAACTGTACACTGAGTGCATGGCACATTATTGAAGCTGCAAACTATTCTTAGTGAGAGAGTGGGCGTCTTGCCCTGTTTCTGCAGGGCTTTCATAGTGGGATGAGCACAGCCAAGTGTCTGGCACGTTGAACACACGTACACACCAAGATGCCCGCATACACAGAGTTACAAACAAAAGCACAGCAAATTGCATCTATTCACACACAATTCTCTCTCCAACACACACACACTCTCTCTCTCCAGAAGGAGAAGTCAGGGCCAAGGATCGACTGTAATTGCCGGGGCCTTTGCTACACCAGCAGAACCTTTGACAGACTCCTTGACGCGCTAACTTGCTTATTAAACACTGACAACAGGCAAACCTCCTCCTTAACTCCCAGCAAAGCTGCCACACCAGGAGAAAGGGAAGGCAGGATGCACATACATGAGACATACAATAAAACCAGGAAATTAAACAAATACAAAGCTGAAGACAGAATCCCAGATGAGCTGCATTTAATACAGAAAAAGCATTAGAGAAGAAACACTAGATTATGAATGCGTGTGAGAGAAGGGGAAGTGTGTGAGCAAGGCAGAGAAATGCAGCAGAGCACCTGGAGGCTGAAATGAACTTATTTCACGTATTTCAGCTGTGCTTCCCCCAAACTGTCAAGCACACTTTAGGGCCAACTCTTGAAATGTCACAAAAAATAAAACAAGAATTACTCCCATTTCTAACAGAAAGGTTAGTGTGAATACATTCATTTCCCGAGCAGACAAATAGAGGGAAATGCAGCCATAAAAACAAATGGAAGAAGCTGTGTAAGAAATGAATAGTATTGTTTTAAGTAATGTGTGGCATATTTCGCACAGTCTGAAGATTAAAACAACATAAAGCAGCACTCCAGACTCCAAGTCCCTTATACGTGTAAGTGGCAGCAACTGTGACCTTTCTGGGATTTTGTGGTGGGCAGATATTTCAAAGACGACACTTCAGACTGCCTAAAGCCACTTCTCAACAGCAATTATTTACTCATTATTCTTTAAAGCATGTTTCATTTCTGCTGATTGTATCATTTCTCTATCAAAAAAGGGGGAAAAGGATCCCTACCTCCTCTAATCTTCCCAGTTTGATACATTAAAAATTCATAAAATAATATTGGACTGTATTGGACTGGATCCAAACACAAGCAGCAGAGACTTGCAACAGAGATAGCAAGAAAACATATTAGCCAGTCACAGCCTTCCATATCCCTCACAGGCATTACTTCCATCTAATTTGTCTGTAATTAGATGACCAGGATTCATCCTACTGGGTGATTAATTACTCACAAGGATGATGAGACCCCCCCGGTAGTAACCATGGCGATGGGAGTGGTGCAAGCACTCATGTGAAGGAGATGTTGGATCGACATGAACTGACACACAAATACAAACACATGAGGGCGGGTCCTCTAAGGTCTTTCACTGCTGATTTAGATGCATGGCTCTCAATCTGATGCAAAATCAGTAAACTAATTTGTGATGCTCTGATCGAAGCCGATTTAATGCAAAAGATCAAACATAACCTAATGCTTTTAGCAGTTCAATTCTGCATATTTTAAATATTGTGGAAGATATGGATAGGATCAAGCACATGGGAGAATTATATTTTATACATTTTTTAAAAAAGGCCAAAAATTCATTGCACATGATCTGCATGTAGAAATACTCTTCAGATAGAGACACAAAAGTAAATCTAGAAATCCAAGTTATACCCAACTATGGACACACAGTTGCAGTGTAGCTCCCTTGGGCACTGTACCAAACACACACACAAATACAGTCTCATCTCTGTGACGTTAGGGGACATTACACTGACTTGCGTTCATTTCCTGGAGACCTACTCTAACCTTAGCCAAACAAGTCATCACCTTAAAACGTCATAGGGGTCTTGCTTTTTGTCCCCATAATGTGTAAACAGATTAGATTAGATCCCCCCCCCCCCCACACACACAAACCTGTGCACCTCTGCTGCTGTTTAGGATTATCTGTGCTTATAAAAGGCCTGTGTCACTTCATAAACTGTTGCAGACTAAAAGCCTGTTGTTTCCCAAACCCTAAGCTACAACAGTCCATTAACAACTATGCAAATGCTAACATCTGGGACATGTCAGTATCCATCAGCCATACACATACTCACAGCAATAAACACACATATTGAACACACACACACACACACACACACACACACACAAGTAACAGTTGCATATATCTGAGTGCCATCTCATCCCAGCTCTGCAGGAAAGTACTTACAGAGTCAAGATGCAACGAGAGCCTCCTATCGCTCCTAACCCCCACAGCTCTAACAGATGATGGGGTGATATATGTACAAACATGCTGACACACAGGGCCCAAAGATTATGGAAATAAATGGAGATGCCTGACCATGCTGTATGTGAGGAGCAGCAGCAGAGAGTGAGACGTTATACATTTAGATTCAGAAGCCTCGGGGGTCTTGAGGGAGCGGTTAAGGTTGGAGCGCAAAGCAAATATTGAAGTGTTTGGTTTGCAACAAAACACTGCCACTGAAAGCGTGGTTACTTAACAGATATGTGTGTTTGTGTTTGTGTGTGTGTGTGTTTGTAACAGTGTGCAATACACCAGATGACAGAGCTTTGGGGTGGTGTGGATATAAAATGAATTCTGAGCAGCTTAATGCAAAATTTGAATACAGATTGTTTGCAAAGGCAGATTTTTTTTACATCATTTCTAGCCCTGTGTGTTGTTCTATCCAAGACAAAGATGATTTTTCACAAAATAAATTTAATTAGCATTAAAATGAGTGACATGTGGAGAATTTTAACATTAAATTACTTTAGAGACTTGAATGAAAAGAATACAAAAAAAGGTTGCTTTTCATGAAGCAGAAGTAGAGCTAATGCTCCCAGAGCACAGGGAGGAATGAGTGAAAGGCTGATAGAAAAATCACTTCCAGCATATGTATTCTTCTTAGCAAAGAGAAAGCATCAGAGGTTTGATCTTTAATCCTTCTTATGTGAAGGGCCTGCTGGTCTTTTGTCTTATAACAAACAAGAGGGTCTTCTGGCTCAGACTGAGAAGAGCTGGTGTCCAGTAATGTCAAGAGGAGGTCAGGCTGAGGTTGATTCCCTGTTCTGCTGTGTGATTCCCCTGAGAAAATTTGAGTGGGTGGGTGTGAGCTTGCACGATCTACATGGCTTATATACAAGTATGTGTATGTGTCTAACACCCATCTGTTTCTGCAGCACTTCTACAAGTGAATTAAAGCGATTTGCCATGGTATGACATGGGCCAGAAGCAGATGAGTAATAGTGCCAGCTGCTTGGTGAGTCAGAAAGTGGATGTCTTTAACTCAGTTTCTATAGGTTCCGATTAAAAAAATAATGCTAACAATTCTCTTAAAAACCACAAATTTGCCATGTAAGCTCTCACCTACGGCATATACACTGCAATGACGCATGTCATGTTAGAAAATATTCAAGCAGCCTTACAAATGCGTCATCACTGCACTGTGAAACATTGTGCTGACCTTTGAAAGAGGCTACTAGTTGTTCTCTTACCAAAAATGTTTTGGATAAGAAGGACAAATGGGAACCTTGAAATCTTTTTTCTACTGAAAGAAGTAACAAAAAACAGAGATAAAATGTGACTTAAATTGAGGGATGAGGATCAAAACTCTCTAACTTGTCAGTCCTCATGAGTAACTAAATCTTTGCTGAAGATTTTTTCATATTTCAAGAGGAAGGAGTAAAAGACAGAAAGTGAGGCAGTGTTGCAAATACACCTGAATGGCCTCAGGTGTGTGCTGGCCACATCACAGAGTCTCAAATCAAGAGATAAAAGTGCTCCTAACTGTGTGTATGTGTGGGGTAAGAAACCAAGTGCTGTCCACACACAAAGACAGCTTTCTGAGTGTGACCGTCCTTCAACCCTGCAAAACAGTAGCCACAGCAAAGGTTACAAAAATGCAGTATTCATAGAAAGATAACAGCCCGCAGCCATCTGACATTATTCAAAAACTTTATTCTCCTCTGTGAGCATCTGAGAAACCTCTACGCCCATTTTCACTTTCTTCACGGCCGGGGCCTGCCTGCCTGGTTCTCTCCATATGTCAGATGAAATTTGGAATGCACTGCTTTCTCCAAATCAGATCTGCTGAGAACAGCACCTCCACCTGATTGAATCCCAACCCAAATTTCACTTCCAAAAAGACACGAGTATGCCGCAGACGGAAAGCGGCCATCGGCACAACTCTATGGCCTGACTGGCCAGCTCCCAAGTGTGAATGAGTGACTTGAGTTTGATGAAAAAAGGAAGCAAGCTCATTTGACATTCCCTGGATAAACAGAGGTAAAAACAAGACTACAGCCATGCTAGAAGCTCTGTGAGGCTGTCCTTGGGCAAACTGATGATGGAGTTAGATGAATGATTAAGGAAAGTTATTACAATTCACCCTGAAGGGGACACGGATGTCTGTATCTAATTACCTCTCATCCACCCAATAGATACTTAAAATAATGTCAACCTCACGGTAGCACTAGAGGAAAAGTCAAAAGTCCTGAGGATTCATCTTCTTGGGACCATAAATACTTGTATAAAATTTCATGACAACCCATCCAGTAGTTGTTGAGATATTTCAGTCTGAGAACGTGGTAGGCTGGTGAACAGATGGGCATTGCAATCCATGCTGTTAGTAGAGCTAAAATAAATCTTTGTGGACTCTAAGCTACAACAGACCTGCCTCATCAGCCTTAATCACAAGAAAGTGGCTGTAACAGAGAAGAGCATCACCTCCTCCCTAAATGAGACCCTGCAGATTTGCTCTATTTGCATACCTGTCATATTAACTGCAGTGGAAATGGATAGAGTGCGATTACTACAAGAAAACCAGCAGAACTCAGCATAATCTGAGATTCCTCCCGCAACCACCGAAGCTGGAAAAGTAGAAGGGGTCTTGTCTGTTGAGAAAATTACACTCAACATGTAGTGTAAGGTTTGAGCTCAGTGTTGAACTCAAAGTATCAGAAAACCAACAGGTTTTGTGCAGATTACTCTCGAGGTCAGCCATGACAATCATCAACCACAACAGACAATCGAGCACTGCTTCTCTCACTGCTTGGCAGCCTGATAATTACCTCTGCTCTCAGCGCTGTCAGGTGAACTGCAACTGAAGGCTCTCTGCGGTGAATCACCATTTTATCACAGAACTAGGATTACAACGTGCACATTTAATTTTCTTTGATCGTGTCACAATCTTTGGGATTTTTTTATTTTTTATTTCCCTGCCTCAGCTGCCAGCTAAGACACAGACTTGCAGCTAAAACTTGAAACCTGACAGGTAGTTATTTGCCCAAATGAAATTCTGGTGATTTGTGTGGACACTGGCAGAACACAACCAAATACAGCTAACCACCAAAATAAACATCATTTTCAAAACCTCAAGGTGTATTTTTTGCATGGTTTCAGTCTGTACAACCCCTCCACAGGAATGGCAAATGCATATTAATACAAACACACTGTGACAGATTGCCCTCATCCCACAGTGAAGTATATTCATCTTGACGGGAACAGTCCCCTTTGCTCGAAGATTAAAACATCCAATCCGAAGGGCATGATACTTTGTGTCACTGAATGATTTAATGAGAACAAAAATAATGATATAATCTGATGGAAACTATATACCAAGGCCGCTTTAGTCAATGGAGACTGCATGTTTAATCATCATCAGCCAAACACAACTAAGATTAAATTTTGTGGAGAGAATTGTGCTGCTTCCTTAAAATATATTCCGGTATTTATAAGATCGATGAAGGTGCATTTAAGCGGGACAAGTGGCTCAAGTAGTCTTTCACAGCTGTGAATTGATATAAAGCTGAGAACTAAGCAGTTCTGAAGGGGAAATGAAAAGCATTTTCCCCTTAGCAGCACTACTCTGCATGCAGTGCTGTGCCTTCAAACTGCTCGCCATACTGCATAGGTAAGTCTCCTTATTTACCACCAGGCAGTAGGACAAAGTCCTTTGTCTCTATTCTCTCAAACTTGAATTGGGGAGAGTTCTTCCTGCCGCAAAGAGATTTTAATTGCTTTAAGCCAATAAGAAAACGCAAGGCGAGGGGAGTGAATGGCTTATGTGCTGCTTCCCAGGCAAAACGGCAAAACAAACCCTCCTGCTCGCACAGATTTCCTCACAGCTAAATCCCAGAGACCGACTCATTGTTTCTCTCCTGAGTGAGAACAGGAGATAGGGAGGTTACGGCACAGAGAAATGAGAAGAAGAAGTAAGTTGAGGGAGCAGTTTTTATTTTGACGCGATCGCTCCCAAGGCGATAATTGCTCAGTCTGAATCAATGCAGTCACTCTTGAATGTTTTGGAGCTTTGAGACTCTGGGAACACAGTCAACAATACCAGAATTTATAGAACACATACAAATAAGCCAACAAAAGAGAAGTGACAATTAATAAGGTGACGCATTTGTTGCTCTACGTTTATCCAGGCTGATGAGCACTTTCTGATGAGTTTACGGCCTGTAGGTGTCTCATGTCAGACTGGTGATTAATCTGCCCTTCTGAGGGGGCTGGGCGGGGGACTAGAGACAGAATGGATCATTCTTGGGTCTCAGGGCTTCTTGCCACTTTGAAGCCCTGGTGAGGCCATCTGGGCCAGAGAAGAGCTAATCAGTCATAAGCAAGCTGCAAGCTTGATCCCATGTGGCCACCTGATCACCCATCAGCAGCCAAACATGAATCAGAGTAACATTCATCACCATGTGAGATAAATGCCAAAGACTTTTTTTTCTGGCAGTTTGCAAGGACTATGTGCAGGGATTGCTAAAGCACCAAAAATTGATTCTGGAGCCTGTTGTGATTACTGGCATGTATTGAATGTAGTGGAGACATTGTATTTTACAATTACACTGACAAGAAAATGTACTCTAAAGGGAAAACGTACTTTAATGCGGATCTATCATGACATGGCTGATATACAATCCTCTTAATAAGGTCCACAAGCACCAATCTCCTGAATCGAATCTATTCATACAGCAACATAGACAGTGGGGAATTCAATCTATCCACCAGTGATACTTCACCATAAGGGAAGAGACAAACCACTTTGAGAATCTTGAAATGAATAGTCCGTAACTCCAAAGATGGCGGCTCTATGACACATGTCCCAGAGTACCAAAACAAAAACTTGTGTGATGCGTTAACTGTATTCATTTGAACATTTATTTAATGTTCTGGATCTTTGCGCATGCACTGTAGAAGTCACCAAACTTGATTGAACATGATGCTATACATGTAGCTTATTTGTACTAGTGACCATTGCAAGTGCAGTTATGGCTCTCCTCCCCCTCCGTTTAGATAGGGGACTGGTCTTCTTATCCTGAAATTATTTCCCTGGGGTATTGCCAAGATGGCTGCCGAGCGATGAGACTTGCCACAAGACTTCACTGTGGTATGCAGAATATGTACCTGTGGTGTACCCTAATGTGCTGTGACAGATGATACCAAACAGGTTTTAAGAAACTGAAAAAAATCTCATCAAAATTATAGCTTTTTAAGGACCTGTATTACATTTTGATTAGGTCGACCAACATTTGGTTGACCAAATTAAGGAATGTGTTTTCAGAATTATTCTTATAAAACAAAATGGTAAACAAATGCAACCTGTGGCAAAAACTGCTTTCTTTTAAGAGGTCCCAATCCAAAAAAAGTTGGAGACCGCAGCTTTAATACACTGATCAGGGGCCTGCTTGCCTCAGCGATTCAGGATGACCCTAATTTTCACTGAAAAACTGCTACATAGCATCTGATGAGCAAAAATGCAAAGCAACTACAAGTACAGCAAAATCAGGGAGCTGAGGAAAGTTGAACTTTATGTGTGGGTCTTACAGTGCCCACTGATGGAACAAGAGCATTTCTTATAGAAAATGAATATGCAGCGAAAAACAACTGCCCACCTGCCCAATCAGAGATGAATATGTAACTTATGAGCTCAGCATAAACTTCCTGAAAAAACACATTTGCATGAGAGTGAGACAGCCTCTTTGTATCTGTACATTCGTGCATAAACAGACGTCACTCACAAGGCACTTGGATGCAATTTAAACATCAGCCCTCACAGGGGCAGGTGACACTGTAATATTCTGGGTCAAACATGAAATCTGAAAATCAGTTTGAAAGACACGGCAAAGTTAAAAAAAAATAAAAAATTCAATGCAATCTATTAAGCCTCATTAAATTTCAACAGTCTGTTTAAAAATGAGTCATCATTAACTCCTGGCTCAGAGACCTGATTTTAGAGATTCATTACTGGAAGACTTAAAGACACGAGGCAGCAAAAAACCTGAAAATATGAATACTGCACAGGAAGCAGAAAGAAGAGTTTTTCTTACTCCAAGAACAGAGGTTCTGTTCAAAGACCTTACAGAGCAATTGTCATTTAACCTCAGGACATCTTTGCTGCAGGTACTTGTGGCGCTGGTGCTGCTGTCATGTAATTTCTCCTCGGTCCTACTCTTTCGAAAGAGAAGGGAAACAATACACTGCCTGAATGGTTTTCTCTAATGCTTAGATGAGGCTGCACATCTGTCATAAGTGCTTACTTTCCATTGTTTTTGCTCTAGCTGCAGTCTTTACATTCCAGTGGCTGTGACTCCCTTTGACTCCAGAGAGGAGGGAGGAGGAGACAAGACACTCCTCTGGACTGACTCTGTGAACTTGGTTTAAAGCTCGTGCTGAGGTGTCATTTAGCAACATCTGAAACTCTCCTCGCTGTGGCAAAAATTGCTGGTTAAGGATCTGAATTCAAACATCAGCAGTGGTGTATAATTTGGACTGTGAATGCTCAAAGCAAATCTAACCACGTCATTACAGACTGTTGACCTTCAGCAGAGGTGCTTCACAGTTTTGGAAAGTCTGCGATCAGACCATCCATGAGCCAATATAGTGATTACAATGTCCATTCCACATACAATCATTTGCTATCACATGACCAAAGATCCACTCTTATATGATGACATCTTGTCTGAACGATGATGTTATTGAAAGCTAGTAAATGCACCTTTGAACTTGAATTTATTTGCAATCATGAGCAATCAAAGTATCTCATCATCCCACTGCTGTTAATTGGCCTATGCTGTTACTCAACTTGGCTTAGAGTTAAAAGAGTTTGCACGTTCTTTCCCTTCCCATGCATGGGTGTTATTGATGGTCAAATGACATGCAGGTTAATGAAGGTGTGAATTTGAGTGTTAACGGTCATCTGTCAGTATGTATCAGCCCCTGTGACAGACTGGAAATCCCACATTTCATCAAGGCCTCCACGACCTTGAACCAGACAGGTGGGTTAGAAAATGGATGGATGGATACTTGTCTGTATGAGCTTTACTCCTGTGATATACAGTGTTTACAGACAGCGTTTCCTTTGGAATTAAGTCTGCTCACATCCGATATTGCCTTGAAAATCATCTCATTAAGCCTCAAGACAAAAATCTGAGAAATGTAACTAATTAGAATAAATATTTGTAAATATTACAGCATCTAAGTGTATGCGTAGCCCTATTCCTTTTTTTGCAAACTCCACAAATGCTTAGTCTGTTTGTTCTGTAAGTATGGGGTCTATTAATTTCTACAAGATAGCCAAAGAGGATTTATTATTCAAAATGACCTGGTGACATATCTGCCTGTAACAGCTACAGTTTTAAAGCCAAACTTGTCCAGACATTTTCAAGCCCATAAGAAGCACTATGAATGACTGGGAGCTGTAGAGTTTGGCAGTCAACATCAGCTGGCTATAAACAGTTTAGCATGGTTCTTGAATAAAGAGTTTTATGTGCATGAAGAGGCCATTCCTCCGCCCTGTGGGTGTAGTAGGAGGAGGCTCCTGATAAGTTACGAGACGGCGCTAAATTCTCATCTCTTCCAACAGTGTTAAGACATGAACCTCAACATGCCTTAGGCAGAGCTGCTGTGATAATTTGCCGAACCGCAGTAAACAAGGCTTTCTGCGACAAGCAGAAATGCCTCCAGGCTGCACAGTGGAAGCGCTGGAATGTCTTGGACAGAGCTGTTTAGGGAACTGTGTATATCTGTTTGACCTCATTAGTACCGCAGGCCAGGGCTGTATAGTCCATGTGCCAAGTTTGTACTCACCCTCCTACTTTATACACATCACTGGGAGGAAGCTCGTTTGCTAGGATGAATTGGGGAGGGGCTGCGAAAACGAGGGATAGACAGAGAAAGAGTGTTTGTGTTTATTTGCACAGGGATTTACTTACACTGTTGGCATGTTGATAAGGGCACCACAGTTGTTAGATGAGAGGATTTGGATGTTAGAGCAGGAGAATGAGAAAGTAAGTACCAAAACACACCACACACAACACACAGCATCCTTGGCATACTAATAATATGTTTCGAAAATGTAATAATCACTGTGACTGAGTCACTTGCTCAGGCAAAGCATGAAATGTTACCAAGATACACAGGGTGTGCAAATTATTCCGAGGACTACATTCTCCTTCCTGTATTTCCCTGAATATAAAATCCCAAAAGCAGACATAAGACTTCTTCCATGACAACTGTGCTGTGCTGTGAGAGCTGTGCATGCAGACCTGCGCCCGCGCGCACACACATACACATACACACACATACACCATATCTCCCTCACAAACCAATGTGCAACCGTTAAGGTGCACGGTGCAACGTCAATGCAAGACTGTAATGTGTGATGACAAGAGGCCAGGACTTGTATTCATCCTCCAGTGCTCATGAAAGGCATCCAGTGGAGAAAAGAGAGCATTCTGTTTCAGAGCATTTAGAAATGTCTCATTGCCTTTCTGCACAGACAGCTATTGTATGACTTAACTGAAGAGGGCACATTCAGTGTGTACCAGTCAGGCAGATACAGGTAGGTGTAAAAGAGAAGGCCAAATTGGCCCTGACAATCTAGGGGAAGTGGAAATGTGGGTACAGTGGGCCAGCAACACTCCACTGTAGGCCATACCTCACATGTATGGATTAGATCCAGCAGGTTTACTGTATACAAACATAAAGCAGTCTGAATGGTGTCATTAACAATGATTCATCTAGTGCCAGAAGTAAATGGCTGTAAGGACCTGGAACCACATTAAAGGCCTCCAGTGCAATATTGTGCCCACACTGAATATGGAGTTGTTTAACAGTAAAGTGATGCTGAGCTCCAAGCAACTGCGACAGAGAATTTTCCTCAATACAATCACCATCAGCTGGCACTCTTTGTGGATGTCAGCTCAGCAATGCACCACTGAGTGGATCTATTTACAGAGAGGCTGTGTGATAGTTTCCTCCCAAGTACTTTAACATCTCCATTCTCCTTCGGAGGCCCCAGCTACAGACACCTTGGAGGAAACAAGAGTCCAAATTAACCCTGGGACCAAATTACATTACTGGCATCCAACCACAACAGTATCCCAACTATAAAAACCTTCCACCAGAATTAAGGATGTACCAAACTGATTAGGAGGATCAGGATTAGGGTCGATCCAAAACCCAAACCATTACCAATCCTTATTTTTGTTTTGGGTTAGGCATCTTTCAAACACACTTAAAGGCATTCATTTTAAAATACTACTAGCAAAGTGATCCATAAGGGAACTGCTGCTCACACAAAATACTAATGATGTGACAACACAAGTCACCAAGTGTTACAAGTATATCTGCTTTGGGTTTAAAAATGGCAACCAACTCATCGTAATTCAGTGACAACTTACACCTCTAAAATGCGGCTGCTGGTTGAAGACTGCATTTGAATTTCAGGAGCTAAATAGATGCTGTTCAAACCGTCTTGACATAACAGATCAAGTGACACGCTCTGCAGATATAATGATAAAATGAACTACTATGCAAAATATTACAAAAAATCATCAATATTTACACATCAGTAATTAAGCACTTTGTACATACACAGCTATCATGATGATAACACAAGTGTACAAGTAGGTGGAGCAAGTGGTAAAATAAAAAAAATAAATCTTTGATCACAGTTGGTTTTCAGTCCATCCTCTCCCTCCCACCAGCACTGGGTACCAGTGAAACCATTCTTTACCATGTAGAAGAAAGGCAAAATTACTCTTCTTTATGTGCACACAGCAAGGCTGGTTTCACTCTTATTTAGCTGAGCGTCTTTTCAGGGACAGTGAGGCTGTGGCTGGCACTGCACTCCCATTTGGGACCAACTTGGCGCCAAGGCTTTTCCTGTAGCATTCCGTCACAGATACAGAAAAACACCATACAACTCCTCTCCACATGAGGTCTGGGTGTTGCAGGGACCGGATGGCAACACCCACAATGCATACTGGCACAGGAAGAGAGGAAGGGAAGCGAATTGAGAGAGAAGGTAGGAAAGCAACAGAGAGTTACAGATGTAGAGAACGGAGTGCAGAGATAGAAGGGAAGCTTAGCAATGCAGCCCCTCATTTACCACGCCTAATTAGAATAACAATGGGTGCTTTCAAGTTAGAATAATAGAGGCCCATCACTCATCATAATGGCTAGAAGCATTGCCTGGCCGGGGCAAAACCCATACAGTCTGCCACAGGAACCAGGGGAGGTTCATATAGTAGTCAGTCAGTGCATTGAAGTAGCGGCTAATAGAGGCATTGGTCTGGGCCAGTGGACTGAAGCCAGAGGCTACTGGACAGTTTAACAAGCTTAGAGAAGGCAGTGTTACAAGCGAGCACCATTAAATTCCATTACAGCCCTCAGACTTCACTTTTTGAGAAAGCACACACACGAGGAGTGGTCAAGTGCGAGCTTCAAAAAGTCCCTTAAATGAAATATCTCTTCACCATGCTTCATTTTGTTATTGTCTACTTTGTTTTATATTTATTGTTTCAAATATTTTCTTTCTGGCAGATCGAAGCCACAGTGCCATTTTAGTTAATACTTTAATTCACACCTTTTTATACTCAGTACATGGTAGAACATGCTTGTTGGAGCTAAAAAGTTACACTACTTAAATGATCTCAAGAACATTAAGACTACATATGAATAGTAACCCCTTGATGTAAAAATCAGTTTGACCCCAATGACACGGGAATATAAAAGAAATTGAGAGTACTGAGAAAGTGAACAAAAGGCTCATTAAATAGAGTAGGTGAAATTATCTTTTCTTGGAGGACAATGTGAAAAGCTTGTTATTCGGTGCATGAACTACAGCTATATTTGTGGTCAGTACACAGAGTGATTTTCAAACATGTGTTTGAATGTTTGTGTTTGATTGGATTAATTCCAGACGAGCGAAAGGAGAGTAGTAAACAGTGACCTTTCAAATGTAGTTCCTCTGCAAAGACTAAAAGGAACAAACCCCATATTTTTGCCTGAGGAGTAAGTTTTCAGTCTGAGAACAAAGGAGAACATGAGGAGGATGACTGCTCCTTCAATTTTCGTTTCATTCTCTTCATTTCATTAGTCTGTTTTCCCCCACTGCCTTCACAGTGAAAGGAAATAATCAAAAGGAAGAGTACAATGAGAGTACGAGGTGAGGGAGTTAGAGAAAGGGATATTAATTAGGGTGGAGTGCAAACAGCACAGCAGGAGTGACGGGAGTGAAGAACCAGAGCATTTTTTGTTAATTGTCGGAGGAAGTCAGGCAACACTTGCCGCCCCACTTCTTAAAGGATGTTGCGTTGGGAGAGGCGGGAGAGAAGGGAGAGAGGCCACACACTCCCCTGACCTCAGCCTAATTACTGCATACCTTGTGGTGAATAACAGCAATTCTGTAGAGACTCATGGAAGAGAGGAGGACGATGTGATGCCAGACGGCTGCCTAGTCCCCTTCGTACCTCCCTGTGGTTCAAAAAGCAGCACAGCATGGCTCTGCTGCCCTGGGGCAATGAGAACTTGTGTGGAAAGTGTGTATCTGTGTGCTCTACATTCTCCAGTCTCTTCATCACTCGCTGCATTATGCTCTCGTCCCTGCCATAATATCGAAGAGACGGGAGTTCTTGAAATTCACCAGAAACCTAGACTGAACGCAGATCTCAAAGTAGCCCTGAGCGGCATGAGTTTTCGATCAACAGTCGAGTGTGAGTTATGCTTTCTACAACAAGCTCAGAATGTCAGACTCAACTGCACTGGGATGATAAAGTCAAAGAGGGCACATTTTGGACAACATATTTTCAGCTTTGCAAGAAGCTCCTGGAGCATAAAATCAATTTTTAAAGAAACAAAGCACAGGGGAGAAAATAACAGCCACGGGTTACTTAGAACAGCGCATGGCCACAGTATGGCCAACAGCCCAAAGATTCTTCTACATTTTACTCTAACATCAAGACAACCAAAACAGCCATCTAACGCAAGAGATGGATTTAAACCTGCAACTTTGTACTAATTTTTAGCAAAACTGTAAAAACAACAGCAGTAGAAGGTACTGTATTCATTACAATCAAGGGAGAGCCAGCGCCAACACATTTTTTCATAGTCCTTCCTCCATTTCTTCCATGCTTGTTGGCTTGGATTGTAAAAGCGGTGGTGAATATTACCATGGCAATGAACAAATCCAGTCACACTGTATTAATCCTTCACATTGTCATCCTTGACGCAACAGCGACCTGTGACATTTTGCAGTCGTAAATGTGTCATTTCGGTCGAGACACAAATGTTAAAAGAGCCGAGCGACTGGGTTCAGATTAGATTTAGTATAAAGGGTCTGACTGCTGTAAAAGTGTGACACATTTGAAAGATTAGTCGTCTAACTGCCTGCCAAAAAATAAAAGATGATCTCGCTGAGCCTGTGCCAAGTCACAAAACACTGTCTTTTTTGCATGAAAAATTATGAATTAACAAATAGGTCTGGTATAATTCAAAGTATCTGCTCATACAACATTTAACTGCGTATTAGAAGGATGTCATCTAAATCATATACATGTTTTGTATGCTTAATGTAGGTCATGTGATCAAATCTTTAAATTTGTAGTAGATCTAAAACAGTTTCTTGTAGAGTTGGAGAATATATACTTATAGATGTACTAATGTACAGTAAACCTCCGCTAACATCAGAAAATGATGTCATTTCTATGAACTAGCATGAACAGAGGAACTATTTCACACAGCAAATGTCAGTTATATATTAACAGTATTTATGTTATAAATACAATATCTTGCCCAAGGATACTTTAGCACGGACAGGAGAAGCCAGGGATCGAACCGCTGACCTTCCGATTAGTGGGCGAGCCGCTCTACCTCCTGAACCACAGCTCGCCACATAATGTGGCTATAATGGCCAAACAGGTGGTTCTTCATTTCTCTGACTTTAAACCATAAGTTAAGACCAGAAAACAAAATGATGACAAAAATCACCTATCGGGTCACATACTGTATAACACAATTAATATCAAAGAACATAATTACTTCTCCTGGTTTTGCTTATTGTATCACATTATTGAAATTTTTTCCCATGTTAAATTGGATTTCAGATCTACATCATTAAGAAGGCAATCAAACAGTAAACTCTAAAAAATATAAAGAATTCAGACAAGTTCTCTTGTTTTATCTCAGCTGTGTAATGTACTCTTGTTAATATATTTCTTATTCATTTGAGAATCAGTCAATTTGACATTAAATCTAAAGTTTTATCAAATTAAAAAAAAACATACTTTTCATTTTCTTTTCTTGTGATATGTTTATGTAGCTGTTAATGTGCTCAAGAACCATTTGTAAAAGTAACTTTTGGCTTATTTTCAACAGACAATAATACTGAGGTGACAACTTAATCTTATAACAGCTTTCTGTGTCAGAGAGAAAATTCTAACAGTTAAATTTTCATTATATTTCTTTTAGTACATAAAACTACGCCTCATTCGTCAAACAGCTAATCTAATTACTGTATCCCTTGTCATTTTAGGAAAATGCTTTTCACTTTAATAAGAAGATTCAGTGAAATGAAATTGAATTTTGCCTTTAAATAATGCAGAAAAACAACAACAACAAAAGATGTTTTTGAGGAGCTTGTGTTAAATGGAGCATAAGCTGATGTCCAAAAATGTGTCATCTGATGGACAGAGAGAGAGAACACAGAGAGCAGCACTGCCATGGTTGTCAATCGAATTAAAATGTGTGAAAAACAGAGTGTCAACGCTTTCCCTCCCTCCCTTCTTCCTTCCCTCCCTTCTTTACTCTGCATCTACAGAGCATCAGGTGCGTCTCTCTCTCTCATGGCCAGCCTGTCTTTCAGAAGGTCCCTCGTTCTCTCGCCGACAGTTAGGAAGGCATGAATAATGTCTGCGAGCACGAGGATGGACAGGCCAAGCTGCGCAGTCAGTCTCTTCATCTCCCAACTGATTGAAACGTGCCTCTTTCAGTTCCCATCGGAGAACGGGATGAAATGAGCGTATGAATGGGAAGGAGGGAGACGGAGGAGAGAGGGGGAAAGAAAAGCAATAGATAGTGCTGCATATGTAAAAACCTCCCAGGAGTGATGATGTGAGCTGGCTTAAAGCAGCTGGAGGTGACCTCGCTGCAGGCAAAACTAACAAGGTGGGGTAAGAGGCAGGTTGCTAAAGGAGCTAAAGGCTAGTAAAGACTTGACAGGAATCCCCAAAAAAGTCAAAACCATCCACAGACATTAGAGGGACATTTGAATCCTCAGTGTGAGGCAGCAGAGTAAGACAGATGTGGTCGGAGAATAGGCTTATTAGTGCACAGACTGTTACAACGCAGAGGCAGTGGTAGGTTTTATTGAATGGACATGTTAATAATGTGTCTCATCGTTCCTCGTAGGATCTATACTGCCTCGGCGGTGGATCAATGTCTGGTTTACAGTATTATTGCAGACTCTTTATCTTGTCAGAAACTGCTGCTCTATCAGTTCTGGACCTGTAGTTTTTGCTTCTAACAACACAAACAAGAATCAATATTTCAGGCAGATATTGGGTTTGTGTAGTTGTGTTTTTATTTTATATGAACTCGATGTCATCAATTGCTCATAAATTTGTTTGATTACTTATTGTTTACTTGCATGATCACTAATACTAATATGTCATGTCAGTTCAATTCAACTATGTCTGTCAGGTAGCTATAGGGTCACTGTTGGTTTCAGGTGCTTTCTTGACAAGGAAATAAATAACAGTCTCATGCTCAAGTGTCGAGCTAAAACCAGGAGGCAATTAGCTTAGCCTAGCGTAAAGAGCAGAACAGGAAGAGACAGCAAGACACATCTAAGATTCACTAATTAACATGTTATATCTTACTTGTTTAATCTGTATACAAACAAAAATGTAGAAATGATGGTTTGTGGTTCTACAGAGAGCCACATGCTGCTTCCAGTCTTTATCCTAAAATAACAAAAAAAAGTATGTTTTCTGTTTCCAGGACAACCAGATAGCATATTATGTCCCTGTGCACCCAGTCTTTTTGTCATTCACTGTCCATCATTTGTAGCGCCAATTACCCCTAAAAAAATCCATCCCTAAACCACTCAGAAACACACATAACAAAATGGACAAAAATACAACCGCTCCCTTTCATAAACACACATACAGTCATCCATGTAGAATGAGAAGACAAGACTATTTGATCCTTGCCAAGAGACGGGCAGGGAAAGACAGACCAACCACCGCGGCTCTCAGAAAGGCTTTAATCGCTCTGTATTGATTGTTCTCCTTTTTTTTGGTGAATCAGCAACAACTAGTGTGGGCTGAGGAGTTTGCTTAATATTCCCTTCTCTCTGCTAGCAGGTCAGCCAATTTCACCCTCCCCGATGCCTTCGCTCCAAAATATCCCATTTAGATCTCATTTATATTCATACCACTGGCAGTTTCGAGGTGCAGAAATATTAACTTTGCCCAACAAGAAATATGAAATCTCACAATATCTCCCTCTACAAAATCTTATGGGATCCAGGGGTTGCACCTTTAAAATTTTGCAGGTTGCACAACAGCAGTCCATAGCCACTTTGTGATTCATCACAGCTTTATAACCACAATCTGATGTTTACTTTTGGCTCATCATCTGCCTACAGGGCTGCTGGGTCTACAATATTCCTCTTTCTGACTTTGATTGGGTTTTGATAGAGAATATGCCTGAAGGAGGCTGAAAACAAGACTGCAATGCAAGGAAAATTACATTTGACTAAAGGTGACAGCATTGATTTGTTGCAAACATCAGAAAAATCACCTTATCTTTGGGACAAAGGAGGTGTCATAGAAACTTGACAATAAACATCACAGGGAGACATTTTATGACAAATGAGCATTCCTGTAAAACAAATAACACATCCCTAGTGTCACTCTGTGTAAAGCTGTGTACATATACAGTATGCTATACATAAATCATTCACTATCTAGGGCTGAAAATATAATACATGCTTACTGGCAGCTTCAGTGTCAATATCAATCAACATCAAACACACTAAAACAGATGTGTTTGATGTATTACACATCCTTTAAAAAAGAGAAGTTTAATCCTCCTTTATTTGGCACACCAAGATTGCCAAATCATTCATGTTAAGATATTCTGAGTGAAATATGTTGGGCCATCTGGAGAGATTTTCATATTACAAAATACTAGACTTGTTCATAATCACAGGATCTGCCGAGTGCTGAAACAGTTAGTCAAAGAGCTGATCTGTAAAACAGCAAAAAAATTAACTTGACTTGTCGTGATTCTAGGACTACAACTAATGATTATGTACTAGACATGGCACTTTCAGAAAGTCTCTCTATATTTGTGTTATCCTCAGGATAAATTCTAATAACTGAGGTGAATCTTCTGACTTGTCATCTAGTGCCATCATGTCAAACAAGTAGCACACAACAGGCACTTTGTGTTTGGTGCCAATTAGTAAATGGTAGCACGCTAAACTAAGATAGCAAACAAGGTGAACATTATACCTACTAAACGTCAGCATGTTAGCATTGTCAGTGTGAGCATGTAAACAAGCAAACTGTTGTGCCTAAGTTCAGCCTCACCGAGCTTGATAAATGAGTGATTTCATTACCAACATTGCTTCCATTTCTGTCAATTGACTAAATGAATAAATGACTCATTTCAGCTTTATATTTTCTGGTTACAGCGTCTCAGATGTTCAGATTTGCTGCTTTTTCTTTTTCAAATCTTCAGTTCAGCACCTTTAACATTCTGTGCTGCTACTCGCACTAAATAAACCATTTATGGGTGACACTTTGAATAATGGTAATTTGACCCAATTGATTTTTTTAGAACAAAATGAATATCAATTAAAAAAACAATACATCAATTGACAATTAAAATAAGTGTTAGCTTTAGTCTTAAATCCAGCTGCAGTTGGCTTTAATATGCTGTGATGAAAAGCAGTTCTTACCATAACATATGATTAATAACAATCAACTACTTAGACAGTATAAAAGATTACACATAATGTGCTTGTATCTAACATATGGTCATAGGTAAATTGTGAGAAGCTGCACAAGCTTTCTGAAAAGGACCGAAACAGTTACATAAGAGAGCAACTGCTTACTAAATTCATGCACAATAGCAAATTGTACTAACTTGAATAAACCTACAGACACAAACAATGGGACAGAGAGCAACAGACACAGTTACACACTGTCTCTCATTCATCTACAATCTATTAGAATGAAAAGGTAAGAGGCTCCTCTCTATTCTGAGTTTCTTTATGCTCCAGACAATTTATTCATAGACTTCAGATAATGGAGAGGGTCATTGATTTCTTCCACCTTCTTTCACCTTTAACGAGAAATATAGCACTTTACTGTCAAAAAAGAGACAGATTCACTGATTCCTCGATACTTTCAGTTAATGTTAATGTAATGCCATAGAGGCACAAACAAACACCAGCATAGTCCTAGACGTCTTAGACGTGCATGCCACCACACAACACACCATGCATGCACCACAGTACACGCACACACACATAAGATTGCAGCCTCTCCATTCCTTGGTCTTTGAAATACTTCCCCTTGCCACAACAGATGGCTGATGTTGACAAGGAGGAAGACAGTTATATGTATGTCTGAGTGAGCTTGTGTGTGTGTGTGTGTGTGTGCGCGCCCTATCATTACCTGTCCCCAGAGGTGAGCCTGGCAGTCAGACAGTGTAACAGAGGCAACGACAACAGGTTCCCTCCAACAAACCTCTGTCAAGCATGATTGGACAGCATGTGGTAAGTGGTGCTAGGGCCCTAGGGATGCGCGCACACGCACACACACAGTAGGATAACTGTTCTTTACGCCCACGTGTGTGTCTTTGTGTGTGTGCTGCATGTGTATCACACTTTCTGTGTTGCACTTGCTGTTGCAACTTAACACTCTCAATGGGACCCTGACAAGAAGACTGATGAGTCTGACTGCATCGAGAATCATTACCGTACTCCCACACAACAGTGTGTGTCTGACTCAACACAACTTCGTCGGGATTTGCCCCGTCCCATCTTTCAAACCCCCAACAGACTAGTGACCGGTCCATACTCATCATCACTCACATCAGTCATTCCATTACTTGGGCACGCGCCATTGACTTGATGGTGTCATAACATACTGCTCTTCCCTTTGAGCTGCACCAGATAGTGTGCGTGGTGTTTTATGAATTGTTTCTTTGTTGTACAGATTTTTATGCTCAAGATTTCTGTATGATTTGGTCTCTGGGTACAATACAGCTGACCTTAACCATCAGGTTCAGCTGACACCAGCTGATGGGGCATACATTACTTTATCCAATGTATTTGCTTGAACACAGAGCTTCCAGCTACACAGCATGCCGTTCACAAGACAGTGATTCAACCATTGCATGAGAAGTATCGGTATAGCATGTTCTAAGAGGATGTGAGACATCATTATACAAGGCATGGGGTCATATACATTATTCCTGGTTTAGCTCCAAGTTGAGGCTTGTGAATAAGAAAGCATTAAGGAGGTACGAGGATGTGAATGTTAAGATTCTTTAATCCAAAACTGGCCTTCAATGAAATCTAAATTTCTGTGCTGGTGAAAAAAAAAAATCTCATTTAAATGGCAAAGATAGCTGTGTGCATATCTATAAAAACCTGTTAGACTGGATACAAAGATCAGAGTAATATGAACAAAACAGAAAGGTGGAATCACATCTCCTTTATTAGATTTAGATATAGATTTGGGCTTTATTGGCCGCATTGCAACCAAATCCTCAGGCAAACACTTGAGGAGGACCAGGTTTTGTTGAAATGTCAACAATAAAGCCTGTCTAAATCTTATAAGAGACTGACAACACTAATTCCAGTGTGCAGCAACCTCTCTATTTTTTGCAGAAATATCCTCAACACTTAGCAAATGCTACAGCAAACCTTAACGTTTGAAAGCTTTTTGTTGGAAAGCAATTGTAAAGCTTAACAAATCCTGTACCAGGTCCTGGGTTTGTGTATGGCCAGAGTAATTTGTTTTAAATTAAAAAGAAGACAAACACAAAAGGGAAATAAAGGGCAGGAAATAATCTATCTACATCATGTTGAGCTCATCAGCTGCTTTCACATGCAACAGAGTACAGAGTTTCCTATTGAACCTCAAGTCTAATACAATCAAAAGTGTTGTTGGCCTCACAACATAACACTGCTCGAGTTAAACATGGAAATGACACTGATCAGCATTGGTATAAAAGGGTGAAATGCATTTATATAACTAATATTACTATAGTTAAAAAATAACTTTGAGGATTACTTTGACTTTATATTAGATACTAGGGGATGACACAGCAGGTTTGCTATCAGGGATGCTAGCCCTCCTCCAGCATCTGTATATAACTATAATGTAACTATAGAAGTATAATATAAGGTATATGATGATAATATAACTATAACTCCATGCCAACAACCATCAGCTGATAACAATCATGTAATATTACTAAAAGCTCTAGAACAGCTACTAAATGGAGTTTGAGGTGATACTCCTCTGGGAACAATTAATGTCAACAAATTTCCTGGGAATTTATCCAATACAGAGTGTCAGGCCATCTCTACAGCCTCGCTCCCAGCTAGAAACAACCTTTTAAAACTAGAAACGTCCTGCCATGCTCTCTGCCATTTCTGCCTTGCTAAGGCTCCTTACGCTCAGGCTGCTGTAATGACTTTACCCCAACACCGGCTAACGCTAAGTGGGCACCCAGCGAGCACACTGATTGCCTTCGGCTGACCTGGAAATGTCTGCTCTCACCTGCACCCAACACCGCTCAGCGAGGCTCAATCAGCATACAGTCCTCAGCCACACTAGAGTACTGCTACAGTAAGAGCTTCTCACTACAGCGGCATGAAAGATGCAGTGACAGCCTCCATAGCCGGCTGCATTAATCCTTCACTGGGGCTGAAATAGGAAACTGAACTGGGGCATTACAGTGTGTGTATGTGTGTGAGAGAGAGACGGAGGGAAAGGAGCAGGGAATATGATGTAAAGCTAATTTATCTTGATGCTTTGGCAGCAATATTTATGAAATACAGAGGAAGAGAGTGTTTGAATCCCACTCTTCATGCAGATTATCCAAGGTAAGACTGGGTGAAAAGTGAATGGATTTGTAACACTTGTGATATACTTGCTTTTTACCATTTTGCAGGTGGCTGCGATATGACATTGTAGCATTATGGCATTGTTTACATACTATCTTGCGTGCTTTGTGTATACCTGGGGGATTAAATAATATCCACTACGCGGCAGATAACTGTTGAATCATCCCTGGCTGCCTACACAACCATTTTTGAGAATGTCTGATTTTGCCCAGCGTAAAATAATGGCGACACCTCCAACACACAGTGGACGTATCACAAAATCTGACTGCTGCTGCTCATGGCCTGTCCTAATCCTATTACTGACCTGTTTCCTGAGATCTGCCACATTTTTTGTATGCTTGTCTGAATCTGAAGAGACATGAGGGTGTCTCATTTCATACTCTAGCCGTGCCTTATAGGTGAATCCCTATGAACATCTCACAATCATCATGATGAAAGATAAAACAGTTAAGGCTGTGATAATTTCCAGAGTTGTAAAATCCAACAACTGTGCAGTGTTTTGGCATCAGATAAGCCTTTAAACACAGTAATCTATTACTCCAACTCAATGTTCCAGATCATATTTCATTATCTCAACAGTATCTGAAACAAATACAAGCAGAAGGCTGGCGACTGCCTCTATTGTGTTAATGTGATGATAACTGAAGAGAAAACATTCACAGCAGCAAGCTTTTTTTTTAGTTTCACTATGCTTTCCACCGTCGTCATTTGTTCAGAATTTGCTGCCGACCCTGCTTCACATTTTGAAATACTGCCCCACTGTTCATGGGCTAAATTGCAACTTTGCAGATACACAAGCAAAGCTCTGAGGGAACGCAGGATATGCCATCATGCAAAAGCGTATTTAAAAGCAAGTACATCAGCACTGCTGGAGGGTTAAAAAGGACAACTTTGACCTTTGCTAGCATCAAATCTACAGAGGCCGCAGTATCCACAGGAGGTAGTCTCAGCTCCATCCTTACATTATCCATCATGTCTTGCTCTAATGAGAATTCACAACATTTCTGGGAATGTAATTTTGCCCTGTGTCCTTTATACACCAATCAGTGTTTTGTGGAGATCCTAATTATGCCCTACAGGGCATGCCTGATTGCTGGAAGCAATATAATCTAATCCTCACCTCAGAGACTAATAAAAATCCTACTACTGCTTATGTGCATGAGTGTGAGCATTTAAGGTGACATGAAAAATTTGTCATATTACATGGGAACATGGGAAATTAAGTGCATTTAAACATGACTCATGTAAATGATAGTCTGGATTCCTAATAACACTGAAAACCATAATAAAAGTTGGAAATCCAGGCAAGATATCCCAAGAGAAAGTGACAGCTCTTTTAGAGTTGTGGCATTAGAGAAGCAGCGGACCACTGCAAAGGAGAACTTGATGTATTATTCAAAAAGGCCATGAACAACCTTTGGAGATCGACCATGCACGTAAACTGGTCAGTGATCTTGTTCCTCGGCTATAGGGGCTAAAGGAAGGAAAACAAAGCAGAATTTATGACTGTTTTATTGGACCGTAGCTGATCCATTGTGACACAGACGCAGAAGGTTTTAAATTTAATCACTGGCTGTTTGTCCATTTGAAGTGGCTCCCATCTGTAAAGGATAAAATTGTAGTTCACAAAAGGAGAGCTCAAGTTCCTGAAACGTTTTTCAATGAGCCTGAAGTCCACAAATGGAAACATTACAAGTGCAGAAATAAATTCATTTTTCTTCGAGTAACTGCAGATCAATTCAAAGCTCACACAAAGCAGCTGTTCACTGTGAGCAAAGCTTTGTTTACGGCTAAGTTTGACCAAAACCTTCACCTAATCTCAAGTACACCACTGATGTAGACAAACAGTGGTCAGAATTGGAAAGACTACTAACCCATCGTTACCACTGGATGTTATTCCTTCTTGAATGATATTTGTGCCTATAAATGCAGCAAATTTTCAAGCAGACCTTGTTGTAGCAGTAACAACAACAATAACAATAACAAGTATTTATCTAAATTTAAGGACCCCTGCCTAAGTGATTTTTTGACCATCTAAAAGACTGAGTGGGAAAACAACATTAAGCATAAGTACAACAAGCTGCTGACAAAATCTATTAAAATAAACAGACAAAAATTAATTCAAACTTAACACTTTCACTGACAGTAAATGCTTTCCAACATGGTTTTTATTGTAAGTATCACAGGAAGTCCTGAGTAAAAGCCACTAAGTGACAGCACCCAGCTATGAAAGAGTCTTCCAGCAAGTACGAATTCGAGGTGTTTCTATGTGTGCTAGTCATGCGCGCTATGTGATTTTTTTCATCATGCAGGTAATTACAGATCTTTCCAAAAGTAGCCTTCAGAAGCATCCTGTGGCTCCACAGCATGCAGTAGTACTGGCTCAGAAATAAATAATTACAAATGACTAACTATGAAAACTATTTTCAGCAAGCTGTTTTTTTTTTTTTTATTCTGAGGCTTCCATGTATCATAGCAAAACAAGTGGATGTGCATCATCTTGCAGGCTCACTCCTTCAATAAGTCCAACAACCTAATATAACTGTAGGTAGTTTGTTCCTAGCCTCTGATAGCACTCACAGAGATGGTGGCAAGAATCCCGGACCTCCATCATCAAGGTTACAATAATTACGTTGTTAAGCTTATGAAATGGTCACAGTTTGGTTAGGTTCAGGCACAGAAACAACTTGGTTAGGTTTAGGAAAAGGTGGCCATGGTTTGGGTTAAAATACTTTAAGGTTAGAGGTCATAATTACTACAGCCACTAGAAGTTGTCTAAAGCTGGGATCAGACTGCACGATTTTTTTTGTATTTCACATTGGTCATCATGTCAGATTAGACAATCATAGTGTGACAAATTCTCACTGTGTCTTGGTCAGAAGACCACCAACCTATCATCATTCACATCCTTACATGTCGATGGGGAGGAGGGTCAAGAAATTGTAAACACACCGTCAAGAGTCTGCCAGACCAACAGCCAGTGACATAAGTCTGACGCCAAGGCAGTGCTCTGTCACCCTACTGGTCGCCATGAAGGAACATGTCATAGGACACTACGCTGGAAAACACAAAAAATTCTGATGCTAGACTTGTCGTCAGGATGTCATGGTCGTCACGTTGTCGTTCTTTGATTATATCACATGACAATGCCCCATACTTAGGCCCGATGTTGGAAGTTTGTCATCCATGATCTGACCTGGGCCTAACGATAAAACATAACAACAGGTCGTAATGAGCTGCCAGCACAGACGACCTATGGGCTTGTTTTTCACAGGAGAGTCTCTTCAATAAAGAATCAACTCTAACAGGTTACAGGAGTTTAACGTGTCTTTGCTGAGAAGTGAAATACATCTGTTAGTGCTGTAAGGACACTGCAAAAGAGTGTTTTTCCTCCATAATATTTACTAATATACATATCAATCATATCAAAAGCAACTTGACACTATAAACAGCCAATTGAGCAAACACAAGCAGAGCAACGGGAGAATATCAATCACTTTGGCAATCACTGGAGGATATTAATATTTCATGAAAAAAAAAGTTAACGCATTAGTTTGATATAGGCTTGGCCGCCTTTTGAATAAATCCCTGGTGTGACACTGAATTGCACACACCCATATCGTCACACACATACAAACACACAGGCTAAGACTTTGATCCAAAGCCTCTTACGGGGTTTTGCAGATTTTTCACCCCAAAATGAGAGTCCACAGATCCTCCGCTCAGCTCACACTGCAAGACACCCAGTGTCATTAACTGCAAAGATCAAAGACACAGACGGCCAGAGGAGTGTGTCCGTGACATAAGAGCTTCACGTCCAGTGGACAAAGTTGACAAGCATTAGATGGAGTTTGGAGTTGGTGCCAGTTAGAGCAAATTTACATGTTTTATTATTATTTTTTTTTTAATGTGAGCATCAACATGGGTGTTCTGGGTGCTACATGTGTCGCAATTCATACATTTCATTTCATTATGGACAGAAAAACCTCCTGGCTTCATGTGCCTCTACAGAAACCACAGCCTTCACTTAAGCAATCCACTGTACTCCCTGCTCAAACTCCCCCACCATAATATTCCTGAGGGGACAGTGACCTTAACATACTTTATGGTATTTTTCATTTCCCATGACACTGCTATAATGTTGAAATAGAGACTCTGGGATTTTCTCTTATATTTATACAATATCCTTTCCAAATCCAATTTAGTCCACTCAATGTGGCACAAATTGGATAATAAATTTTACATACTTAAATGTCTGCTCCACAAAAGAAA
Organism: Lates calcarifer; assembly: GCF_001640805.2. Lineage (NCBI taxonomy): Eukaryota > Metazoa > Chordata > Actinopteri > Centropomidae > Lates > Lates calcarifer. The sequence goes on from NC_066850.1 coordinate 9,251,976, forward strand.
AAAAAAAGATTAATAAACCCATACATACGTGTGTGATTCAAAGGTTAAACTAAAAGTGTTGGGCAATTTTCTTCTTCCTCAAGAAAGAAAACAAACTTGTACCCCGGAGACTGAACTTGGGCAGGTGCCACGTAAACATAACAGTATTAAATGACAAATTAGAAACCTCAGACTGCAACTAATGATTATTTTAACTGCAAATTATTTTCTGAATTAGTCCTTGGGGTCTGTAAATGAACAGATAATAGTGAAAAATGAACCTGTGTTGACATGTTCAAACTTCTTGTTTAGGCTGAGACAGACCAGGGACAATTTCAGAGTTTGACAATAAAGCTCAATCTAATCTAATCTAGTATCTAATCTAATCCAGTGTTTATACCAGTGGAATTATAGGGAATTGGATATTCTGTAATCCTGACCTATGGTGGCTGCTTGACATTTTGAAATATTAAAGTAAATACAGCATCCCTGTATGTTACCGTGAGTCATCTACAAAGCTTACACTATTCAATCCTGTTAATGAGTGAGTACTTGAATTTTGTGCAACGCTGGAATGTTCTGACTGCCTCAAATGTAACACACCCCCTTAAACGCTAAACTACACCACATAGCAACAGGACACAACCAATACAAGCTAAACACCTTCTTAAAACACCTTCTTCCAACAACGACTGCGGAAAGAATAATAATTTCGGAGTAGAGAATACATGTAACAACAATAAACACCCCCAAAAGTTTAATTTCTTTACGCGAGGGAGGGAGTCTCATCAGTTTTAGGGGACAATAGCTCTGCTGTCAAAACACAAAAGCGCGTTAAAAAGCTAGCGGTTTTCAAAAATGTCCGGGAAAAAAAACTACGACATGCGGGAAAGTTGGTTCGAAAGCTCAGGGACCTCACCTTGTTTGACACACTTGAGTCGGACGGGGTCTTTGCTGTGTTTGACCACAGCATGGACGTCCCTTGTGGTGAGTCCAGCCACCGGGGTATCATTGACTTCCAGTAAGAGTTCATCCTGGCAGAGTTTACCGCTGGGGCAAACCGCTCTGCCCGGGAGAAGCTCGCCGATAACCGGGAACTGTCCATTCTCAGCGCCGCCCTTCAACTCCAGCCCCAGCTCCCCCTCCTCATTCCTGCAAAGGACACTCTCGTGGACTTTGTTGGTCCAGTGGTTTTTCCTCTTCTTCAGGCTCTTGGACATGGCTCAAACAAGGGAAAATCACATGAGTGCGGCCGTGGAAGAAGTTTTGTCGCTCTTTGAAGTCCCCCAGTGTCACCGCAACACTGTAATGTGTCCAGTTTCAATAGTAAACGCCAGTTGTATCCATGTCAGCGCACGTACTCACACGCACAGCAGCTGGATCATCGGTCTGCAATAACTGAGAGCTGCTCAACTTGTGATGCCTTCATGTGCTGTCTCTATGATCGGAATTGACGGGTTCGACATACACAAACGATCCAATAAAGTAATTAAAAATGTAGAAGTATTTAAATGATACCTTGAGTTGACACTGTGAGACTGATTGGTAAGAAAGAGCATGGAGGCCATTCATCAACTAACAAGCATAACAAATTAAATATTAACTTAAGAAAAAGATAAAATATAAAGTATTCACTGTTGAATTGACATGTCTTTGTATGTCAGTGATAAACGAGCAAATTACTGAAATTCATAGAAACATCTTATGACCAACGACTGACCATTTATCCATAAAATGTAGACTATTCAACAAACCTTTCTAATTAACTGCTTTCATCTGCAGGAATAACTTATTTTTAATAGATTATTTCTGCAGTTCTACCATTTTAAAGTGCCTTTTGACCTGTACTTCAGCAAATAAATGCGTCTGCTAAATGAATAATCAATTAATCAATACAAAATTACCGTGTACTTTAAGTCTTAGTTTTACTGCACCACGGATTATTCTGTGCAAATGATGTATTAAAATAATTATGCAAAAACTATTTTAGTGCCAAAGTGGTTTAAATGCATCAAAAAGACGGCGTTTGCAACTCCCGAGCTTCGAAGTGCACACCTTTACGAAGGGCACCTGAAGGCAACATCCTGCTCCAACCAACCCAACTGACCCGGATGTGAAGGCTGGAGGAGGAGAGGCAGGAGGAGGAGGAGAGAGGCAAGGCTTTTCCCAAATCCAGCTTTCCATGGAAAAAAAAGAAAAGAAGAGAGAGAGAGAGGCAGAGTAACGGTATTTCCACTGGCATGGCAGCAGAGCAGCAATAATAATTTTCATACCACAAATATGCCTCTTCTTTTTGACTTTTGCTTGCACACACTTCAAATGATAGAGTTAGTAAAAGTAGAAGTATATGCCAGTAAGACTGTATCAGACCATAACTGTATAACTTGTATTAGGTGCAGGCTTCAGAAGGTTAAATCAACTGACTCAACTAAAATTGCTTTTTTCCCCAGCTGTATTGTCATTCCTTTCCCCTTGAAAGTGGAACTGCATCAATTACATTCTATTTCTGGTTAGACAAGGACCTACAGAGGTCACTTAATACAAAGACTTTGTTGCTAGAGAAGCCTTTAACACATATCGTCGTTATTACTTCTTTTTAATCCTTAGGTAAACTTAACAAAAGATTTTATTTCCTTCAACACCCTCAAGGTCTTTGGTGTTTGTAGTGTTTGTATTTTATGAAACACTTTCAAGGGCGGCAAGTATTTCTCAGCTCCTTTGTAATGATATTTAGATTTCAAAGGCATGTTTTATTCCCTCTAACAGCATTTGTGATACACACGTTCAGTCAGTTAGTTGTAATAGTTTTGTCATGCGCCACAAGAAACGGCTCTATAAGGACAATCCCCCTGTGTTTATCTCAAACTAGAGGAAGGGGACATAAAGCAAATGGAGAATTGAGTGAGTATAATCCATCTTCAAACAAATGTCTGTTGTGGGTTTCTCCTTCATGAGGTCGACATCTTTAAAACTTCAAATCCGCTTTATGACAAAGCTTCTTGCAACATCTCTTCTCAAACTGTCACCGAGCTCATTTTCAGTAATGATAGTTTGCTGCTTTACTGCCATCATTGTATAGATATACAATGATAATAGCTGTTCTGTGTAGCTGAGTCATCTGCCATTGCAAGTTAATCCCTTTTCAGTCTTAAAACCATATTTTTCTCCTAACAAATGAAAGCTCCTGTAATGAGTTGAGATAAGTGCGCTTGTTTCCCCACACAGAGGGACTACTCTTTGTGTCTTCTCTTTTTCTATTGTCTCATTTATTCTGTTTCCAGAAACTCAGTAAGCAGTGCAATAGCCAGGATTTTAGAACTACTGAGGTCATGAGTCCATGTCGCTCCAATGTATCTGCATTCACATTACTCAGCTGACTGATCAGTGATATTGTCTGTTAGTTTTATTTCTCAATAAAAAGTCTAAATGCTGCTTTAAACCGTCTCCACGCAACCAGAAATAAGAATCTGGTGGAGAGATACTGGATCCCTTTACAGGCCTGGGTACTGAATACCAGTGCTCCTGAGTACTGACTGAAATCTATGGAAGCCCATTTCTGCCAAAGTGATGAAAAAAAAATCCCATAAGTCATATATAATGAGAGACTTTCTCAAAATAATGACTTACTATCTCAAAAATAGTCTCTCATTATTTTTAAATATACTGTTTTCAGACTCAGACACTAAGTCGAGAAAGTTTCTCATTAAAACAACTTAGAGGATATCTTTTTTTCATCACTTTGGCAAATATGGGCTTCCATACAATCACTTCATTCAACTGAGCATTGGAAACTGATGTATGTGCTGAAAGTTGTATCGAATGCTCAGGCAGGTTCTTAAGGTGTGGTCAGACAGAAAGCAAAGCAAATTTTTGCTGCGTTATTTACGCAGATTTAACCACTGAAAGTTTAGCAGCTTCCTATTCTGCAAAGTAAGGTATTATATAGGCACCAGTATCCCCAGTTTTTTTTTTTATTTTATTTTATTTTTATTGACAACACAAAAGAAGTCAAACTTAAAGGAACAATTTCACATTTTGGGAAGTTGTTTCATTTTCATGATTGCTGAGAGTTGGAAAAGGAGATTGATACCACTCTCATGTCTGCACCATAAACATGAAGCTGAACAGAGCCAAGCAGTTTCCCCTCATTTCCAGTATTTATTCTTCATGTAGCTCACTGTAACTTCATATTAAGCATATTTGATGTAAAAATATAAATAACCACCAGTTTAAGTTTTTAATTCTAAAATTTAATTGTAGAAGTTGCCCTAGGTTTCTAAAAATCCCCAGATTCCCAGAAAAAATACCAACGACATGACTTCAGTTTCCTCAGTGGCAGCTAGGCGCCTGCTTGTGAACAGATGCAACTGTCTCAGTCTGTTGGACTTTTATGTGCCTTAAAACAAAGGAAGAACAATCGGATATCAAGAGGACAGAGTTACAAGATGAGGAACAACTTCAGCGCTGCGTTGCAATCAATTTCTCCTCAAAACAATTTTGCTCTCCTTTGAGTCGTGGTGACAACGCTACAGACAATGCATTATTTTCTCCTCCGCGGGATTTGGAGAAGTGCCTGTGCATTCCAGAGGTGGGAACTCTGCAGAGAGAAAATTAATAAAGAGAAAGAAAGAGAAAGAGAAGGGGAGTATTTTAACAAGGGCAGGAATTCTGGAGGCAGTGTTTGAACAAGGAGAGGAATGCTCTGCGCGTGGCAGAATGAGTGCTGGGGAGGAGGAGAAAATATCAACAGTTCAGGGAATGAAAGGGCTGGAAAAACAGTGTGGGATTAAACTGTGTAAAATATGCTGGGTTGGCTCGGGCCTGGCACAATGAGCCCATAAGTGTGGGATGATGAGAATTCATTTTGCAACTATTAAACATAATGTATATGTTATAGAGAACAACACTTTGAAAATTCTTTTTCATATAACTGTCATTTTTCTTGGAGATGTGGCACACAGTACACACACACACAGCAGCTTCCGCTCCTTTCTGCAGTTTTCATATTGCAGGAAATCACTCCGTTCAGCCATCAGTCACATCTACACAACCAGATGGGAGTTCATTGGCTCAGCCAGTGATGCTGCCCCTGGGATTGCCACACTACTCTGCTACATGATGTAATGGTTATGACAGGCCTCATTGCAGGATAATTAAAGCTGGTCAGGAATAAAGGGAAATTGCCTGATGATGGCTCCCACTGCCAATGAAAGAGGAAGTTATTATCCACTTTGTTTGAGCGAACGCTGCCATTCCATCTCCAGCAGAGTCATTGTTGGCGGCGAGGCTGCTTGTTTACATTGTCACATTTGGTACAGGGTTGAACGATTGAACAGAGGCTGCTCTTTCCAAGCCGTCGGTGTGGTCTGTTCGCCTTATTTAGTCCGATTCAATCTGAGGCATGTGACCCGTTTACTTTGCTGCCATCTGCTCGACCTTGCAGCTCAGGAAAGGTCCAGTCCGTCACTCTAGCCTCCACTACTGCTTGACCCCCAGGGATGAAAAGGTGCCAGGAGATGCACAACTCAACCTGATATACTGCCAACCTCATCTCTGCCTATGCTGAAACTGGCAGAGAAAAGCAGAGAAGCTGTGGGATGCTGTACAGTGTGAGAAAGGATGGAGGCAAAAGAAAGTATGTGGCAAAGAACCTATCCATTCATGCACTATCCATTCAGTCTTGGGTTGTTTTTCACGGATTGGGTTGGGCCATTTAGTTCCAATCAAGCTGAAATCTTAAAGAATAAGTCTGGTATTTTTGAAACTGGGTCTTACTTTCCTCTGTTTTGGGGTAAATGATTGATAGTTATGGACATTTTTGAAATTGGAGCAGTATTAGGCAAGAAAGGCAAACCAAGCAACCGTCAACAGCTACCGCAGTGTAATCCAATGGGCAAGTGTCCATGTCAAAGTAGGGCCACTGAAGTGCTTGTTTTCACCACTGATTGGATCAGATTGTTATAATAAGTGTCTGACAACATCATGGAGAGAGTTAATACATTATTATTAAATAGTAAGATCCTTCTTGTTTAACCAGAACCATCATTATATATCACTACCAGACTCCATTGACAAAAACAGTAATTTTACCTCTCAGAACACAGCAGCTGCTGGAATACCGCTGCCTTGATCAATTAGTTACTTTGTGCCATCCTTTAATGCTACAGCATGATATTTTACATAGTCTTTTGCTTGGTTTTTACACTGTTTAACAAAAATAAAAGCCCCAGAAAAAGGTCTCCGGTCACTATTTTTTAAAATCTGCACAGTATGAGCACCCTGTATTATGACACAATGGGTAGTAGTATACATACTGTACACTGGCTACTGGTGGGACAACAGTGACTCATTAATTTATATCATCTGTGAAGTTACAATACAGGCTGTGGCCTCGTGTGCAGTTCCTCTGCAGGGCTCCCTGCTGATATCTGTCCACTGATGAATTAGTCTCTGTGTGCCTAATAGCACCACCAGTAAATCACAGAACCTCAGGGTGAAATTCTGGGCTCCTATCTACCAAGTTTGATTTGATTGCCCTCTGTGTGATTACTGTGGTGTTTTAGCTTCAGTTGTGACCACTGTTATGATTGTCTCCTCTCTGTTCTGCTTCCTGATTGTTAATTCATGTCCTCTCTTGGCTTTCACACGGGATGATTCTCGTGTAGTTTGGCTCCCAGCAGACCACCACTTCACAAGTCCCGGTCTCTTCACCAACACATCCAACATCCCCCACCTTGTCCTCCCTCCCTCCATTCCTCATGTCCTATCAGCTCAGACAGATAAGTACCTTTTCCCACGCCAAGGGCTTTTAACTGCCTCGAAGAGTCCCAGTGCTCAGCCCCTGGAAAAAAAAACTGCTCTATTCTGCTCTCACTGGGGGGAAAGTTACATTCACGCTATCACAGTCAGTCATCTGTCTTCACCAGTTGGTCTTCACAGCGTCAATCATCCATCAGAGGGGGAGCAATGACACTATTGCCACGCAATCAACAGCATGACAGCTTGATGGACTTCCACAAGCCGCCTCTCATATCCCATCACAAAGCATATCTGACAAACCAGCAGAGACAGGTCATCAAACTAGAAGATAGCAGCTTTCAGTCTGTGAGAGATTATGTCTAATATTTTCAGGAATAAAATTGGTTAGATCATTTTGTGCTGATAAAAATGCCTATTTACCTTCTCATAAATTTGGTGAATTTGTTAAATAACAAGGGATTTATTTGTTTTATTTGTATGTTGTATTTTGGGTTGATGGATGAATGGGAGAATAAACCAGATGGTAAGTTTGTGAGATGTTTACTGTTGAATTTCGAACGCAGGAATATGCTGTATCTCACTCTTTATGGCTCAATAAAACCACACAGGTATTAATCTGCATTCATACAAAGAGACTGCTATTTGTGCAGATTTTACTATAGCAAAACATTACAGGACAGTACAGTAATTTATTCATTTTTAGTCTTAATTTGTTTCTTAGATGATTGAGCAATCAACAAGTGCCTTGTTACAGATGTCTGGCTCATTAAAAACTGTGAAAATTACAAAAATCCTCCAGTTTCATATCATAAAAATGTTCTGATTGAGAACCACACCACCTGCTCTCAAAATACACATTTTTCTCTCTGCAGCAGAATCACAACATCTTTGAAGTTCAACATGTGAAGCTTCTGGTTGTATTCACTAAAGCATTAGTTATTCTGCTCTTTACCTTATCCAATCCACACATACATTTATACATAAGGTTCCTTATCACTGTCTGACATGTGGGCACATTTATGCTGTCAGATGTATGACCAGCATTATAAAAACTTGCACACAAGAATATACTCATGGCATGAATAACAGTGACGCTTGTCTGCCAACCACTTCATATACCTGCATCATATGAGCAGCATGCAGGACTCACTAAAGAGTCAGAGCCTCACATTAGTTGTGATAAAAGCTCAAATGACGAGTTAGCTGAAATTAACCCCTCTGTGAGGTCTTTGTCATGTGTTTTGGCCCTGCCCTTCATCAGCTGACTTTTTGTAAATATTTTATTCTTTCTGTTTAATCAACACTACTTTCTCCTTCATCTATTAACTGCAATATTTGGGATACCGCCACCATTTTAAAGGTGCTATATGTAAGTTTTTGCTATCATAACATAGCCAACATTAGCATTAACAGCTGTTTACTTAACAGTCTAAAATAAATATTACAAATTCAGCATCAATCTTCAGTCCTTTACTCGCCAAGAGAGCTGTCTCCACCTGTGGAAAGCAATGGTAATGTTAACTCTTGTTTTGCTTCTATTTCTATCACTTCTTTTCTTCTACTGAAGTTAGCATACTAACCAGCTAGCCATGGCCAGGCCCATCTCGTAAAACCACTTTGCAATAGTGAGTCACCGTAGTGTCCAATCTCAGTCCAACATGAGAGGATGAAAAAGTAGCACTCAGAGTGTATTCTAACCTCTTGTCTTGTAAACGCAACAATGGCTGAAACTGTTGGTGAATAAGCAACTTTAATGTCTCTTTAATGGATCTAGAAATAATTCTGTACAGCTTGCAAGTGATTTGGAAGGAACTGGAAGTCCAGTGTTTTCACTACAAGAATTAGATACACATTGCAAGGATGGGTTGATAAATATCATAACACATTTCTTTCTCATGTAAAATTACTGAAGCAACTGACAGCACATTAGCCTGACATGACTGAGATTTATTCAGGATACTCTGAGCTGACTGAAGCTGTTTCTTATAAATAACAGTGAATGGTGAAGGAAAATTCTGTCTATGTTGACAAAATGAATAAATATATTGATAACATATATGAATTAAAGATAGATGAGAGATAGAGTAGAGGTAATTGTCCACCCTGCCTTCTCCGAGCACTGACATGAACAGAGTCACGCAGCACTTCTCTAACTCCCTCCTGGATTCTAAGTAGATATTCAGGTACATCTCTCACTCTCATTTTATGACAAACCTTTTCATGGTTGATTTGTTGGAGAGCCCTAGAGGCATTTAAAAACTTCTGAGTGGAATTATGATAAATGGCAAAGATTACAGGAATAATTTATATGTCTGTACCATGCTTATCATTTGTGAAGATAAACAATTTTAACCTGCCTGGAAAATACACAAGCTAGGACTGTGTGGTTATTCATTTTATCAGTTTTGTCTTTTATGACAGGAACTAACAGCACTCTCCTTTCTCTTGTTTCTTTGCAGTTACATCCTAACTTAATGAATAATTATCACACAATCAAATTGAGAAGTGGGAGAAGTTATGTAGGATGACCCTGAAAGCCCCATTCATTTTTGACATAGACAATGTTATGTGACTCACAGTTGGAGCACTTCTATAGCTGTCATTCTGTCCTAAATGAACAATGGCATTAGAAAATGTTTGCTTGTTTGCAGAAAGTCAAAGGTACAAGTCTGTGTACATAAAAACATAAGAGAGAGAAATTAACTATGTCTGCCAACGTGCATTTTCGCTTATTCAGTCACTGAGCTTGAATTTCTGTTACATGCCTTGCAGACCATAGGTGGAAGTTAAAGATTGTGGTACTGAGAAAACAGACAACACACTTTACACGCAGTTGCAAGCTCTTGTTACAGCTGTCGAAGGAATGTCCTAAAAAAAAAAGTTGAAAATCATGTTTTATTAATCAGGCATAGTGCTCTCTCTACTAACACAAACATCATAATCTCATGATAAAATAATACAAAACTATTTTTGTAAACCACAATAGTCAAATGAAACCTCTTTCTTGGAACCCAGCATAGATCTTCATCTCTTCATCATGGAGTCAGTCCAGGATAACATGGCGAGACAGAAGACAGTGAGACAGCCTGAAGAACTGTCATGTTCTCCAAGATGCTTGGAAAAACCTGTCTGCCAAGTACCTTGAAAAACTATGTGCAAGTTCTGTTCTAAAGGCAACGGGTGGCACGATAAAATAAAAACTATTCATGGCATTATTTTTGAAAGAATCCTCACTCTATGTGTAGTGCCTCAAAGACTTTCACCATACAATATACAACTCTTATTTAACAGACAGACTTGACTGTGGGTGTTTCATCACAGTCTTGCATAATCCCAATTTAAGTCAGGCAACCAGCAGCATTCTTTAATCCACCATGCAAACACCAGAGAAGCACAATTTAAGACTTTAAATACCCTTACAACTGCTGAGACAGGGGCATCCAAAGTTCATGCGGGGGGGGTGTAAGAGGTCAGGTGTCGCTTGCAGACAGCAGCACCGACGACACCGACTGGCACCTCTGTGAGGGAAAGAGGATTACGAGAGCAAAGTTGATCTTCACGTTTGGAAAATGGCAACAGAGCAAGGTTGAAGAGGTTAGCGGTGCTCTCAGTATCCTTTGAATTAATATTCAGACCTTGCAGCTACACAAGCTAGTGCCCCCTCGTCCTCCCTAGACCCTGTTTGTCCAGAGTGAAGGAGTTTGTGTTTAAAGACAAATCTCCTCGCCTCCTGCTAATGGACTCTCTGAGCCTCGGTCTGCCTCTGAATGACTGGGCGACCCCCAGGCGAGCTTTTCCCAGAGGCCTTTTCGGTATTCTGTTCACAAAGCCCTGTCTAAAGACCCCCATTGATCAGCGGCTCCTTAAGATCCTGTCCTCTCGTTCAGTGAGGAGCAACTGTTACATCACTGTCACAGAAAATGGATAAATGGCCATCTGATTTATGAGGGACTGGCTGGCTCTTCCTCATCTTAAAAATGTATGTCTTTATATATTATATTTTATGTCTAGCTGCAAAACAAAAGTTAAGAAACTATTTGTTCTTTTAGGAAAAGCACAGGTGTTACTAACATTTCTGTTGGCTTAGTATCCCAGGAAACCATGACAGTGCAACAGCCAGGATTCACAATACCATGACCCTGAAACTGAAGCAGCTAAGTGGAATTCAGCCGTCAACCGAGCTTTTCTTTCTGTGACAAAATGTGCAGCGTTTTCACATCCTTGTATTATTATTTTATGTAGAATGAATTCATCAAATGATTTTCTACTAAATTTTCCAGCACAGAATGCCACAGCACTAGGCATCACCATATATTCTGAAGACCTCTGCTGCTGAACTCACCTGAAGGTTATGCTCTCTACAAAAATGAGAACTTCCACCTCTGATATCAACTGAGGCCCGCACATCCCCCTTTGACTAACTACCATGGCCTACAAAACTCAAAACCACATCCTCTCCAAACCTGCCACATTAATCAAATGCCTTATTTTTATTCATCACTCTGCTCCCATTCTCCCTCAAGCCTTTTTGACAAGGTAGCACCTTTCTCCCTGCACTTCACTGTAGTACGCACCCTCTCTGTCATGCAGATGCAGCCCACAACTTAATTATTCACCCCCAATCTATCCGTTAACAGCAGCCTACACTGCAAGTCACTCACCCCCAGTCAATAAATATTCTCTTTGCTAAGATTAGAAGATTTTGCATGACCTAGATATTAAATCAAGTTATTGTTCCAGCTCTGTCATGCTTTATTTTCTCTGACAGTGAAGGGAAAGGAGAGAGAGAAAAAGAGAGAGAGGGTGAGGCGGAGGGATGCTGACTTAAACGAATGATTCAGTTCAACAGTGACCCCTGCTGTAGAGCGCAGACTGGTTTTTCTTCCCTCGGGGCAGACAGCTTTGAGGGCACCTCAGTTCAGAAAGGCGAGCTGAGTTTGTCTTCAAAGTGGCTCCTTCTCCATGCTCAAATACTCAGAGAGGTTTGTAAAGCACAAACTGCATCTAATCCCCTGTGTGTGACTGCTCATCTGCAAGTGTCCACACTCATCTATGGAGTCCAGGGAGCGCCGCTGAAATAATTTCAGGATTTTTAAATGTTTAACTTACTCAAGACAGGAAAAGATAAAGAGCACATGACGAGAGAATATCTTTGCACGCAGGAAACTGGAGGTGCTGTCAAATGCAAAATTAACATGCAAACATTACTTATTATTTTGCTAACCGTTTTAATGTATTTAAGCTTTTCATCGGTTGTAACTTTTTATGTACTTGATGATTTACTGAGTAAATTTCTTCTCTTTACCTGTATCTCAGTCTCCCTAGGTGGATTGAGTTCATCCACTAACAAAGACCATGACTTTAAATGTCACTTTTTTAAAATATTCCTATTCCATCTTATAAGACATTTGTCTTTTTCTTTACTAACATTTAGAGTTTCCATTTTGTGATTCCTTTCATTTCAAGACAGCGTTACTTGATGTAAAAATGTGTTAGCTGTGTGCCAGCTAAAAGCTAAATGAGGCCTTATCTAAAGATCAGCAGCAGCTCTGATTGGCCAGTTGTTATATATTGTGCACAAGGTCAACAACTGACAAAAATATTAATAATTAGCAAATTTAATTATCTTTGTCTCATGTTTACCATTACTTTGTAATGTAGTTTTTAAATTCATAATGTAAGGATACAGATGCAATGAATCTATTTATAGAGAGAGATTTTTTAAAACGTTTTGACTTAATAATAATTAGAATTTAACAAGATTTATTTGAGTGGCACACCAGAGATTCCATAGACCATAACGCGCTGTATTATCTAGTGTATGTTGGTGTGGTCACCTCCAGACTATGTCAAGAATGAAGTGTGGCCCAAAACTCACTCATCCAGGACACGTAATCCAGCCCTAATCCTAACCTCTACCATTTCTTTGAGTGACAGATGTAATCATTGTCCAAGGTTAGTAGACTGTTTTTGGGAGGTGGAGTGCTGGGGCTGTAGCAGCTATCCATGGCATGCCAGTGAGGCCAGTTCCCCTCTAGTCTCACCTAAGTCCAAGTCTATACAGCTGCCAGCCTTGTCAATGCTAGCAGCATGCTTTATGCTTCAGTGTTGCAGGGAAGAGTAATCACTGGTTCTGCAGCAGCTGTGAAGATTTAGCAGTCCTTTTACCTTCAGCCCAAACCGTCACTCACTCAGAATAGAGCAGCTGCCTGGAGGCTGCCAGTGGAAGTATACATCATCCACCGATCATATCCTCCTCCTGCTGCTAACCACTGTTATGCCTTATGAATCCATGTGTCAGAGGGAAATATTCATGAAAGGCAATTAAAATAACTAAAAGATCCATTGACCATAAACACAGGAGGTGACAAGATTACCATCTTGATTAATATTTATCACAAAGAATGGCAAGATCAAAGGGTTTTCCATTGCTAAGGCACAGGTAGAAGTGCTCTCACAGAGCTGAATGAATGCCAAAAAAAAAAAAAAAAAAAACACATCATGGTGTTTGCTTAGTGATGAATTTGTTAAATGATAAGGATGTTGGTTTAAACAGACGCTGGTGGAGTTGTGGGTAGAGATGGCTGCAGGTGGAGGAGGAAGGGTTGAAATGTGCAAGGGAGATTTGACTAATGCCTGCAGGCTCCAGTATATTTAGGAATAAAGCCCTAAAGCTGAAGAAGATTTTCTAAAGGCTATGTGAGACAGATAAAACAGAGCAAACTGTGTTCAAAGTACTTTACTCCAAGTAATGTGGACTCGTCCCCAGAACTCCTCAGATGACAATGATTTAAGGATTGCTAAAGCACAGAAACTTGAAAAATGCTTATTTTGTTCAAAGATGCATAATCACTGTGGTGTGGTAACAGTTTTCCATCATCACAGAGTCAGGGTGTAAGTTTTGTTGGAAAATAACAGTGAAGTAAAAAGCTGAAACTATGCAAATAGCTATTTTCTGCATTTATGTACAACTATATTAATCAAGCAAATAACTCATTATGATAGGACTACTAACATAGAAATTCAGTGTATTATCACAACTTGAAATCTCATTTAGTTTCATTCAGTTCAAGACCAGCTGGCAAAAATGTTCTTCTCCCTTCCTGAGTTATAACTGTGCCCTTGTTTTAGACTTGAGCATCAACTACCAAAAAGCAACTTAATTAAAGGGGCACTAAACCAATTTTACACGAGGTTCAGTTTACTTGTCATCGAAGAGCTGTATGTCCTCTTTAGCTCTGGAGGGAGCTTTCAAAAGATTGAAAACATAACCCCTAATGAGGTCATCAGGGTTATCTCAGTTTCTGCTTGGAGGCTAAAAATTCATTATTGAAAGCCTGGGTTGCAACTGGACACACTGGAGACAAACAGTCAATATCTCAGTCTCTGTTTTATCAATTTTTACTATTCTTTTTCTTAAATTTCTCTCTCTTCGCACTCCTCTCACAACATCCACATGTGCCTATTACTTCTCTTCTGAGAGTAGAACACATGAATGTACCATTGTTTAGCCTTTTACCTTATGTTATCAGATCTATGTTAGCAGAGTTTTCACATCACACTGGGCATTCACTTACATTACACTGCGACAGTAAACTAGTTTCTCATCTTTCAACTTGTAAAATACAGTTCAGGTTTTACAGCAAGCGTAAACACTGAAAGTAAATCAGCAGTGGTTAAGTAGTGTCTTTTTGAGAATAAAAGTGCAAATAAAATTTAAATTGAATGTAAGTAACCTTTCACAGAGTGTATTTGATTTTTGTTTATGGTAGTGCTTTTAAACCAGCACTACTACATCACCAGCTGTAGGTGAAACAACGACAGTGTGTTAAATGAGTTTAGGAACTGGCAGAGACAGGAAATGGAGTGAGACAGATGTCAGACTTTTACAAAGTCCATTAAAAGTATCATTAAATTTGCATATGACCCGGGACGGAAGGTTGTTAAAAGCTTAGCAGATAATTTGAACATTCGATAGAGTTGAACCCCAGTGTTTTCATTCAAGGCTAAACTCTGCCATCAGCATTCAGACAGGATGAGTTATAGCCTTGTCTTGCCCGAGCCTTGAGTGTCAACTGAATTAAAATTCTGCTCAGGACGGGGGACATATAACAGGAGAAACTTTTCCTGCAGGGTAGGAAGGAAGGAAAACTTAAAAACAAAGATGTGGGCACTGGGGACCTGTTAGAGGCAAACAATGCAGGCCCTTGCAGTAGGTTTTAGATGATTTACTGTGACACCAGTGGGTGGGAAATGGCATCAGGGATCAGGGGTGAGGATTTGCAGGTGATACACTGGGCAGGGAAGATGGTATAAAGCTAGGTGAAGTGAGGACAGAGCCAATAAGGTTCCTACAAGGGCCCTCATTACTTCAGTGCCATCACCCTCCTAAAATGGGCTCCTGTGCTGACTGTCTGAATCCTCTCTTATCCAGTCGAGCTGATATGTGAGTGAGAGAGAGCAGATAGCCTCCCTGTGCTCTCCATCTGGCTGCCGACACACACTTTATGTTTACCAATGAGCCCGCAGAGGAGATGGCGTCATTCAGGGCGACAGGTAAGGGTGATGTGCACCCGCAAGGCTGTCAGTTCGTGTCTGTTTTCCCGGTTTCACCTCCATGAACTGAGAGAAGGAGAATTGGGATGGGACCTAGAAGTTCCCCTTAAAGTTGTTACGAGCAATGACTGCTCCTGTTGTACCTGACCTGTCTTGTTAGTGTGGTTTCTTGAGCAGCTTTGGCAGCTGTGCTGTTATTTATTGTGTTGCTGATGCTCCCACATCTGGATCAACAGATGATGAGGGGCATAGCTCCTTTTGCTTATTTCTGTGCAGATGTTGTTCTTCTGGCTAATGTGAGTTGCTTCAAAAAGTGCATTGCTCTTTTTTCTAAACACAGGACATCTAATCTAATCTCATACATGCTGCCTCTACTGCTACATTTACTTATGCTACTGCCAGTGCTACTACTACAAGTCCTTTGTTTACTTTAAAGAAAGCCACTTAAAGTGGCTATAATTACCCTTCATATAAACAATGAATCACATGACTGATTGTATTTGAAAGGAGTCATTTGCAGTGGTGAATTATCACCCCACTCTCCAGTTATCCTTCAGTCTACAAGCAGCAACATGAGTATTAGCTATGGCTACATAGCCAACTTCAGCATTAACAGACTCAATGCCAGTTCCCAGCAGTGGAAAACAACACCAATGTTAACTGTTGGTTTACTTCTATAACTTATTTTCTTCTACTGAGGTTAGCACGCTAACCAGCTAGGCATGGCCCATCCCATTTCAGAATATCAACATCAGTGAATGAAGAGATATGATAAATGAAAGTCCAATATTTATTCTCCTGTTTAATTTTCACCAATATCTGAGGAAAATATCTGGCTCTTGAGCTGCTAGGTGTTCACCAGACATCCTTCATCAGCGAGAAATTCGCTAACTTGTGTGCTGTGTGGTGCTAAGCAGGTAGCCTATACCTGTTATTTCATAGCGATTATGACCATGGAACAATTTGTACATCTATTATTAGATTTTATTTATTAGGTTATTAGAGTTAACTGTTGTTGTTTTTCGTGTTTTTCTCTGAAAACAGCAACCTGCTGCAGATGGAAATGGTATCAATGAGACAGAGCCATGCAGTAAATGTGGACAGTTACACCACAACAATAATCTAAAAGAAGCTATAAAGCTATAAAGAGCTGTAGAGATGCGTAATCCTCTGTTGGTTCGTCACTGACAAGTGACCCGTTTCAGATTAAATATGGTCATTTGATTCAGTGTTAATATAGACATTATTGATTCATACAGCTTGAATTGAATATCAGTTATCCTTAAAAGTACATCCATATTGATACTGAAAACAGTAGAGGAACAAGAATCATTTCCATTCATTTTGAATTCAGGCTCATTTCACCTGAGCTAACCTGACAGCCAGCAGCTCATATCCTTGGCTCTGCCAGGCGCCACAGCACTGATTACACTCTGATCCAGCTCATAACCACCCAGCCTAATTCCAGGAGCTCAGATATGACACCTTAGGGGGTCTTTGTGTCTTATCTCAATGCGGGGTCCAACCATTTAGTGACACAGAACCGAATTGTTCTGTGGAATAAAAGAAAAGAATTATGGGCTAAATGGCGGAGATCCAGCGAACAACGGTGCCTCTTATCAGAGCGACGCAGGGCACTGGAGGTTTTACCTCAGCTGAGGGTGAAATACAATTGGGAAGGGAACAAACACAGATGTTGGTTTGTCTGTTATGTCAAAATTCATTTCAGAGGAAAAGGCAAATAGAAATTGAAATTCTGTATATTGATCCAGGACATTGTTTTGGTGAAATATGTAAAAAAAAAAAAAAAAAAAAAAGCTTCCTTTTATATGTATTTAAATATGCTTCATAAAAGCTCTCTCTTTCTGTGTCGCTCTTATTTGCAATGAGTCAGTCTCTATAAAAGAATAGCAATCATACAGTAGTCTCAGCTATGAGAGAAATGTCCCCTCCTAATACCATGCCGACAGATTGCTTTCTGCACCAGTAACGATGGTCCCTCAAAGCCCGACTGCTAATTCTGTCAGACGTCACACACTTTTGGAGACACTAACACCCCCCGCCCCCCTGCTCCCCGCTCCCCTCAGCTGCCTCAAAAAGACATGAAAAGCCTCATAGTCTGACAGTCGAGCTGCAACTGATGCCTGTCAGCATGGTAGGCAGCAAAAGCCACGCACGCTCCTCGTCACACCATGGGAGCACGAGAGCGTGGTTGGATGTTGACGTCTCATATCACACAGCACACTTCCAACTGACTCTGAGAGTAATAAGTGAGACTTAATTCAGTTAAACGTGTGATTTTGTTGAAATATAAACAGAGAAAAAATAAGTCTGACACTAGAACAGCCAAACTTTCATCTCACTGTCAGTGTTTATTTTGCCTTTTTATTCCACTGACAGTGAAAATCTGAACACCTTTCAACTTTAAAGGGTTTGTGTCATCTGCTAAGTCAGAAAACAACTCTGAGTATATGTCACATTATTCATGTAAAAAGTAAATACCCTTTATAGTTTAATTTATGTCACAAACATGAATTACTGATCATGGGAAAAGTCATAGGGCCATTCTGATTATCAGTAATGAAATGAATGAATGCCTGTGCACACAAGGTAAGGCTAACTTGATGTTAAGGTACACGTGAAGTGCAACCATAATGGCAGGGGTACATTTGACCTTCAGAATAAAATAAGTATGACGACACTTTATTCTTTTGAAAGGACACCATTATGGAAAAGGCTATAATGCTGTGGGGTTCATTTAAACTACGTGTTTACAGTCAAATGCCCACAAAAAAACCTAAAAATAATCTGTCTGTAACTGTGTTATTATATATAATTGGGACCACAGAGTTAATTGTGTAGCTACACAGAGTACAGAAAGTAATTTAGTACAGAGTAAGTAGAGGGTGCGTGTTCTCCCCCATGGCACTCAATGCAAGAAACAGATGAGAGGGATTTTGGATGGATTATGAACATTAGCACCCCTCCTACTTCCACCCCCACCCCACCCTGGTGGGGCCTTGTTATTAGTTGGCTGAACAAATCATTATGAAAATGTCTTTGTCTGACTGTGTGCTGTGCAGAATTGCATCTCTTATCAAATAACAACTAGAAATATGACTTTGGAATGAATGAATGAATTTGGATCCAGAGAGTAAGACAAATGGAGGTTGAAAACGCATCACTAACATGTACAGTATCACACGCATGCACAACTATGTCCTCTTACCCTGCTTGCTGTCGTTTGGTCATTTAAGGAGGAGCAGTGTGGCAAAGCCACAATAAAACTGCGCTTCTCTCATTACAGCCTTACTTTCTGAAGTGACCTACTTGCAGAGAAAAAGCTGTCAGGAGATGTAAAAACGCATGAATGACATCTCGTGTGAGATTGGAGATGGAATAGAAGCAGCAAGATCAAATTTTCCTCTCTCATCTGTCAGAGAGTATAAAGGTATACTGGCTCATGTATTGTATATATTTTCAGTGTGAATTTATACTTTGTTCCAGCTGCTCCCCACAACCTGTTAACTCCTCTCGCTATCTTTCTTTTCTCTTTCCCCAGAGGGTGAACTCTAGCTTCTAAAATCTGCTTTATTGATCTAATTTTTGTGAGTGCTGCTCCTGTCATTGACAGATGAAACTCTGTGAGATATCACAACTCACAATACACCTCTCTCCGAACCACACCAAACTCAGATAGATGGCGGTCACTAGTTCTTCTTTCTCAGGAGTTTGCCGGAGTTTAATTTGCACCAACAGTGTCATTGCAGCAGAGCAGCTTGTTGAGCAAACATGATGAATAATTGAATTGGGTCTGGACAAACACGGCTCATGATTAAAAACAGACTACGACAACATTAAGAGCTCGACAAACACAAATCAGCAGTCATGGTGGAGAACGCAGGAGCACAGGCGGACAGACAGGAAATCGGTGGGGTCCAGCAATCGTGCCTTGGGGGAAAACTCACATGGCCAAAAAGATTTGAAATGGAATAAAAAGAATTAAGCATAGGACCTGTATCGGTAGCTAATAGAGGTGAGCTCCCTTGCTGTTTGTTGTGAGTGGTGTGGGACAGTCTGGCTCTTCTGTTGCAATGGCTTTCACTTTTACTTCAGAGTGTAGAGCAGGAATACCAATGAGAAATTCATAACTAGGACAGCAGCCAAAACAAGCTCTCAAAGCCTCCTTTCTAGATGGGCTCTGATGTCCCTGCTCAGCGCTGTAATAAGGAGCTGGAATTAAGTATTGAGGCTGAGAGAAATAAGTTTGCAGCGCAGGAACGCCTCTATACATTTCTCTCTCCGCTTGTAGGTAGGGGGTTAAGTGGGTATATTAGGCAAAGATCAAAAAGATGATTATGATTTGCTGTGAAGTTGCACTTGAGTCTAAAACTGCTCCTTGGCAATATGTCATTATTGTAAACAGGCATTACTACTGCACAGAGTGAGGCAGACTTGATCTGGATGTTTTAAACACCCCAGTAAAAAGCATTTTTAACAGCTTAATCTCAAGAGAACCTCACTTTCTTTCACATCTGAATCAGAATGTCTTCATTTGCATGAAGAGTGCAAATGTGATGCCAAAGTGCAAATGGATTCAAGAATTAATATGAAATATTTATAAAAATGAAATCTGATCATACCATAATTTAATTTACTCTATTTAAGGACTTATACTATCTTTTTTTATGTATGCAGTGTTGACTTTGTTCTCTTTGAACTTCAAAGCATGAGGCTGATAATATTCTCAACCTTTTTTTGGTCAACAATAAACTTTTTGTTTGTAAATTGTTTTGTCCAAAAAAACTATTAAAAACTCCTTCTCTATGATAAACACGGGGAGTGCAGTAACAGTCCTACTGTAAATACTCATTAGAGCTCCAAATGTATATTAATCCACAGCTGATGCATTATTTACTATGTTTGCTAGAAACTGCAGTGCCCAGCAGTTTTAGATTTAAAGATGTAAGTGTTATGAATCGCAGACTGCGTGGGAGTAAAGCAGCATTGAGAGATGGACAAACATTTTATTGGTTTGAGTATGTTCATTGGATTTGAAGACAACAAAAATAACTGAATATTTCTAGCCTTATCCTTTGAGGTGTTTTCAGACAGAAAATGTTTGTCTTCGCTGCTGCCACCACCGCCTCCATTGTTTTCAACATAGACATGGCCTTTAATGTAAAAATTTGATGACAGGTTAACTGTGTGCCTTTACTCCTGCAGAACACTGGCTTCTCTCTGATTAAAATGTACCCAAACATCAATTACTTTGTGCCAGACACATTTCTCTTTCAATTACTTTCTATTTTTCTTTTAAAAACTCAGATTGTACCAATATTTTTATCTGTGACAAACTTTATTTCCTGTCCACAGCTTTGGAGAAGTTCAGTTTTGGGTTTAATTAAGTTCCTTCGAGATGGATGTGAGTGCGTTTATGTTTTTCTTTACATATTTGATTGCATATATTTCTTTTGAGATTTCTTTTAATAAACCACAAGCCAGTGATGAGTTTACTGGTAGAGCCCTGGGATGGTAGCTGGGAAGTTTGTCAGAATGTTTTCAAGCCCAAACCCCAAGCCCCAAACCTATATTTAAAGAGCTACTGCAAAAGTACACATTTAGAAGAAAAGTAAAAAGGTCCAAGGGTGTTGACAAAGTTCCTCAGCGAATTGTAGTTTGTTATATTTCCCTCCAGAGGGCAGGGTCATGACACCACAGAGACCCAACAAGGTCGATCCTGCTCTGAACTTGTCCCTGACTGCAGGCACAAGTGCTTCCTCTTTTTTCGGCCTGTACATTATTAGTCTCGCCTGTCGCTAATGTGATTCTCGAAGCAACGAAATGCACTCTGCTGCTCTAGTGAAGCATCAGGAACAAGGCGTTTCCAAGCTAACAGTGCTCTGTGTGGGTGTCACTCTGGCTGCAGAAGGATGAGGCACAGAAAGAAACAGCGTGAGAGTCTCTGAGTAGCCATTCATTATAAGGAAATGTTAAAGGGTTTTGTCTTTTCACCTGCTCCTCACTTGAAGAAAGCTACATTGCTTCCTACAGTATTTGGACCGCTCCCACTTCCCTTCAGGTCTCGCTTGACCCCGCCTGCACTTTCCCTCTCTCTCCCTCCCACAGCACTTGTTTTCTCTCACCTCTTTACATTTCTATTTTATACTCTTATCTCCTTGTGTGCTTATCAGAGTGAGCGATGAAGACGAGAATAGCAAGAGTGTTTCTGGATTCTTTGTAGTCGTCAGATACCTGAGGTAATTTGGACATGAAAGCTCTGAAACAATAAAAGGGGATAACTTTCTAGGGGTTTTCAAAAGGTCAGTAAATAGGTATTACGTTTCACAAAATTACATAATAATTAAGTACTTTTAAAAGATAATTCCAAATTTTGGTCATCATTCCTATAAATTATATACTACTTATTGAATGCAAATTAAATGCGAAGATGGCAACAGCACTAAAAAAAAGTCTGCTGGGAGGGTGAACGTGAGCAGTTAAATGATTAAAAGTAGTGAAGTAATAAACAAACTCCCAGGTTAGCTTAATTCATATGGAAGATAAAACAAAAGAAAATGGCCTTAAGTGGTTTAGATAAGGCCAAACGACATGTTAGACTTAATTGCTAACCCTTTGCAAACGTAGGTATTTCTTTGTATTAATTACGCTTTCATTGTTAATAATACTATAGCGTTTTGTAATTTCAGATATATTGTGATTTGAGTAATTCTTAAACTACATTTCTTCTAGGTGTAAGATTAAATGTATCATCCATAGCTCAGTAAGCTAACTGATAAAAATCAAGACCAAATAAATGATAATAATATAATAATAACCTGTGTTGTAATAAACTGGAATTATCCTTTAATGTTTAAGGCCAGTGTCCAAAGTAGAGGCATTCATATATGACTATTTCAATCTCTATCCCTTTATCTTTCATGTTGACTGAGATTTCTAATGGCCCTTCATGTGTGGAGCCACAGTTGAGCCACTCCTGCTAAATGTCTGGGAAACAACAGCAATTGTGAGGATTCTCATAATCCTCATCACCAGCCTACAAAAGGTCAACCAGAGTGCTGACTGTTGAGTCACAATGAGCAACATCCTTCCACTCTTCGCTGAGTGGCATCCTCCTCTCTTGTCTAAAGAGCGGGATGGCAAATGTGGCAACAGGGCCAATGCATAAAAGATGAGTCATCAAATAATGTCAAAATGCACAGGAATGAGTGTGTGTTTGTTGCAGTGGACAGGAAGAAGACACACTGTACCCACTGCCTCTTTTATCCGCTGTTCTGTCATTCTTCCTCTCACACGGATAAAAGAACCAAACAAAAAGGAAATACATCCAATGCCTCAATATTGCCATATTTCAAAAGGTGGATAGGTTGTGCGAGGGCTCCATTAAAAAAAAAAGCAGCTGAGGTTATGTTTGTAAGACACAGCGAGAGAAAGGGCAAAGGCTCAGTCCAGCTTCTGTGGAGAAGTCTTTTCTTCACAGTGAAAATACAGACAAGGTGAAGAGGATGTGAGATATGGCTTACTAAAAAGAACTGCAGGAGGAGTGTGTGCACATACACTCACGCAGGACTGGCCTCTCTATGTGTGTGTGTGTGTGTGTGTGTGTGTGTGTGTGTGTGTGTGTGTGTGTGTTTGCAGATGATTATGCATCTCCCTGAACCAGAGTAGGGGAGGAGATGACAGATTTCTCTCCCCTTGACTGTCAGCTCTTCCGGTCTCTGTGTGGGCTGATAACACAGGAGCTTGCTAATTAATTACCTACTGAGCATTTATCGTCGAGGGCGAGCATCTATAACAGTCAAACATCTGTGGCCTCCAGGATTTTTATGTGAACAATGGGTCAAATGACTATGTTTAAAAGGAATTGTTTATAGTGATGAGCCCACAGAAAATCATCACCCACCTCTGCAGTTCCCCTCAGCTCTATGGAACTTTTTTTTTTAAACAACTTTAATGAGTCTAAAATCATCTAAAATCTAAAAATCAATAAATAATTTAAAATGATTTGACTAGTTGAGATGGATGTTTTTGCAGTGTCAAATGTCTACTTATAATAAACTTGGTTGTTAGGGGTGATATGATCCTCACACAAACCATTTTTATGGAATGAATCCATCCCATTTGGGTGTACAAGTTCCAGTTCAAATTAAGTAAAAAGTGTTATCAAAGTAGAAAAACAAATCGTGAACATCAGAAAATGCCATTACAAGGAAAAGTTGCAATTAAGACAAATAAAATAAACACAACATGAAAGCCTTTTGAATTTTAAACCCTAATAATCTTAAAGATAAAGATCAAAGCTAAAAGCTGATATGAAAATTGGAGAGAAAGTTGTGTCACAAAAAGTTTCTTGGCAGCATCTGGTGTCTCCAAGTGAGTTTCCATCTCCGCTGCTCTTTTGCTTCCACGTTATAATTAATGTGACAAAACCAGACCATTACAGAGAGGACTGGCAGCCTCTGTGGGCCGCTACATTACAGTTCAACTTCTGTACCGGCGGATTGGGTTTCAGGGGAAATGTGCTGATATGCTTTATCTATCTTTAACTACAAAGTTTCAGCTCCATCGGGTTTCACGTGGAACCAGGAGAGTTGGGGGGAAATATGGATTTAATTTCGAAAAATCCAAACAACACAGCATCTTTAAAGGTTTTAGAGCCATCGTCAAACGACTGTGATGTTAAAAACAGTCACAAGGGCCCTACATTTGGCTTCTGTTCATGTAGAACTCTACCTGAGCCTTCAATATGATCTGTGAAAGCTTAACTCAACCTGGTCTACTGTGTAAAAGATAATAAAAGTTGAGATAAATGGCAGCAATTAAAACCCTCGACTACTGAATTTTTAATGAAGTGGAGATATGAGAAAATCTTAAAAAGCTGTGAGAGCCAGAATAGTTTAGAAATTAGATAAAAGCATCAGTGACCTTCTTTAAATCTGTGGAGGATAACAGTGTTTTCATGTTTGAAATGATCCTCAACTAGAGGAGTGGATCACTGTCTCTGTCTACTTAAGTTTCAGGCCTTTGGCTTTAAGTTGAAGGACAGACCTTCAAGATCACTTCAAATTAAATTTTCTCTCATCATCATCCAGGTTGTCATAAGTGGCTGTAAAGGGAGAATTATTACTCTGGGCCAATCTGTGTTTTCCACACAGTCTTGTGATACTGTTTGATGTCGCATGGTGATTGGGTTTGCACCCCATCCCCACACATCTTCCCATCCCACCCACTGCTCATTTCTCTGCTAAATCTGCATCACTTTACACATACTGATGACTGAGTTGACACAAATTCTTTTCTTTCTGCTGTCAGATGCTCCAAGCACAATTTTCTCCTTCTCTCATTTATCAAAATAAATATTCCTGCCATCGCAATCAAATGCAAATGACTCATGAGGTACAACTTATTGTTAAAACACTGATGAAATTAAAAAGATCATATTTTACATTTACATTTGATGGTGCAACTAACTAAGATATTTGACAAAAACAACAAACAAACTGGGTCAGTACAGCAGTCATCTGCCAGCGCATATTTATCTGGGCTACTGTCGTGATCTAGATCTCAACATAAAATATATTGGTTGACTTTATGCATTCATTAAATTCTTGTTTGCTTTTAACAATAAAAAATCTACAGGTTGACTGAAATACTGTAAGTGGAGTCATTATACTTTTAATAGCCTGCTTTGAAATACTGACACTTGTATCTCAAATATTCCTGTGATGTATCAGAGAAAAGCTGTAAATCACACTCCATGATTCAAGTGTATGTGTGTGTGTGTGTGTGTGCGCGTGTGTGGTGTTAGTGAAGTGCTACTATAGTGTAGTTTGCAATTTAAATACATTGGCAGTGAACATTTGCTCATTAGGTTGATAAAATCATCATCCAGGAAGTGTTCCATTTCCTTCAAAATGTGTTTTTCCTACATAATTTCTAGGAGACAAGGTCAGAATGAATGACTTGAATGACTCACCTCATAACACATAAAAAGTTATGCCAATAGACTCTTCTAAAAGATAATTTTGTTGGCATAACTTTTTATGCTATGAGGTCAGACAATCCTGGTGAGAATCAGATCAACACTACATTGCCTTCAGCCAATTCACCTCAATGATTCCAGGTTGGATAGCAATGTCTTTTTTGATACCACCACTAGGGGGTGCCAAAGCAAGAGAATTTAAAATTCTACAAATTGCAGATTTTAAGCTACATTAATCAATATTTTTATATCGACAATGGATGAAATTACAACATCTAATGTGGAAGTGGTCACTCATTAAAACAATTCCACAGAGAATTACCTCATGCCTGCATTTACATCAGCTGTATGAAGTATGCTAGCATCCTTTCGCTTGTTGTCATGGTTTTGTGGTCACTATCGGTCCAGCACCAAATAGCATACAAACAAAATTAGCAATTATCTGGAGAACACTGTGGAGAATTTAGCTGTTAAAGATCCAGATATTATTGTTGGGAGTTAGCGGAAACCAGAGCAGAGCTAGAATGAGTGTGAATATTTGGTTCACAGTTACGGGGTTATGGGGTTACAGAGACATGACTTCAAAAAAGTGCTAATGTGCACTGTGGGTGTGTTCATATGCAACTGTTTGTTAACATGTCTGCTAGAACAACTTTTTAGGGTGATAATATGTCAAATTTAGTGTCAACAAGTTGTTCCACTGCCACCTGGTAGCAAAAAAGTCAAAGAATACAGCTTTAAATATACCAGAAGTATTTAAAATATGTAATTATTTAATTGTCTTAAACATATACACAACTTTCAATAGATGTGATGGAAATTACAATATGATAATAACACAATAACAGCAAATGCATCACTGTCATAAAACACACAAGAGCTTATAAGTATGTGTGTGTCAACATCTAAAGCAAATTTCTATGTCTCTTCTCCTTTTCTTGCCTCTGTAGCAGAAACTGACAGCTCATTTTAGTGAGTCATGATGCTATAATCCACAGAGCCACAACTTGGTCTGACTTCAGCAGCAGTCTGAACCAAAAGGGATTGATAAAAGATCATCATCCCGGGTGAAAGTTAGCGCACTGATGCCGCTATATTCATTTCTCACCACCTTCCGACCTGTTCGCCTCAACTTTTGAAAACTCTTAGACCCTGTGTGAAGCCCATTACTGATCTTTATCGTGATCACCTGTCAGTCTCGCTGCCGGTGACTGTCGTTCACACTGAGCTCATTCTTACACTGGAAGATTACAGGAGCCATTCTTTTCATAGCAGGAAGCAGGAGGTGAGGAGAGCATCATCATCATTTACACTAAAATGGTGTTGTAGGTACAATGTATACTCTATGATCTAATCCTTTTAATATATGCACATTCATTCACATTTTGTAGCTCTACAGCAGATGTTTTCAGTGTCTGATACTGTAGGCCCACTCAAAAGTACGCTGAATTAGCTATTAGCTGTGTCTGTTTGGAGTGTACAATTATCACTGGATTACTTTGATACTGAAGAAAACCTATAGACATGATCATTCTCTGTTGATGCACTATAAGGAATGTCTTTTTATCCCCCTGTGATTTCTAAGCAGATTTATGGATGCTTATTTGCAAGGGACATCGTAGATAATGACATTCTCAGAAAGCATGAGTCACTCTGAATCTAAAAATATGTGTATCATGCCTGTGTTCAGATTTGATTGAGTTATGAGTCAGAGAAGGAGTACATATTTTGATGAAATTTGCAGCCACTGCTGCTGCTGCAACTGCTGACCGTGTTGATAAGCAGGCCAAATCAGCCAGCCAGACTACAATGTGATGTAACTAACTTCCTGTTGTTCTCAGAGCATTGGTGCACACCTGTTTCTTTAGACTAAAGCTGCACCTCACAGAAAATCTCTGCTCTAAAGTATAATTATTGAGACACTGATCAGGCCCTGTGGAACAGTTTAGAGGTTACAAACCTCCACCTGTAGGTGAGGATAATTATTCATTGCTAATCATTCAGCCTTGGGATTCAAACTGGCAACCAACACATTAGTTGGCACAGATGGGCCAGAGAGGCACTGCCGTGTCTAAATTGCCTCCACAAGGCAATCCTTATTGTTTACACAAGTTATTCCTACTTATCACAAAGTCATTACAGCCTGAGGCGGATTATAAAATGAAGCATTGGCCAAACAACAAAGTGTGTGTTGAGTGCAAGGAGCAACAAACTGGTCTCACTGTGCAGCGGTGTGAGTCTGACACAGCAGTGACTTCTGTTGTGTGTGGGAGATAGAGGGTGAGCTTCTGCGTGAGCTCCTCCAATGAGGAGAATGTGTGTTCTCCTCATGCTCCGCTGAAGCATGAAAAACACTGTCGACAAGCAGGCTGGCAGCCAAATCAGCACACACTGTTGGTCAGACAAGATTTTAACCTCTTCATCCGTAAGATGTGACCTCTAAGGACTGGAGAAAACTCAGCAGAGGAAATCAATTCATCATTTCTCTGTACCTTGTGCTACAAGATTTATGCTGTTACATTAGGTATAATAGGGATAATTGATAGGTTTAAATCAATATCACAATATTACAGTAATACAGTGCTAGTCTACAACATATTGCCACTATCACTATATACTATATTTAGAGTATGGTCATCGTTTTTAGTTTAGTTCTGTTTCAAGTTTTATTTTAAGTTCATGTTTTTTAATATTGTACTTATCTCCTCTGTAAGTGTCCTTATGCTGTTAGTTCATCTAACATCTGACTTTTTAGCTCGCAGTGCATTTGGCAATAAAACCCAAATAATATAGCAAATAATATGATGTGACAAATGATTCCAAAAGTACATTTAAAGTGTCATCCACTGCTATTTCACTGGACAAACATACACATACACATACACATGTATGTCGTAAAAACCCTAAGTGACCACGTTTATTACTTAGAATCATTAACTTAGACAACATAATTAAATAAAGTGATAAGGTGATCATATAATCACAATATAACTCCAATGAAAGTCATAGTGAAGGATAATACTGAATTATTACCCATTACCTTATGCCACATTTTAAAACCGTTAGCTGCAGGGCCTTTTAAATTCAATCTCTTAAAAGCTAAAAAAAAAAAAAGAAAGAAAGAAATTCCTAAAGATTAATGATTCAAAGACTAATAGGAAAAAGTTTAAGGTGACTCACTGACATGTTATCTGAAAGCAGAAAAAACATCTCCATCAGTGAGAGAGGAGTGAAGCAACCATGCTGCCATCTGCTGGTGGAACAGGCCTGTTAGAGTGCCACTCAGAAACTTGATATTCTGCTGCACAGGGAGCAGCACACAGAGAAAACTATGGGCTCAGATTAGGGTCAAAAAGATAATGAGCGAATAAAGTGATGTTCACAAAATAAAGTCTGTAGTTGTAATTTAGGCTTTGTAGACACGTAAAATAAATCTGCATGAGAAATTCAAGCTTGTTCATGTGTAGAGAAGATTTGTATTTCTTTAAAATCTGTGAACAAATTATATCAGTGGTGAGGTTACACCACTGTGAGTATAGTGTTTTTGTAAACATTGTAAACTGTGTGTAAAGTGCACTCAAAGTTCCCACACTGTGTGCGATACTGAAGTTACAAGTACAAATTCGGACCCTGTCTTTACACCAGACTCTGATTGGACAAACACAGTCCAATCACAAAGCAGAGTCCAGTCATGCCTTCATCTCTGCCACAGGTCTTGAAAGGTATAGTAGCAGATGCCACAGGTCCCCCCTGACCCAGTTTGCATACATACACAGAGCATTTAATATGTGCCATTATTTTCTACAACATCATCAAATATAATTAAACTCACTTGAGTTACCGAGGAGCCTGCACCGTCATCCATCTTGAAAATCTACCACACCTTTCAGGCAATAGACTTTAGAATTAGAATAAGATTAGAATATGAGCTCATAGAAAACCAATAAGCAGGAACTCAGCCGAATAAAAAACAATCGATACACAAACTCATGTTCTATGATACATGGTTGTTGCCTCAAAGTTAGGATGAGCTACTGGTTTGATTCACCTCCTTCAATCTGGCGACGGACATCTCTGGTAAAACCTCACACCATCATGTCATGAGTCACTTCTACTGTATCAACAAAGTGAAAAAACATGCACAGATATATACACACACACAAACACCGCAGTGCATGGTGAATTTGTCACTCACACAGCAGAGGGGCCTGAAGCCGTAGCTGAGTGACTGTCATATCGATTCAGGAGCTTCTCCTCACCTCTGCCAGCGATTCATGCCTTAGTTAGTTTCTCCTATTGATCTCTGTCCTCTCACAGTGGCAGCGTTGATCGACCCATCAGCCACCTGATTGAAGATTTCACAGCCATATCACAACCGCGGGCTGTCTACAGCTTAATCCACTTATGATTTCCTAATTACTGGAGTGTGTCAGAAAATGGAACGCAGCATAATTTAATTCCTGTTTTCTCAGATGTGCCCAGCGCACTGAAACAACTAATATCATATAGGAATCACAGCACATCACAAATCCCCCCTCACCATCACCACCAACCCTCCACAGCTATCGCCTTTGGGCAGCCCCGTGATATGACTTCCAATGAGTTTCTCTTTCTGACATAAGCCAAGGACAACTGTTAGGAATGGGAGGCGGTGTGGGTAGATGTGCAACTGCAGAAATGATCCCCTCTGTGGGCAAACAATGGGGGTGTGTTGTTTCGGGGCACGATCACATCACAGGAAAAGGGTGGGACTGTTGGTGAAGCAAACACACCCCACGGCACCAATCAATGACTTGTGCAGCAGCTTATCTGACACCCGCACAGCGACACACAGACAGAGAGACGGACAGCAGGAAGTCGGGGACATACTCTGTTTTACACTTTCACTTATTCAATCAGTCGCTTCACTGTCTCTCACACAAATCCATTTCCCTTCTTGTGGCAGGGAGACACAGTGGGGGGACACACAGCTGCATGCTGAGATGAAAGCCACAGATGACATATTGATTTCTGAATGCTGGCTTACTGATTTAGTTTCATGGGATAACGCTGCTTGTCATTGCATCACACTGCTCGGCTAGAGCAAAACTGCTTATTTTAGACACAGGGAATCCTCCATTAAACTTTATCCAAACCATCAACTCACTGAGGGGGAATCTGGCAAACAAGAACTGATTGGTGGAACATCAAAAACAATGCCGCACTTCAAGGGGACATCTGTTCATCTTCTCTGCCTGTTTTCTCTGGAAAACCTCGAAAAACATGACTGGCCCGGGCCCGTATCTTTCCTCTTTCTTTTTTTTGATGATATTGTGGGGGAGCAGGTGGGGTGGGAACAAACACATAAAAATACAGACACACACACACACACACACACACACACACACACAGACGAATCATCTGATGGATGCCAACCACCCGTGTCCTTGGTTGATGTGCTGTTTCCACAGCAACACAGGGTCTTTATCGTCATCACATGGAGAGCTGGGGTATGCCAGTGCAGGAAGTTTTTTAAATAGACATCAGCAGTTCACAACAGCACATGATTAAACCAACCTTTATGAACTCTAGCATTGCCTGTGTTATCATCATAACCATCCTTATTTATAGAACACTTTCCAAACAAAAACACAGAAGAAGAGAAGCAGTGAAGTAGAGTGGTGGCTCGAAAGTTTGTGACTTGAGCCACCACTGGCTCGAGAGTTTATGAATGCTTAAAAATAACACTTTTATCTAGTTTAAGCACAGTTTTGTTAGAGGATCTATGACTGAGGTTTATCTATGAAAAGACAAAAATCATCTCTGTCAATCACTTTATGGTAACAGAGGAAAGAGAAGATTATATATAAACAAGACTGAGACTGTCTGCAGCCACACTAGTGGCTCTGTGGAGCTGATCTTTGACATAGGCTTGCTTTGAACTGTTAGCATTAGCATATTAACACATTCACAGTGACAAAGCCAACGTGTTCATATTTAGCAGGTAGATTGTTTACCATGTTCACGCTCTTAGTTTTGTGCGTTAGCATGCTAACGCTGGCTAATTAACGCTAAACACTAGGTTTAACTTGAGCCTGATGGGAATGTCTTTACGTTACTTTCAATCCTGATTTTCATGCTCACTGTTGCACTGAGTCAGACTCCTTAAATGCCGAGTTTTCTACCTCCTACATGAGACAAAGCAACACCACTCCAGGTTAATTGTTGGCTGTGGAGCTGCCTGTTTTGAAGCCATCATCGTTCCTTTGTTCTTTTTGTGTCTTGCGTGGCAGGTGTTTGAGGGTTAATTTGTGCTCCCGCTACCTGTGCTCAAGTATATTTCGGATAACTAGAAATGCTATTTAGCTCCTTTTCAAATACAATAAAACAACATAAAAGGCGAGGTGAAGGTACCAGCGAGGTTTATGACTCTTTACCGCTCTGGCAGTCAAATAACAGGGTACGCACCATCAATTCAGACTATTTATACCAGCATAATTTGCAGTTTGATTATACATATTTCAAATAGCCTATTGTGAATTCAGACCTGTGACATCTGGCAGTTTTCTTTTTGTTTGTTAGTTTATCATTAGCTTGTTTTTCTCCTCTGTTTTGACCCTGCTTAGTGTTTGATTACTGAGTATCTCTTCAGTGTGTATGATTGAATTTTAAATGTGATCTATATCCTTTTCTGCATACAAAAGCGCGTATGTGAGTCACTGCAGGCTACACTGACTCAGTTTTTGAAACAATTTATACTCTAGCAAAGTGTGATGGAGTCAGGAGAAGAGGTGTTGTTATCTTGACAATGTCAGACTTTCAAGAAAAATGGCTGATAAAGATGGACTAATTAATGAAACAAGAAACAAAATAACATTTCATACATACGTGTTTATATGTGTGGGGTTAGTTTTCCCATCAGAAACCTCACAGCTGCTCAGATTCTTTGAGAACACAGTTGGCTGTACAGCC
This sequence comes from Lates calcarifer, assembly GCF_001640805.2. Lineage (NCBI taxonomy): Eukaryota > Metazoa > Chordata > Actinopteri > Centropomidae > Lates > Lates calcarifer. The sequence goes on from NC_066850.1 coordinate 9,284,224, forward strand.
ATTTTCCTAGAAATGGTCAATTCCTTGACATAAATGTTCAAAAGATCTGAGATTATTTAATCATTTAATCCACCCATAAGACACAGTATCAGGATGTCAACATATTACAAAGAAAGAAATCTGTTAATGCTCATTTTAACAATACTGTGCCTATGTTTGTTGTTTTTTTATACTTTATTTATTTCATTGTTTACTGTACAGCTTTTAATAGCTTTGTTCAGAAAAACAGCATATATACATGTATTATTACTACTATGATACTATTATACTGAGTTGGTTTCAAGAACCACATTTTTTTCTGATAAATGTTATCTACAACTGTAGACAATTTTTATTTATATAATATTTTTATTTTTATTTATTTTATTATCATTTATTTTAGCTTGTTTGAAATTTATATTTGAATAGTCTCCTCTAATATTGGGACATAAATATATTTTTATTTGCCACAAGGCACACACACACACACACACACACACACACACACACACACACACTCTCTCAGACATATACAGATATACCCCCCTCCCCTCATCTCTCCACGCTATCACAGATAAGATTATCAGCGAGTTGAGGGTGGGGGCTGACTCATGTGGGAAACATTAATCGGAGCTGTATCAACATTAAGGTGTTGTGACATCAGCTGCATCTTCCAGCAACTAGAGATGTAGGAAGTGACAACAGTCTAATCTAATAGGGTCTAAACACTTACGTGATATTGCCACAGTTATGATATTACAGCACAGGAAATTTGCACTAATTGGTGGCCATGCTGTGAGCTCATACTCAGATGCAGTGTTGGAGATATTTCTCTAGAGGGAGCTATGAGTAAGGAAGCCAGGGCTGGTAGAGCTGTATGCAGGATGACATACTGTAAATGTCTAATGTAAAAGTATTTTAAGAGATTTAAACATTACATTTAACAGAGACCAATAATAAACATGCAATTCTCCCTTTGCACACTTTCAGATTTGTCCAACTTCATTAAAATATTTTACTTTTTCATTAAATCATTCTTGAAAAATCCCTGGGAAAAATCTTTTTCATTTTTTGATGACTCAGTATGTGAAAACAAGGGAGAAAAGGGATCAACTGATTTGACTCAAATAAAACAAAAAGTTTCACCAAAGTATTTTCTAAAACAAAGGTATTTTACATTGGAGGTAAATTCAATACTGGCACATTTTTGCCCTTTCACAAAAGTGAGATTAGAAAAGTCGATTGAATGGGCAGTTAAACTGGATAATGCTGTAGTGCAGCAGCCTGCTAATGTGCAGCGACACCACATAAGGCCATTAAGTGGACGCTGGCCGTGGTGTATCCACTCTGACACTGTTTACTGTTGACAGTCAGCTCCTCCTCCTCCCTTTCTCCCTTTTAGATCACAGACTGCTTCGGCTCAGCCGCCCTGACAGCAATTTCCGGATACAAAGATGAGGCGGGCATTTGTGTGTGCGTGTTTGTGGGGTGATGGGTGTGTGGATGTGCGGGTGAGCAATCACAGACTGATAAATAATTTAAGCCAGTTTTCTGGCATAAAACATGTGGGAACAGAAATGATTTCAAAGGACACAGACAGAAAGAGGCTGATAATCACGGCTCCTATTGATTATGTGCTTTGTCTCAGAGAGATTTTTTCCCTTTGTAATTAGGCATCAGATTCCACTGAAAGTGCCTCTAAATGACCATTTACAGGATTAAATATAGATGAGTGCTGGTCTGAACCCTGTAAGCCCCCACTCCCTGTTCCATTAACAAGTATATCTCTTTATGCTTCACTCCAACAGCTGATGAACAAAGATGACAGCGTGCATTCAGCTGAAAGCAGTTCCATCAGCATATTTACTATACGTAGAAACATTTGTGCTTTTTGAGTGGACGTATCTGAAAACGCACTTCCTCTCTTCCACTGACTCAATGCAGGTGATCAAGGTCAGGGTCTGAGAAGCCACTCCTACACTGGAATGACACATGAGCAAATGGAAGTGCATTTGCCTTAATTGCTAAAAAAAAAGTGGGACAAAACAATCATTTTGTGCCATGATCTTATGAATAAGGGGTGATTCATTCACAGTGAGAGCAGCAGAAGGCCTGCTGCCCACAGACGGGCTGAGTTAGCGGAGGAGGGGGCATCCACTCAGCAGACAGCAGACTCACACAGGGATATGACAGGAGCTGAATCAAAGCTGTCATGAACATCCTTGTTTGACCCTGTGTGGCTAAAAAACTGAAATCTATTCGTCTTTTCTTTTAACTCGGTGAACCCAATTAATGACTTGAATATTGTGAAATAATAAATGAAATACAAACAAAAAAAAGAGGGCTGAAGTTAAGTGTGAATACGCTAAAAGACCTAAAATATGGATATGATGGGGAGACAGTGGGGGATCATAGGTTTCACTTTTGACATCTTGTGAAATACACTTGTTTTCTTTCTTGATGAGAGTTAGATGAGGTGATTGATAGTTTAGTTGTCATGGAAGAGAAGACATTTTAAGTTTCCATTATTCTTAACTTTTAAGCCAATATAATGAAGAGGTCTGATAAAATTCCCAAAATAATGGAAGGATTGAACATCTACAGTTCTACGACAACTTTATCTGCTCATGAAGTCTGTTTGATATGGTATAAATTGTTTTATAAGCTGCCGGCTGAGTGAACAGTCAAGCTCAAATAAATGTTTCAGCATAAATGTTTCTTTCAGTACTTCTTCTGTTCATTTTTCGTCCACAATCTTGGCTGGAGCTCATGCGACTGAAGCTGGACCTTTGCTGTTCCCCAGCACTGGGCATGCAGGAATGTTAAGAGGGTGAAAATGCACTGTTTAATCCCAAACATCCTCATTAAAGACGGCAAGGCTGTTCTCACTGGACTATTGTTCAGACTGTAGGAAGGGAGAGAGGGAGCACAGGGCAGACCTGCTTTGAAACTCGGGTCAGTGTGCTCAGTGTGCCCTGCACTTGTTATTAATCATGGACTACGTGTAGACAAGCTTGTACATATACAGACACACTGAAACCTACAGTACACACATACACACACTTATAGTACACAACCATTTTGCCTTATGCCCCCTGACAATGAACAACTTTTGAGATAAGAAATAAGACATTGATCTTCTTATAAATTAAATGTTACACAACCAGGTACGACCTGTGGTTTATGGTGGCTAATGTTAATTAACATTGTTGTATAATGCACATTACTGAGTCAGTTAGTTCACTGACTTTATGACTCCTCCACCTATATTACTGATACAAGTGTTTAGCACTTTAGCTAAATGCTAAAAAGAGGTGTAGCATTTAGCTAATCGTCATTTGCAGCTACAGTGGCTGCTATTCTGCCAAAGTTACATGGTGTCACTTTAATGTCTGTTATGCAGTGTTTTCCATAGATGGGCTCTACTTGGGTGGCCCTGCCTTATTAGATTGAGACCTGCCCAGGTAAATAGAATCGCTCAGTTTTGGTAAACCTATTTCACTCTTTCAAACTAACTTATTTTTGGTCACACATCTATCTGAGTTGCGTGGGCTTTAAGTTGTATCTTCAGAAAATAACCTGGGGAAACACTGTTGAAATATGTTTATTTAAGTGTGGTTATTTCTGTACCTTGATACAAGAGCATGAGCACAACAGCAAAGCTATTTAACATGCTGAAGAAAGTGTAGATGTTTGTTTAGATTCAGACTAGAACAGCGCTAAAACCTATGCAGTGTTTAATTTAAAAAAGCAGCAATTTCAGAAAAGTAAGAGAAAAATGAATATTATTTAATGTAGCAGCATCTCACAACCCCACAGACTTATCTTGTGACCCCTTGAAAGGCCCACAGACCCTCAAGGCTGAAAACCACTGGTATAGACAACAAGATACACATCCACACATCAACTGACTACAGTGCGGAGAGCAACGCTTTAAGAAAGACTGCACACTGAATTCAACAAAGGCAACGGCAGGATCAGAGAACGCAGGGATGAGGCAGAACAAATCAGAGAGCTGCAGGGAATTAAAACTAATCACATGGATACAGAAAAGGAAATGATTGAGGACAGACAAGAATAAGAAAGTTATTCAATGAAGGAAGCATATAAGGGTGTCCATGCCAGCTATGAGCCATTTTTAGCCCATTCAACTCATAGCGCTGCTTTCTGCTTTCAGCTCCACCTACCAAACTGATAAATCCTTGAAATAACATGCCTATTTCTGACAAAAAGTTTCTCCTACAGGCCACAGAACGACTGGCGTCACTCTGAGTGGTCTGAAATTGCCACTTGACAATGACACAACGTTCGCAGTGATACGCCTCAGCCACCCTAGACCCACCCAGCCCTGTCGTCGGACACCTAGGAACATCAGGAGCTATTTATAACAACTCCATCCTCTCACTATGAAGGAATATCTCTCAATCCCCCCCCCCCCCACTTCCTCGCTCACTGTTGCCATGGAGCGCAGAATCAGTGACATCATGGGGAAGAGTGTGTGTATGCTTGCGTATATGCGTGTGTGTGTAGATGAAAGCTGGAATCTGCGGACTGAATGAACATGGCCAGCGAATATCAGGTGACGAGCAGAAGCACAGACAGCAGGCATCCAGCTGGAGCGCAAACACACAGCATCCTGCACATAACACACACACACACACACACACACACACACACACACATATCCCCGTATATGGCACACAGGCGTAAACACATTAAACCTTCCACCCACCCACTCACTCACCAACCCACACACAAACAACCAATCTGTCATGCACTCTCACACACAGCCAGACAAATGCATGAAACTAATTGAGTTAATGGTGATGACTGAACTTGCTTTTTCAAAATGGCTGTCTCTGTTATGTCATGACATAATATCCGTACACAACTTCACACAGAATTCTGATTGGTAATTACATTGAGCACAAACAGTGTTTTTTTCTTCCTTTTTTAAAAATGTTTCTCACATTTTTAGTACTTGGTTTAGCTGTGGTCATTTTCACAACCCTTCCCAGATGAAAGGCGAAATACACAGCTTGCTTTAATGTGTCAATTCACCTCAATAATATAAAACTACAATTTTAATTATAAATCAAAATGTCTGATTTTAAATGTAAAATTACTGATCAAACATTTAGTGTATAGCATGTTAGTGAACAGCAAAAATGCTGACTACACTTAATGGAGCTATTTGTAAATGTTGTTATCACTACATAGTCAACGTTAGCTTTAACAGCTGTTCACTTACCAGTCAAACGTGAGTTCAGCATCAAACTTCATTCCTCTACTCGCCAAGAGGTGTGTTCAGCAGTGGAAAGCAACGCCAATGTTTTCTATCTCTTCTTTTCTTCAGATGAAGTTAGCATGCTAGCCAGCTAGCATCTGAGAAAAGAAGAGAATGTTAGCTTTTTTTCTGTGATAGGTGACTTGAATGATTATTGATACAAGAAACTGTTGTTGATTCATTTTCTCTCACTTGTCTAAGTGAATTATGTTTTGGTTTTATATGCAGAGCTTCTGAGATATCTGTGTCTGTGATTCTTGCTGTCACAATGGAGGTCAAGTGAGATTCATTTGTAGTGCTAAAAGCAACTAAATTCTTTTTTTTTTTTAATTCAAAACTTAAGAGTACTTTGCTTTCCTCTCCTAAAAACACTGTCCTGGCTACCTGAGGATAAAACTGTTGGAAGGAAGGTCTGGGGATCATTCTGTGGGATATTATCCTAAAAAAATGTCAAAAACCAGAAACATCTGGTGGCAGATGTTTTGAAGGCAGATATCTAAAACCTTTGCAAGTAAGACCATCTAAAAAACCATCTGTATCGAAATCCAAAGCCCTTTATCATCAGAAAAAAAAAATGGCTTTGTGAGTGTGTTGATGTCTTTGTGTGACATACAGCATTGTCTTGTAATCCCATGTGGGACTGGACAACTATTTGGATTGACCCAAAGATAAAAAAAAAATAATAATAAAAAAAAAACTAGCTAAGCAGGGATGTGTGAGAAAATGTGTTTAATTTCAATGAACTGATCCTTTAAATATCTCTGACAGGCCTACTGTAAACAACAGTGGCCTCTATAGCGGGGTGTGAGGGGACCACTCCAGAGTGTGTGGCTAAAGCAGCAGAAAATAGACATCACTTGGAAGATAGAAGAGTTATGCGATAAAAGAGTCAACTATAAATAATCTACATGCATGCCAGCCCCAGAGACAGGTTGCTGACAGATGACGTCTACTGTGCTGTGAAAGATCCACTGAGTGGAAGAATGTGCAGCACAGACTAAAAGTGTGTGCGGTCTGGTGTTACAATGTGTCCTGTCCGACATGGCTGCAGAGCTGATAAGCTCTGTCTTATCTATGTTGCCCTCAGAGAAAGTGACCAAGGAGAGAGCAGACAGTAAACACAGCAGTGGAATAACAGTGAAATAATGCCTCTATTGTTCCATTTATTTACACCCTCCTCCCCCTCCCTTCTCCCTCACACACACACATACACACTTCAAACATTCCCCACCCTCTGTTTATTGCTGAGAGAAACCTCAACAGTGTCACCCGTGTTGCTTTTACACTGGCATACATCATGGCCGCCCCCTTGTTCACTCTGTCTTCTTCTCCCTCTCTCGTCTTTAAAGGTGCTATAAATACAGCATATGCACCCCCTGCCCACGAACACACACTTCACAGCTTCTCCAATTGGCACCACCCATGGGAGTCAAAGCCCAGCGTCACACAAAACCCAGCCTAAACACTCTTTTCTCTCATTTATCTTCCTCAGACTCGTTGCACCTTTCTGTCAAGTTGTAATGGGAGCTCAAACATGAGGGATGCCAGGGTTAACGCTGCAGCACAGGAGAGTGCCAGCTCACATGCAAATCAGCAGTATTCATGCATGTGAAAACAACCCACACAGGCAAATGGATCTGTGGTGCCAAATTGCTTAAAATACACAATTGAAAAGGGCATCCCTCACATCAAGATAGGCAAATGAAGAATTACAGGCAGAACTTGAAAAAAAAGTATGCTAAAACTTCCTTTATGACAAGACCATTTAACTTTCAAGAGAAGAAATGTCACATTCCTCCTCTTACAGATTAAAACTGAATTTAGAAGCAATAACACATCCTGTTGCTCAACATGAGGGACTCCTTTAGTCTGATATGGCCAGTAGCTTATGGTGGTTTATGTGCCCTAATGTTAGCAATCTGTAGATAAATACTGCTGAGTCAGTTTGCTGACTTAATGACTCTCCAGCAGTACTACTGTGGCTTAGTATTTTAGCTACGTGCTAACCAGTAGGTTAGCATCTAGTGTTAGCTGCCAGTTGTCATTTGTAGTAGCAGTGACCACTGTCCAGCCAAAATTAATGCCTCAGCAACAGCAGGATAAAATTTGTGCGCGGCCTTGTGAACAATAAGCTAAAGCCATAGACTATATAAAGAAACAACGAGGCTGAAACAAGCAACACAGCATGGACAAAGAATGTAATTGGCTTACCTGTGATCGCTGCACGTCGGCACTGAAATTATTTCACCTTTAGAGTTCAGTCTGTGAGTCATCGTTGATGCTCGGATGTCAGGTTTTATCCCAGTGAGCCACCATTCATCCGGAGAAATATGTCACTGAGGCTTAATTTCACGTCCAGGAGGAAACTTCAAATCCACCGCTATCCAAAATGGCGGCTGCAAATTTCGTCGTCCACCTCTCTACCTCTACTTACAGTTGTAGAGCAAAGTAGCGCGGATCGTGGAGCAGCTGGGAGAATTCGGGGAGTTGTCCTGTGACAAACTTGAAAAAAAAAAAAGTTTTATTTTGTCGTTTTACAAACTTTTTGTAAAATAAAAGCAGCCATCTTAACTAAGTTTTCTGCCTATCCATATTTTTGTTTAACAGTGACATTGCAAGATCTTGCATGTAGAGAAGAACTGTTTTATCACCAAATTGTAAGTGTAACTCAGCCATTAGTATCTTTTAACCAAGTGTGTTGGTTTTCAGGACCTGCGGCTTTATTGTAACAGTAGGGGTTAACATTAATCAGTTAGTTAATTAAGAGCCAGATATTTCCCTCAATAGTGGGTGGAGAACAAAACAGAGGCAAAAATACATGGAAATATGTTTGCCTGGTGGCCATTTACACAACTCCAAATGAATGGTAATGTTACTCTGTGTCATCTGTAGTGTATTTGTTTAAAAAAGTTCCCTGTATCCCTGGTGGCATTCACAGAACACGTCAGAGCACATTTACAATTCAAATTGTGTTAGGATGACACAAGGCAAAAGATACACATCAGTCAGAGTGTGGACACTGCCTCATGAGCGCTTAACATTAGAGTCATGTCCAAATAGGAAAATAAGATTCAGGTGGTTTCTATATCTACACGCAATCGACCTTTTCCTACGGCCAGAATGTTCAGGCATGATCAGTTTTCATTCAAGTAAGCCTCTGCATTGAGTACTACTGCAGGTAACACAGCCCTAAAGGCCAAGCAGGAATACAAATGTGATGGAGGTTGTGTGTAGAACTGACAACAGTGTCTCTAATTGCCTCTGTGGGACTCCCTCTTTGGAGATAACAAGGTATCTCAGTTCGTAAGAGATGCACACAGTATGTACCGACAGTACCTGCTCTGTGCCGCAAGCTCGCCATTCATGAGGATATGAAGTGGCTGGTGAGTGGCACAGTCTAAGCACACCAACACAAAAGCATCAAAGCAGGAGTGGTATGACCTATTACTGATAAAGGCATCTTTTTGATAAACTATGGTTTAGCTTTTGTGATACATAGAAGAAAACAACTTATGTTAAGCATTTAAGGAAAGAAAATGCTCTCAGGTTATTAACAGACATAAAGGTACAGTCTCATGTATTTATGCATTAGGAGAGCATGTGATGGCGGCATGACATTTAAGGTAAAGATTTAAGATTAAAAAGGGGAGCAGGATTAAATATCTATTATTAATGGTGCAATATCTGAGCTTCCATTAGTGTGAAAATGCTTCATCAATTGATTCATATAAGGACACAGCAACTCCGTATGGTTTGTAAATGGTTTTTATTAGCAAAATAAGAGAGATGAGTCTACAAAGATTCTCCTTCCGTGGAGAACATACACATACATTGACAGTTGTGGCAGTTTCCTTATATGAACAGATCCAGGACCGTATTTATCATCACTCCTCTTGGCAAAGCAGTACTGATCTAATCTAAAATCACAGACCAGGCTTCCCTTGACCATCTTTGTTTCCATCACCTGAATGAAAAGTCTTCATGGATCCCCGAGCAGCACCTCTACTCTTTAAATTATCGCTGGATAGGATCCAAAGATGGTGTCTGAACCTTAAAACATTTCAGACCTCACCCTTACCTTTACAACCATCTTTTCATGTGGTTCAGTTTTTCTCTCTGTAACACCAAAAACTCCAGAAACTCCTCCAAATACATTAAAATACATAGTAAAATGTGCCTACTCCGGTCTTTGTACTTTTACACACTTGAGCGCATTATAAGCTCAGTGCCTTGACTAACCATTTTCTGAATGGTTGGGAAGGATGGATATTTTATACACTGTTTAAAAACCCGAACCCCAGATTCGCACGGTAAATGTAACAATATACATCTCAGTATTGTACAGTGTGATCGGCCAGTGAGGCCATTCATTGTCATGGCAGGTGGGGGGGATGGGGGTGGGGAACTGTGGAGGCTACATGTTGGTCACCATGGAGACCCATGTACCTTTAGACCAGAGGGAATTCTTCCTCCTCCCGATAGCTCAGTGGTGTGCACATTGAAGATAGCAGGGACACTAACATATGAAAACAGTTTACCTCTTTATGTTTAGAACAATTCAGCAGGCAACAGAACAAGCATTAGGACTACAACCGCAGTAAAAGGCATGCGAAGGCACAAGTACCAACAAACTGGACTCAAAGTTTTACCTCTTTTCTTCCCTTTTGGTTGTAGGGAAGGAAGAAAAGAAGCATTTCCGTCAATAGCGAAAGTTTCCTTTTCCAGAGACAGCGGCAGAAGGAACAGCAAAAATGTGATCTCCTCCTCCTTCAACTTAAAAATTAAAAACAACAAAAATAAACAGAGGAAATTAAAAAAAAAAAAAAAAATGTGCGAAAATTTCTGACGCTTTTACATGATACAAACATCCTACACAAATGTTGTAATGCTAGTTCAAAATGTTCCCAAGACAAAAACATAAATAAAACTGTTAAAAGTGGCATATAGTACAGCACTGGTCCGTGACTGATCCTCCCGACTCTTCTCATCTTCCCCACCAAAGATGCACAATAAGCTGGCTCCACTGCCTGAGGAAAGAAGAGGAGAAAGAAACATGAAGGAAGGGGGAAGGGAAAAAAAAGGAGAGATAGGTCGTTTTAAAGAGAGGATCTCCAGAGCTCGACCTTGCCGCTAACATCTAAATGGAGCAGAAAATGTATTTATGCCTCTGATGATAGAAGGCACTGATTTCAGCAATTCAGTGATTAAATTACAGATTTCATTATGTAGGATTACGCTGTATCTTTGTGGTCAACTCCAGCTATGCTCCTCCATAATTCTGAATGCTTAAGCTCTGGAGAGAAACCACGTGAAGCCAATTTGTTGAACACATTTGCAAGAGAAAAAGCTAGATTGCAGGCAGACGTTTAAACCAGGCTCCGATGGTTTCCTCAGCAACCCCACCCCCCGCAGCCTGATGCCACGGTGAACGCACATTCAGTCATAATCCTGACATGTGTCCTCATCCATGACGCAGAGCCACACATGTGCACACACACGTCCGCCGCATGTGAGCCAGCCGAAAGTGCGTGGGCCTCGGTCGAGCTCCAGCAGCCCGGAGAGATTTAAGGAGGCGATGATGAGATGAGGGTTCCTTACCAAGAAAAAGAAATTGTCATCCACGTTGTCATCGCTCCTCAGAAGAGACCACAGTCTTTCAGGTTGTTCTTGATGATGACGTCGGTGACGGCGTCAAAGACAAACTGCACATTCTTGGTGTCTGTGGCGCAGGTGAAGTGGGTGTAAATCTCCTTGGTGTCCTTCCTCTTGTTCAGGTCCTCGAACTGACACTGGATGTAGGCAGCTGCTTCCTCGTACGTGTTGGAGCCTGGAAAAAGACGAGGAGCAGGAAGTGAGGGAGTCAGGAAGTCACAACATAGGAAAAGGCGCTGAAATTGTATTGTATATAATATTTGTATTATTTGAGGACTGGGTGACATGGCTGGGCCTCATCCTGTTAACTGGTTATTCATCAGGGCTGAACAGTTAATGGAACAATCTACCATTTTAGGAAATATACTTGTTCTTTTTCTTGAATAGAGTTAGATGCAGAGATACCACTTTCCTGTCTGTATTGTAGCTACAGCCAGCAGCTAGTTAGCTTAGCATAAACACTGGAAACAGCCAGCCTGGCTCTACCAAAGGTTGTAAAATCTGCCTACCAGCACCTATAAAGCTCGAATTGTATATGTCTCTGTCTGTTTACAAAAACTTAAGTGTGCCAGATTGTGTCTTTGCCAGGAGCAGTGACTTCCTGAAATCTCTGCTGGTTCCTGGCAACCTCACTGTGATGAAAAGATTGTACCAAGTAACTGTTCACACGTAGTATCTATTAAATTTTAAAGATATATGAAACATTCGTCATTAGCTTGGGAGGAAATTTCTGCTGCCTGCTGGAACGTTTTCTGAAAACGGAAACCGATCTCACCAGCATATTCTGGGTAGCAGATGGTAAGAGGACTTTTCTTGATCTTCTCCTCAAACAGGTCCTTCTTGTTGAGGAAGAGGATGATGGAAGTATCCGTGAACCACTTGTTGTTGCAGATGCTGTCAAACAGCTTCATACTCTCGTGCATTCGGTTCTGAGGGAAGAAGGAAGATGACGTCAGACATTGTGCGTCACACTGAAAAGGCCAGTTGTGTGATCGCTGATCCATAAACGTGGAAAAGACCTTGAATGGAACCTATTCTTTAGTTCTACTTCTCTGACCCATCACGATTCAGGTAAACAAAGATTTAGTTCCCGCTGTGCCTGCTATTATCTTTCTTACATGAGTCAGTGACTGAACCACTCACCATCTCCTCATCCTCAGCTAGCACCAGGTCATAGTCGCTGAGGGCCACACAAAAGATGATGGCGGTCACACCCTCAAAGCAATGGATCCACTTCTTCCTCTCAGATCGCTGACCGCCAACATCAAACATTCTGGGAGGGAAAGGAAGAACTAAATATGTAAACATGTTCCTCAGCACACATATATACATACAATACAATACAGGCAGTGTTTATGGAATCCAAAAGCAAAAACAAATGTCCGTGGCTGATCTGGTCCTGCTTGAGTTTTATGTGATAACAGTGAGTGAAAAAGGCGAAAGAAAACAGTAAAGCTTTGTCTATTGTTACACAACACTAATTTTGATAAAATGCTGGTGGTGTGGAGAATATTCATCTGTCCATCTAACGTCTAAACAGAACTGTACAAACAATGATTGTGTAATGGCAGAAGAAAAAAAATATTAAAGAGAAACAGACTTTTAGCTTTTGCATTGTATTTCCTACTTTGCTCAGCCCAGAAGCATGAATGTGGGTTACTTTATTTCAAAAAACTAGCACATTCAAACAGCAAGAGCATTTTGAAATCAGATTCTTATGGAACACTGTGAAATAATCATGCAAAAATGCATGCAAATGTGATGCATAGAGACAACAAAAGCCCCATTTACCTCCTGTAATAGCCCCTATTACTTACTATAAATGTCACAACTGGAAATACTTCTTAGGTTTTTAAGGCACATTGTTAATGAAAATCATAAATATATAACTGACCATAAATATATAACTGACACTCAAAAGCCTGCCAGCCACTACTTAAATACGTTTAATTTTCAAAGATCATGCGAAAGACCGATATAACTGTTTCAAATTAAAAGCCCTCCAGTGGATGGAAACCTTTCGTGTCTTATCAGGGCTTTTATTGTGAAACAGTTGCATGTGGATCAGAATGAACGAATCAAAGGACAATAATATTTTAGATGAGTTGTCCAGAACAACAAAGTGTTGAAAACAGCTTAATCATATCTTTGGATTTATAAAATTAAAGCAGTAAACATGTGCAGTGCAGTTAACTGGCACACACATTATATGGAGTTTATCTTCCTTTGAGTTTATCTTCCTTTGTATGTTCCCCAATCCTGTTCTTGTCGACCAAACCCCTGGCCATTATTGGAGACCAGGTGTTTAACAGACCAGCTGTTTTTATTTAAAGAAATGCAGCACTCATTAAACAGTGATTAACTTTGCTTTTGTGGTAGCTGGTTAGCTTACAGAAGTTCTGTAATGCTTATTAATATACAACAGTGATGATAATGGTGTGTCATTATGACAGTGTAATTGTGTGCGTGTGTGTTTTTAAGGAAAGAATTAACAAGGGATTTCTCTCTTCTGTTTTGTGGTCAGCAGTGTCAATTTCGATGGCAACAGCATCAACTTCTGCTATCATGACATCATTGAGCCTACTGCCCCCACTTCCTGTCTTGTGTTTTTCAGCAGAGGGCCATAACTGAGTCATCACTGATGCGCGCAACACCTTCACAGCCTGTGTCACAACTTAACAGCTGTACACGCACAAAGGGAATTTCTATGGAAGTGAATGAGTCAGTAACAGGAAGGAAACCTAATTAAGCCATCATGTAAATCACTTTGGGTTTTTGCCATTTGTTGCAGTGAAGAAATTCTCACTTGAAGTGCAGGTCCTTGAACGTGAAGTGGGTCTCCACAATGCCCGTGGTTTTGACTCGAGTCCTCAGGACATCCTGCTGAGTTGGGATGTAGGTGGCCTGGGATATCCTGTCCAAATCGTTCAAGTAGCTGAGGGAAGGACACAAAGAGAAAGGACGTGAGGAAGGGATAACAAAAACAGCGGAGAGCAAAATGGAGGAAGAGGAGAAAAGGGAGTGAGAAAGAGCAGGAGGGGAAGCAAACTGTGTCAGAAGTATCAAGGTCAAGTGTGTAACTGCTGGATGAACAAACAACTCCCTGTGCATTCCCAACGATAAATCAGACTGGGTTCCATATTTCAGACTTGACTACACATGTTGTGAAATTAAAGGGATTTTTTTTTTTTTTCATTTTCAGTTGCAACAAAATTCAGTTCTCACTCAGAGTTAGATTTAAAAAAATCTGGACACACAGTGAAGAGACAAGCTACAACCTGTTTGTGTTAAATTTAGACATGACGACACAGTGGCTTAGCGGTTGGAACTGTTGCCTCACAGCAAACAGGTCCTGGGTTTAAATCTGAGCCTTGGTCTTTTCAGTGGGGAGTGTGCATTGTTTTCTCTCTGTCTGGTGGATTCCCTCTGGGTTCCTCTGTGGGTCTAAGGATAAGCAGCTGAGTTGCAGCATGAAAGTGTCAACGTGTTTGTCAGCGTCGGTGTTAGTCCTGTAATGGACCAGCCATCTGTCCAGGGTGCTGTTCCACATTATCCCAGCCAATACCTACTGGGATAGACTCTAGTGTTCTCATGGTCCTGAATGGGAATACAGAGGTATACAGACTGGATGGGGTTTATTCTTTATCCTTTGTAGCATGTTTTTATTTTTATCATGTTTATTTCAGTATCTCTGCTACAGGTACAACATTTATTTCATATTTGTTGTGATAGTATGAGTGCATGCATCTGCTGTGCCCATACAGGATATCACACATAAACCTACACACTCTGGATGTATTATGACCCAGGCTAATACCACAAGGTTACTGCTGATAAATTACAAGGGAGAGAGATTAGTGACCTCTGGTTTCCAGCAAACAAACACAAGCAATCTCCCCTTCATGCAAACAAGCCTTTTGTTTGTCTTCCAAGGTATTAAGTGAAGTAAAGAAAAAAAATACAAGGTTTAACAATGGTGTTTCCTATTCATGAAAAGCCCTTGGACAGCAGGATTAGAGGAACCAATTAGAAAATGGTCAGCGACTGCAGTTCCCTCGGCCTGTAATTGCTAATGTTTGTTCCTCGGCAGCAAAACAAGGCAAATGGCTTTTCTCCCGAAATAAAACTAGGAGCTGCCTTGTGATGATATCATTTGTTTCAGCGCCAAGGGCTCTTGCACAATATATACGATATTCACGCTGGTCAAGAAAATAATGGAACTATTCAGCTGCAGAGGGTTAAGTTTCTCTGTCATTTTCTTTTCAGTTTTTAAGCATGTGGCGAATGTTTCCGTGCTGAGGTATAAGGTCAAAGATTAAACAGTCTTTCCAGCCACTGCTCATCAGGGTTGGTAAAGGAGGGCAAATATTGACAAAGTGAAAGTCCAGACAGATGCTCAGTATTGTTGCTTTCTACTCTCTGAGCATGGCTGAAGCATGAACAACATGTGTCTGGCATCAAGTTTCTGCGTGTTTGCAGTGGAATGGCAGTAATGTGGGTTTCTAGATATCTGATTTGTCGTTAAAAGTTGTTGACATAAATCAGTGTGGAGGACCACTGAGTTTTCTCAGTGGGTGAATCACAATTTTTCAGTGAGCCCTGCAACTGTTAGCTCAGTTGTTTATGTGTGTGCGTTTGTGTGACTCACTATGCCGCCGAGTCGTTGAGCTGATATTCGCGAGAGCGGCTGAAGCAGGCTTGAACACCTCCGTCCTTCCAGAGCCGCTTGATGACGCCGGCCAGCTCCGCCGTCATGAAGCCTTCTTCTGCTGAGCCCGCCAGCACAAACAGCTGCCGTGCATCATCCTGGGAGAGGAGTCCGGGTGGTGTCAGTATCATAAATCAACCATGAAAGTCATTACATAATTAACATTAATCTGCTACCCATGCTCAAATGCCAGTTACAGGGTTTTAAGGTTATTTCAGAGACAGCCAAAACGGCACATTACCTAACCTGATTTTAAAACATTACAATACACTTTACATGACTTACAGGCGACCTGAAATGACCTCTGAAATCATGACTACATTCAAACCCAAGACTACTTTCCCAGGGGCAATTGCTGAGTATTCAATGTTAGTACAGGCTTGTTTTCCAACACCACAAATTCACTTCAGGTTTCTGCTTTAAACCGACCAAATTACATCCCTCTCCCTCTGTCACTCACAGCTCTTGCAGCATCGCCAAAGTCGATCTTGAGGCGCCCCATGGCTCTGATGATGGCGATGATGGACTGGATAGTGTTGCTGTAGACCACAGCCTTGTACTGCTTACATTCCTCTTCTGAGTAGCCTGCCTCATGGATGATCCTGCAGAAAGGGGGGAAAAACTGGTCAGCGGTCGAACCATTTTCCTACGTTGCAAAAATTTGCCTGTTACAGCAACGAATGACGACCGGAGTGTTCCAAACGCTGCCGTCACAGACAGAAAGCACGTCGTTTCACAGAATGATGCCTAACTTTCTTAGAAAATTCTCTCTTAGACTTATTTTTCTCCTCCACTCTTATTCAATATCTCTTTTAATACTCTGACCTTACATGCTCATTGTAACGTCAGCAGAAATGTTGTCAGGCCGCAATAGCCCTGATCTCTACACTCTTCATTTCTGGCTGCTTAAATTATAGTCATCCAGGGAAAAGAAGAAGCTTTTTCTACAG
Organism: Lates calcarifer; assembly: GCF_001640805.2. Classification (NCBI taxonomy): domain Eukaryota; kingdom Metazoa; phylum Chordata; class Actinopteri; family Centropomidae; genus Lates; species Lates calcarifer. The sequence goes on from NC_066850.1 coordinate 9,300,800, forward strand.
CTTCACTCAGTGTTAGTTTCTCTAGATAAAAGCATCAGCTGAATACATACCATGTAAAATTGTTATATTCAGTTCCCACAATTATTTGACCCTTAAAACAATAATTCTGCAGTTAAGGGAAAAGGCTGGTATTATTCTGTGTTCTGTGTAAAAGACACACAACCAACAAGGTGTTCCGACTTCCCTTCCCTGTCTGGGGCTCTGCTGAACCTGTATATTTTTTTAAAATGTGGCTAGTATTTTCATTATTGTTAATGGCATCAATTCATTGCTGGTACTTGGGTCTTTCCATAGGATCTGTTGATAATCATAAGACTTATTCTTTCAGTATCATGACGCACAGAAAGTGCATTAAACAACTTTGCCCAGCTAACGATATGTAAATCTGTATTATGCTACAACAAGTACGTACTCCAAAGTAAATAATGCCCTTAAATTAGACAGATCTCTCAGTGCACTTGTGCTCCACTCAATACATGACCGTTCATGGTGAGGAAAATAACATTTCTACAAGAGCAGCGTCCAGTGCATCCTTCACAGGTGAAGAGCCAATAGAAGAAGTAATATCACAGCAGAGCAGCTGCTTAAAAATGTAGAAGTGCTGTGCATCTGGCATGTGCATGTCTGCTGATTGATGTGTGTATTCATGAGAGCCGTTTTGAAAAATGTAGTTCATACTGTATGCAGCACACAGACACACACAGTATGTATGTGTAGGCAGAGTATACACTAATGTTTTCTGCTGGGTTGTCTTTATGATCCATTACGGTTGGTACCTGTTTGTACTGCGATTCACAGAGCGTAGCATTACCCAGAGAGTTGCTATAAAAGCATGATTGGTGTTTGACACTGTTTGTGTTGTGGAAAATGAATACTCTTTGAAAATAATATCTAGTGCAGCGCTGTCATACATATCTGATGAGACAAGTCCTTGTTGATACACTGGAAGAAGAAAAAACTTTGTTTTGAGTGTTCAGTGTGTAGAATGATGAGATGCATTAGCAGCAAAATGAACTCACTTCATCTGCTTCACAATTGTACTTTTCCCTGATTCACCAGCACCTGGAAAAGACAGAGAAGAAAAGGTTTATTATTAAACTGTAAATATTCAAGAGGTTAATGTTGTCCTGTAACAAGGAAAGAGTTTTAACCCTTATATCAACAAGCCCACTTTCTTTATCTGCGTTTTTTTTTTTTTTTTTTTTTTTTAAAAAGCACATCCAGTAATTTTACAATGATCTAATGTAATGAGGAACCATGAAAACGACCTTAGAAAAGCCACCTCAACACAGGAGAACTGAGAAACAAGAGTGCACGCGCGTGTGTGTGTGAGAGAGAGGGTTTAAGTTAAAAGGAATCTTTAAACCTCTGCTGTGGCCTCAGCTCAAGACAATTCCAGACTAATATACTGATAAGTCAATACCAGCAAGCTCAGTCAGATGAATGTTTTCTGATCCAGCTTGCTCCATTTAAGTGTGACCGGATCTGACATTATATTAAGCAAACTGCGCATCTGGAATTTTATCAGCACAGGTATCGTCATCGTCATCATCATGCTGTCTCCGTGTGAAGGCTCTTGGCCTTAACATGGCGTGTGGCTCTAATGATAAAACAGATTATTATTGACGGCGCTGTGAAGTGCCGAAAACCACGGTGCCACTTCAGAATGGGAAGGAGCGTGGCGCCGGCAACTGATTAGATTGACTGCTGTGCAAGTTGACCGATGAGACAATACTATGATGAAAAGAGCAGAGGATGGGGGGGTAGGGAAAAGCACAAAGGGAATCAAGACTGTCGGCACGGCTTTTGCTTTGCGGATCTTTCAAACGTCACAGTGCCATGGCAACTGCTCTCTCGTTATATCCAGGACATCTCTAGCGTGAGGCCACAGTCACCTGAGGAGGCTTTGTGGTTGCGAGCGTACGTGTGTGTATGTGTGAGACACGTTGGCTTCCAGCGAGACCATTCTGCATTATGCATTGGCTGCTCTTTTTTCTCTACTGTACTTGATGCCCCGATAACCAGTCACTTGGAAGTGCCCTTTTATTCAAATTTTCCTTTTTCCCCAATCAAAGCCATCTGTGATGTCCTTATAAACCACATTCATCACACTCTTGTGCTCCTAATGGATATTACTATAAACTACATTAGATCTACCACTCAGTGTCCTCATATTACAGCAGCGGATACTTGTTTATGGAGAGGCAATTGGCCGGTTGTCACTGACGTAATGCTCCCCTGCCACTAGGGAAGATTTTCCAAACCACTTGAGAGTAGCTATTCCCAGAGTAAACACCCCCAGCTCTAGAACCAGAATAAAGGGAAGTGAAATCATATCATGAAACCTACCGTTATCTGTTACCTCGTGACACTGCCAGCGCAGACAAGACGGTTCGCTCTTGCATAATAAATCATCCGCCTAATCTAGTTCCACTTTCCTCAATGTTGCAAAAACAAAAAATATGGCAACACTGCATTTTTGACATATGCCACTTGTTGTTGACCCTGCTCTGTGCTGCAAGTTAACAGCTTCTCCTGAGCTTTGTTTAGAAAAGTTTTAACACAAAATGAATAAACAAATATATACTATATGCATCCCACTACATTGTGCACACTACCTGTCTGAATTCCTACAAACTTTCCCTCAGCAATAACCGCATGCTGATAGTACAGCCCTGCCACTTCACCTTCAGTATAATTGGATGAGATTCACCTGAGGACACATTATTTTAATTATGTGTCACCACTCGGGTGCCGGAGCAGCCCGGAGGGGGTGAGGGGGGGTTGACGGTACAGTGGCAGCTCCCTGTGCTCTAAGGCCAAACACTCGGCTGTGTGAATCCCTGTGGGACCTGCAGGCACACACAGACGGCAGATACGTTGCTCGACTGGGCACTGCCGGCACAGTTGCGCCCCTTGGCCTGCCCGAGAGCCATTTTCACAATGCCACAGACACTTTACATTCCGACGCAGAGCGTTTCAATGTGGGACATGTGAAAATCCACTTAGGGCATGAGCTATGAGCTCATGCTGAATTCAGAGCAACCTTCTCAGAAAGGAAACTTTTAGCTAACTTCTAGTAATGTGCATTCTCTGTGGTTTCTTGAGTTTTTCTACTGCTTTGTTTGCAAAAAATAACATGTACTTTTTAACTTATTTAGCAAAGATGCCAGACATTTTCAGATTTTAGCATCTCAAATGTAATCATGTGCTGCTTCTCTTTACTTCATAGAATATCTTTGAGTCAGTTGGACAAAACAAGACATCTGAAAGGACCACCATGGAGTCAAGGTTAGTGAAAATTAGAATTGCAGCCCTATTCACATCAATCAGAAAACTGTCATTTCCCACGCATCAAGTGAACAAAAGTGCTGTTTTATTTCCAAATCTTTATCATTTGCACTGAATTAGAGGTGATTCAGACTTTTGTATGAACTGTTGAGAAATACTTATGTCACAAAGCCAAAATAAATGGTGATGTGTGATGAATCATGACAATTAACATACTGTAATTGCGAAAATGTAGAACCAAGTTGTGTCAGACATTTTTTGCCACTACTGTTGACCGCATGAGTTTAGAGAAATGAAAATTAGCACCAGAACTGCTATGATAATGAGCCTGCTCTCTAATTCTGATCATTCCAATGGTTAAAAGTGGAAAGATATCAGAAATTCACTGCCTAACTCTTCATTATATTCAATATGTGTTTATGTAAGAATCTTGGCCTCCTAACACCAGTGATATCACTAGGGTGTGGCTCTTGCCAAAGCCTCCAGGCCTGAGGAATACAAAACACAAAGTTGTCCTCATTTTGACTCTCTCACATACACACACAGAAAACACAGGGTTACGTGGAACCACAGGCCTGACCTATCGCTCCTCATGCAGAGTCATGTTACACACCCACAGCTTTGATACACCCACCCCAAAACAGCTACACAGTTGAAAACCACTGGAGCAGCTGGTTTCTGTTTCTAGCGGTTGAAACTATTTTAGGAAAATCCAAGCAAACCATTGCAGTGAAAATGGAGGGTTTTTTTTCTTCTTCTTCTTCCTCCACTGAGAACAGAGACGTTTCTATCTACCAACCGCAAACACATCTTTCCTCCTGGAACTCCCTCTGGTTCATCTTTCTCTAAGTACGACTGCAGCGAGGACGAGGAATGTTTTCTAACAATGGCAGTATGGAGACAAATGTGATTAAAATGGCTACCAATGCGGGGACTTCTCCTTTTATAGATTAGCCATATGTTGCTGCTGCTGATTCTCTTCTTCTCTTCTTGTAACATGTCCTTGCATTCCAATGAAAATTAAAGTTTGTAAAAAAAAATCTTTTTCTGGCTCCTTATTAATTGTAGCTCATGCTGGTTTTGGGGTCAAATCAATGGCATGAAGATAAATGAGTGTGGGTCAGGAGGGTTTATGGGGACTGTGTTGCCGGCCCAACACGTCCACTTTTAGGTGAGCAGTCCAAGGACTAAAAGAGGGCGTATGAAGTTTGGCACAATGTGCTAACCACATTAGTGATGCCACATTAGCAGCATGAAGCCTCTCCTCTATCAGTTCTCCACTCTTGTTCAGTCGTACACACCCCTCTTACTCTTTTACACTCCGTCTCCTTCAGTCATTTTTCCTTCATGATTTATTGTTCCTCTCACTCACTATCCAATTCCTCTTTTTTTTTCTCCTTTCCCTCTCCCTCTACGGGGATTTAAGTATGAGTCACTCATGAAGGATGCCAGGATCCTCCGAGCGGTGCTACCCACAAGGGGAAATGACCATGCTAAATCACAGGGATCGATCTGCCAACACGGGGATCGATAGCTAAAAGATTGTTTCCCACACACACTGGCACCGACTGAACTATTCACGAGTGCTTATTGCAAGGGGGGGGGCTCTGTCTCCAAGATGAGTAACACAGTCATTCTGGTTACATAATTTTAAAAACATTAAAGAAAGTACAGTGACAAAAGTAAGACAAAGGCTAAATATTATTAATAAAATCTTCCCACAGTTATACGACATAGAAAGGCTATAGAAAGAGTAATTAGGCTGAGGAGATTGTAATCTATTTTAGCATGTAGATATGAATAGTAGGATAATTGGGTCCAGGAGATGATGGGAATAAAATGAGAGCCAAATAAAGACTAAGAGCTAAATGAGAAATATGTTCGGTTTTTCACAAAAAGATCACATTCCCCTTCTACAGAGCTACCTGGGCCTGCCAGCTGGTTTGGACCTGACAGTGTGCTCAGAGATTCAAATTATTTTTCATGCAAATGAAGGTTTGTGGGGTTTTTTTTTTTTTTTAACGTCAGCTGGGTGATTTCATGGCAGTGATAGGGAGCAAACATAAGCCTGTGATTAACATTTAAGACAGAGCTTGAAAACCAGGTGGTCACCACATGAACCTGCTGCTCACCAATTCACCACAAATACACAAATATCCACACATTTGGAAGGGGTCGTCTCCATAAGATACGCAAAAGATTTCTTCTAGCAGGACGCAACACACCGCTACAGCCATGCCAGCTTTTTACTATCAAGACACAACTTTTTATCAGTGTTGACGGGGTATGTTTGGAGAAGAGTATACTCCAGAATTGCCTGTGAATCAACAACGCTGAAACAGTATCTTTTCAGTGACTGTTTATCTGCAGGGTAAACAACTCAAACTCCCAACCCAGGCCCCGCTCTGCGTCTCTGCAGAGGAGCTTTTTTCATTTTTAATGCTTCAGTCATTAGAAGTGTTCTCATCTTACGGGTCCTCTTTTCCTTTCTCCTGGCGTCTCAGGCCTGTCTGTGTGTCACTTCAGGCAGTAACCTGAAGAGGCCGTGTGTGTGTGTGTGTGTGTGTGTGTATGTGTTACCTGGCTACCACAGTGAATGGATCAAACACAAATGGGCAGGAAGTCGTGCCAAAGCAGCCGCGCATGGGGGGCCACATGACCTGGCGCACAACTATCACGACACAAACACAGACACAAAAAAAACAGCTTTCCTACCAAAAAAACCCAAAAAAACAGAAGGGGTAAACCAATGTTACATGGCCTGTGTCAGTCGGAGCCACAGCTGATGAAAACTCATATTCCACCCTACAGCAACATAGCAGAAACCTGAGCCAACTTGCTCGCTTTCGATCTGCAAGCCCCATCTGGCCTCCAAGCACCTGAGGAATGTAGTCTACCTTTAACATGAAAATATGTACACTCTTGTTCAAACAAAACATTTGTAACAACTTTTGTCCCAAGTAATGTAAAGATTGTGTCATTCTAATCAACACCAATAAGAATAGTAGCAAATGTGTGTATGAGTTGTGCAAAAAAAAAAACAAAAAAAAAAAAAAAAAAACATGAAGAAATCTTGCTCTGGCTCACAAATCTGTCCACAAAAGCTGCTAACAACTCTTATTCTGTGCCTTCTGTCAGGTGTTTGCCTGCTACTGATATTGACTTCAGACTTTGTGTCCTGGTAACCCACATACCATGTGTGTGCATGTCAACATTTCCCAAAGCTAGCCACCTAAGGGGTCGATGGAAAAGTTTTTCACCTACGCTCTCTATTTACATGGATAACAGTGTTTCTCCACATGTAAGTAATGCCATTAATTTACACATGGCTGGCTTTTAAAAGCACACAATTCATGTAATTGTGCATATGGGGTTGTCAGAAGGAGCAAGGGAGTTGATGAAACACATGAATGAATGCAAGAAATTCCAATAATGAAATAAAAAGAGACCTCAATGGGTGCACTATACTATTCATAATACACCCTCAAGGCAGATTCTATAGGGATATACAGTAACAATTCACCAAAATAAGAGCTTATGGCTGTTGGATTAGTACTCAAACACAAAGAGGACTTGAAAATAGTGCGGGTGCACAGAGGTCAGTTGAAATTGTCCTTTGCTGAGACTAATGAGAGAGTCATGAGACAGATATCTCTACATCAGCATGTAATGTCATACAACTGCTGGGTTATTTAAGTCGATCAGTTGCAATTTAGCTTACACAGCTGCTATTTTCTGCTCATCTTTGTGTGGCTGCTAACTAAATCAAACCATATTTTTGCCACTTCATTACTGTAATTTCCTGCATTTCTTGCGCAAGATGTTTGCCCTTTTCACACAGCATCTCTTTATGTATCTTACTGTTGAACTGGAGGTGAGAACAAGGCAAGGCAACAAGCACAGAAAAGTGTAGGTAATACTACAGGAGGGGGAAAAAAAGAAATCTCTTCAGCCTGCTGGGAAGCTTAACTTTGAATTTCAAAATAGGGGCTGAATCTTTAAATAACCTGAAATGACTGGACTCAACAAAGTTTTCAGTCAGGCCTGGGCCCCTAATGAGGCATAGGCCTATTTTCACTGCACTGCACAGGGCCAGACGAGAGGAAATGTGCCATTGTTAGAAGGATTTAGTCAATACAAATGCTCTACAGAGACGGCTCAATGGATCTAATGCCAACAGCAGGGGGGGAAAAAAAAAGAAAAACTTGACATGTATTTAATTCCAAACACAAAATTTGAACTACAAGGATTAAAACCCGCGATTAAAACACTCACTGGTGTTTATGTTGGTAATATTTCGGCACTTTTTTCCCCCCTTTTTTGAAATAACATGTTGAATTTAGTGACAGAGTTGACAGCTGACGGTTAACTGAAGCTAGCAAGGTGTGAGTGTGCTAGCGATGCGGAATTGAAACTCTGTAACACCTCGCAACTGACACCACCTAACACTGACCAATAAGCGAATAAATTAGCCAACATTAATGTTTTTCACGGTGGGGTAGCCCCTAAAAATCCTTTTAGCTGATACAGCTCATGGGCGAACACAAGGTGAAGTTCGTCCACCGACCGAGCCCTCACCACCAACACCCCATCTTCTCCTCCTTCCTTACCGAGCAGCAGCAGCTTGACCTCCCTGGCCGCCTTCTCCCCGTCGTCCCGCAGATTCCTGTCGATCATTTTACTGCGCTCCACTGCCGCCTTGTCCTCTGTGCTCAGTGTGCATCCCATCTTCGACTGTGTCCTTCAGACCCAGATGGTGTAAAAAAAAAAACGTCTACAATACCATATATACCCACATTAAATGGTTAAAACTGCCTTCACCCCGCACACACGCCCTTTTTTAAATGACAGGCAGTCGGTCTCGTCAGGAGGAAAAAGGGGAAGCGATTCGACTTTTCACCCACAAAAAAAGTGTGGCGTTTGTTAAGCCCGCTGAAATATTTTCGAGTTTTAAAAAAATCCTTGTTGCATCCGAGGGAGAGCTATTTTGATAGCGAAGCAATTCCTTGGTGATGTCTCTCCCACCCGTTCGCCTCCATTCGTTGCGGCGGCGACTGCTAGTAATGTACGAGCAGCTACGACTGGAGAGAGCTGCGCCGTGTTCCGCAAGCGACGACAACTATCATACTTCCTGTCAGGTTCTTCACAATAAAAGTCTCACTTCCACAAATTTAGTACTAGGAAAACTGACAACTGTAAGCGTCCTCTGCAAAAGAAAGTTTTAGGGACTTGAGGAAAAAATGTTGGAAAGTGAGGATAGTTGCAAAAATAATTCCATGAATAGTCTGTGTAAACATATGAAAGCTAGATTAAATAATTTGGTGTGACCACCCTTTGCTCCATCCTATGTACTTGGTAGTTAAGTTGCACTAAGCATCATAGAGAACAGTTTTTGTGCCACAGTTTTTCATTCATGTCATTTACCTCTGTCTCCTCACATAATCCCAGACCCACCCTTCCACCCCACCAACATTGCTACTATGTGTTGCAAGAGTCCTTTTCTTGTTGTTGCTGAGGATAGTTCTTTATATGACTGGCTGTGTGCTTGGGCTCATTGTGATGGTGCAGAATGAATTTGGGATTGATCAGCCGTCTACCTGATGGTACTGCACGATGGATAACAATCTAAACATCTAAAGTGCCTAAACACTCGCAGACCTGCAGTTAAACAACACACTAACATTAAAATCATATCCAAGCTCTCTCTTCCTTCATTTTCTGCCACCTGTCCACTGTCCACTATTATATAAACATATTTGACAGCGTTGGGCAAACACCCCAAATTACAGAATGAATTGAGACTGTATCAAAATCCCACTCTAAGCCTTATTTATGAATCAAAGATGAAGGAACAATATGCTGTGTACATTAAACTTAAACATATCTCACCCATAAGTGCTTTGCATTTACAACCAAAGATGAATTATCACAGTGTTTGCAGTGGGTGACAGGTTTTAAAACCCTCCACAAATTTGTGTAGTTTCATTGGTTCTAACGCCTTTATTTTGAAGGTAGACGCCCAAACCGGAAATGTGTTGATAGCGGAAAGCATTTCAAACCTGCACACCCACAGCTTTACTCATTGCCCCCCCAAGTAACAGCTAATTTTTCACACTACAGGCTGTATCATGAGGCTTTTATTTTGATATACAATAAACTTAACATTCATATACCTCGTGAGAATCAATAACATCAATAATTTAAATAAAATCCTTAAACCGATATGTTAAAATACAAGATATATATTCACAGTATGATACACACATCATGTTAACTACATTACTTGTGTTTTATACTACGACTGTGTACCCAAACTTACAGTCATATGTGGTTGTCATGGAAGCGAAACATCTCACTATGGCAGGGTACATGGCCATTGTTTGTAGTTTAAATAATTTAGCCTGTCAGACAAAGTCAAGTGTCTGTCTTCAAAGACAACAGTCTGAAGGCAGGTGGTGTCCCCTTCAAAAAAAATTTCCACACAGATCCCCTGTGGTGTAAATATTATCTCATTATCTCCTTGCCTTTCCATGTGATTTTCATTTCAAATGTGGCTTTTTGGGATTACATGCAAATTTGTGGTGTTGACCTTTCCATTCTGGTCCTGTGCTGGCTGGAGGTTTCGCTCTTTATCACCGAGGCCTTCTCAAGGTTTGAGATAACAAAAGACAGAGAGTGTATCCCCTATAGGCAAAAAAAGGTTATGTCATTTTATCTAACACAGAAGACACCACAGACACAGAATGCATTCATTTACCTTTAAAAGGACAGTGTTCCTTATTATAGAAGACTTATGTGTAAGAATATTTCTGCTCATATTAATGTGTAAAACATTTTCATCACTGTTTAAACTAACCATACACAACTCTTTTTGTGATGGCATGTGTGTGCATTATGCAAAAGCTACATATAGTCGATGCATTTGTGCTTTATAAGTGTAGTTTCATTTATTAAACCCTACATAAACCATGAAAAACAACAATGTCTTCTGTGTACACGGAACCATATCTTTGCCTGGTCTTGTGTAAATATTATCATTTATAATGTGTTCGCAAATACGGATGTTAAAGGAGTTGGTGGAGAAACAGGCCTGGTGTATACCCGCACGAACTGAAGTCAAATCCTAATGTTGAAGTTGCACTCGCTGGATAAACAGTCAAGTCATTCAGGTGAGATTCATAATGTTTGACAAGAATGTTTGTTTAAATAGACGACGGGCCTTTAGCAGAGAGACTCAGTGGGATGAGCTGTGTAGGCAAGCACACACTGAGTGGTGAGGGAATGCTGATGCTGCCCCCTGGTGGCAATAACATGCAACTTCACAATGCTGCAGGGCAGTATACATGTATAGGCTGATAATACTGTACACTCAACCTTACAGCACTGCACTATGTATGGCTGTAGAATGGTTGCCATTTTAAAGGGACACTCTCTCTATTTTACATGAAGGGGCCAGCTTGTCATTCAAAAGGGGAACAACACCAGTCTGTAAAAGCAGCTGTGTAACATCTATATAGTGGAGTGAAGTGGGAGGAAATAACCCCTAGTGATGTCATAGGGATGTCATGGTGATGTCATTGTGGTCATTGTGGTTTGGGGCTGAGATTTCACATCTGTAACAGAAAGCCTGCATTGCAAATTGGGGGGATGTGGATTTTGAAAGATGTGTATTTACCGGGGTGGGAAAGGCACCACTCAGTTGCATTATGGGAATTATTATGGAAGTGCTGGACTGCCCCTTTAACCTTTTTCAAGTGCATATGCCTGTGTGATACACTACACTAGCTGCAGTAGTAGGCTATAGAATATTATGTCTGGGGGAAGGGACAGAAAGCAGACAAAACCACCTGAAAATGGTCTGTGACACAGTATTATATTGTTGCTGATTAAGTCCCAAATGCCCATGTGCAAGGAAATCAGTTGCATCACAATAAGGAATCAAGATGAGCATTGGGAAACATCTTTAAGAGAGATAAAGAGCAATTCGCTTTTATCCCCCCATGAAAGCCACACAGCCGCAAACACAGATAAGTCTTTTTCAACTGCCACTGCACAATGAGAATATACTTAATCATTTATGTGTTCCTCCTTTCCTCTTTCTTGTGCTATGCACCGAAGACAGAAGATGAAATTATATAGAAGAGATGAGTTAGAGATAGGTGGGCAGATAAGGAACAGGATAGGGAAAAGATAAAATGTCAGTGAAGGTTCTCTTCATCCAGGTCACAGGATGTCTGGAACTGATGCCTCACGGTCTGATGAATCAAGTCCAGTTAGCTTCTTCTTACTGCTATTAGTTCTTGTATGATGAAAGGAAATAAATGAAAAAAACTCTGTGATTAGAAATGAGCTTTGTGTATTTTAGGCATAACCTCCCTGTACGCCAGCTCCTCTTTCAACCTTTCTCCTCAGCCTGTTGTAGCTGTTATCACCTGGTCAGATAATGCTCATGGATATCTACGGGGACGTCTCTTAGCTGAACCTTAAACCCTCCCTTTCATTATATAACTTCATTTATAAGAGGTCCCTGGGTGCCTGTGCAGTGTCTGTACCTTTACCTGGCCTCTGCTGCTCTGTCAGCTCCTCTGATGGTACAGCCTGCCTGTGCTGCTGCCTCTCTTGCTGCCGGGACACAAACACAGACAAGCTGCTCGTACTAGCAACACGCCACAAACACAGAGACAGAAGGAGAACAGGCTGCCAGGCTGCCAGGCAGACAGACAGACGCACGGTCGGACTGAGGGAGACGCACATCACCATGGGCTGCTGTAACAGAAGGTGCGGGCTGATAGCCGGAGCTGTGTTTGGGGCGGCGGTAGCCATCCTGGGAGGTGTTCTTATCCCACTGGGGAACAGCGTCATTCAGGGGACAGTGGAGAAGGTATGGTGCTCAGTTTCACCCCGAGTTGGAGGGTAGGGAGTGACCGAGTGTGTGAATGTGTACGCAGAGATCAAGGTGAATCAGGAGAAACGAGAGGCGAGAGGCGTGCGTTTTTTGAAAGCTGCTTCAACTGCTAAACAAGAAGCTGTGCAGAAAGCCAAGTGTGTCTTGTTTTCATCTATCAAAAGATCAGCATCCGTGATTCTTTTTAAGAAACTGTAGAAAACATTTTGAACGATTTAGACCTTTTTTCTTTTCAGTAACGGAGCATCCACCTTTTTCATGTATCAGTGGGGCAGCTGGCCTGCTGGCAATCTTGAGGCATGTTAAAAATAGACTGTCTGTGTGTCTGCCGGGTTTAGGAAGCCGTCATTGAGCCTGGAACGACAGCTTATGACAACTGGGTGTCTACAGGAGGAGATGTGTACAGGCAGTTCTGGTTCTTTGACGTGAAAAATCCCCAAGGAGGTTTTGCAACACGGTGCAAATCCAGTGGTGCTGGAAAAGGGACCTTACACATACAGGTAAGGTTGATCTGTTTACCTTTTTTATGTCATTTTGCTTCAATGCAGTATTTGACATTTGAACTGTTCACTTCCTCAATAAGCACCTCACCATACTCTCTTCTTAACTAATTCAATGAATAAGTAACACCCTCTCCTTATCCTCCAGGACACGATATCTTCCCAAAGAGAATGTCACGCACAATGCCAATCAAACTGTCTCCTACCTGCTGCCCCAGGGCGCCATCTTTGAGCCATCCATGTCAGTGGGACCAGAGGAAGACAAAGTCACCTGCCTCAACCTGGCTGTGGCTGTAAGTGAGTGTCACCCCACTGAGCGGTGATTCCTGACTTGACTCAGCTCTACTGTTAAAAGCGACAGTACCTCTGTTCCAAGGCCAAGACAAGCGGTGCCAAAATCAAGCTGTGCAGCCTTGTGGTGGGTTTCCTTGGTTTGCAACCACCCTTTATCGTGGTGGTTCCCAAACTCTTTGGCTTTGGTGAGCTGTAAGAAGTTTAACCAAAGGGTAATTCTTTTCCCACAAGGTTGTTCCTATGACATCCACATTAGGAACTAGTGAACTATATCATGAAGAGTTGTATCAGAACTTGATATCATGCCAGTGTCATGGCAATACCTGAGTATCTGAACCAATGCAATACTGTCTTCAAAACCTTATTCTTTCCACATTAGAAGCTAAATGGTAAAGAATAATTTCTGTAGTTGTAAAAGTTGTATTATGGTTGGATCGCCAGCTCTATAGGGATTTTTACTGTAAGAAGAACAGAGGGCGAGTCTGAAAATTAACTTGGCAAGTCATAAATTCAGTGTCGAAAAGTCACTGTTTATGGGCACAGTGTATATGCTTTCTCTTCAAACTTTGATAAAGCTCCAATGATGAGTGTAAGCAATTCCTTAGAGAGCCTGTACTTTTGAGTAATTATGTAGTATCCCAGTCATAAAAGAGGATTATTTTCTGGCTTATCTCCTGCAGCAACAGCAGCAGTTGTGTGTGCAGCAGTTTTTTGTGTTTTGCTCATGCACCATTCTGGACTACACTGTGCGTATAACTACACATCACTCATCAGTAAATTATAATTAGCTGAGCTTTTCCAAATGTAAATATAAATGTTTCTGATTTTTTTTTTCAGGGAGCTTATTCACTGGTACCAAAAGTACTTCATCCTGCACTGGAGAGACTGATAAAGTCAAGCAACTCCTCCTTGTTCCAGTACCGTACAGTCAAGGAAATGCTGTGGGGCTACACAGACCCCATGCTGAAATCACTTGTGGGGTTATTTGCACCTGTAAGTAAACATATATTTTAGCCTCACACAGAGACAGGACCTGCTCAGATATGACCTGACTGAAGTGTGTTTTCCGTAGTACAACGGCACCTATGATGGCTACTACACAGTCTTCAATGGAAAGGAGGACATCTCAAAAGTGGGAATAATTGACAGGTGGCGGGGAGAGAGGTGAGTCCAATTATGAACAAAGTGAGGGAAATGTTAAGTCTGGATTTTTTTTCTAATCGAGTTGTACAGATTTTGACAAATGAGGATGCAGTTTTTAGTTTTTTTGTAATTCTGATATTTTAGGCTGTTTAATCAAATCAGGTTAATCAGTTTTTACAGATTTCGACAAGTGAGAATCCTGTTGTGTTTTTTAACTGTAATATTTAATTTGGCTGTTGGCCTGACTGACCTAATTTTGCCCCACAGGAACTTACGTTTCTGGAACGACAAGTACTGTGACATGATCAACGGGACAGGTAAAGCTCCTGTAGCAATGACTTTTGTAAAAAAAAAAGATAATATTTTTTTTTTTTCCTGACAGCCAATTACAATACACTTCTGTAGCTCTAAATGCAGACCAGTCACCTTTTTGACCTCATTTCCTCTCCCTTTTTTTCTCAGATGCTTCGTCCTTCGCTCCCTTTGTGGACAAGAAGAAGCCTCTCTATTTCTTCTCATCAGACATTTGCAGGTGATAAAGGGGTTAAGTTTGTGGGAGAAATTTCACCTGATCTAGTCTGACTAGACTAATTTGAGACCTGCAACCTTTTAGACTTCTTTCCTCTTGGTAACCACTAGAGGTCAGAACTTTCCAATACCAAAACCACAGGCATGTATTTGAGTCTGGCTGAATTAAGTTGCTCAATAGAGCTAAAGATTACTTGGTACAAAGGGTCAGTTGATCAAAGATTCTTGAGATACTCTGTGTTCCTTTGTCTTCAGGTCTGTGTCAGCCAGCTTTGAGGAGAGCATGGATCTGAAAGGGATTGAGGTGTACCGCTACACCCTCCTGCCATCCACCCTGGCCTCCCCTACGGTCAACCCAGACAACAAGTGCTTCTGTAGAGACCCAAAGACCACCAAGAACTGCACTTTGGCCGGAGTACTGGATATCAGCTCCTGTCAAGATGGTCAGTTTGCATTTGGTTTGCAGCATCAGGATTCTCAGAAAGTGAGAGGCATTTTTAACTTTGTTTCCTTCCCATCTAAACAGGAAGACCTATCTACATCTCTCTGCCCCACTTCCTTCATGGCAGTCCATACCTGCGAGAGGCCATACTGGGTCTCAATCCCAGCGAGGAACACCATCACACCTTCTTAGACGTGGAACCTGTAAGAGCCTCTAAACTTCCAGCTTCATGTCTTTTGACGCTAAGGGGCAGCTGCTCTGATGCTAATCTTTGTGATTTATCCCCATCAGACAACCGGGTTTACCCTGCAGATTTGCTAAGAGAATTCAAGTGAATATGATGTATGGACCATCAAATGTCATCACGTAAGTTCTGTTTTGCCTTTTTAAAGAAAAATATTTTTCAAAATACACCTAGCTTTGCTTTCTTGACAAATGTTTGATGAGAGGACTAAGGTATTGCTTGTGTCTGTAGTTAGTTAGCTTAGCTTAGCATAAGGACTGAGAGCAGTGGGAAACAGTTAGGCGGGCTCTAACTACCAGCCCCTCTGAAGCTCACTGAC
The DNA here is from genome assembly GCF_001640805.2 of Lates calcarifer. Lineage (NCBI taxonomy): Eukaryota > Metazoa > Chordata > Actinopteri > Centropomidae > Lates > Lates calcarifer. The sequence continues at coordinate 9,316,466 of NC_066850.1, forward strand.
ATGATACATATTGTCTATACAAAAACTTTTATTGGTTCTACTTTGAACTATTTTTTTGGTGTTGTATGGACTTTAAAGCTAACTACTAAGCTAACCTGCCACAGGCTGTAACTTCATGTTTAGCATACAGACATGAGTGGCATCTATCTGCTCATCTAACTCCTAGTAAGAAAGCAAATTAGCGTACTTCCCAAAATGTCAAACTATTCCTTTAAGAAAGTTTGAGACAGAGTCATGCACTGAATACGAAAGAAATGAACTCTCTCCTTGCAGGGTGCTTAAGAAAGTCAAGGATTATACCATATTCCCTCTTGTCTGGCTGAACGAGGTAAGATAAAAAAAGGAGCCCTGCAGTCATGAAGTGTATTCTCTGTTAGCTTGGGATGAATGTTAATCAGTCACTCTCTCTTTCCCTGCCTCCTCTCTGTAATCAGACGGCTGCGTTGGATGACGAAACAGCAGAAATGTTTAAGAGGGAGCTCATCTCCCGTATCCAGATGTTGGAGATAATACAGCAGGCGCTGCTGGGCACAGGTGTGGCCATCTTCGTCCTGTGTCTGATCTTCTACTGTGTGGTGAGGAGGAGAAATAATGAAGCCAAGCTCGTGTGAATGAATCATGCAGAAGTGTCTGTTGTGTGGAAGTTGTGGAGTACAGTGCATTTAAGCTGCTATGGGACATAAACCTTTTGATATAGACTTGCACTTTTTTGTAATTTGAGTGTTATTTATAATATCATACTTCCTTTGATACCGGGGGGGAATACTGTGATTTTGTAACGCTCAAGAGCTGAATTCCTTTGCCAAGTATTATTTTAATTGCAAACACTGTAACATTAACTTAATCAGGGATTTCTGGAGAGAGAGCAGGCGAAGACTCCTCTTAACTGTCAGGTTATTAATCCGCACAGAGGAGGAATGGGTTTGTCTGACATCCTATAAAAGAAGCACATGAATCTAATCTTGCGCAAATGTTCAAATTCCTTGCTGAACTAGTGTCTTCAAAATGAATAAAAGCTGAAAAAGTGAGTTTTTCATTGGGTGTCCTATTCCTAGCATTGGATTGTTCTTACCCTGCACCAGGCTATCAAAACAGGTCTGCATCCCCCATGGGCCAAAATACAGCTGAGACTGTCCCGCTGCTTAAACAAACCTCTGCATTGTGCAAAATTATTCCGTTTCCTCTTTACCTTGAGTGGCCCATAAATCAAAAAGAGTAATAAAAGTGTAAAAAATACTGTGGTTATGAATGGTACTTAGGTTTGTTTGGTGAGAAAGCAGTATTTCTGCCTAGCAGGAGACCTCTTTACTGTTTTATGGGTTTTAAATGACCCTTGGCAGCCTCCTGGGTGTCCTTGATTTTAGCAGTTTGGTCTCAATTGTACATTTCATACATAAGGGAGAGTTTCATCGAAGTTAAAACAGAGGAGTCTTACTCTTTCTGTGGATGTGTAGTTTGCAACCTTGGGGTATCCCAGGTAGTGTGAACTGATCTTTGAAATTCAGGATGTAAGTTTCTGTTTGAAGACTTGAATCCTGTTAAGCTACAACATATTATTAAACCGATATATTATCGTAGATATCAAAATGTCTGAATGTCTAATAGTTTGTCAGTTTCCAAAATACACGTATTTGCTTTCTTAGTTAAATGAGATTGATTACACTCATGTCTGTATGATGAATGTAAAGCTACTGTTAGCAGCCAGCTAGCTTAGCTTAGCAAAAAGACTGAACAGTTAGCCATGCTCTGTAAAACCACAACCTGATGTTTTCACGCTTTGTTTTTTGGACGGATTAAACTATTGAGGTATTACATGTTGTGTTTTGTTACTTTAGGACAGAGCAGAACTGTTTCCCCTTCTTTCCAGTCTTTGAGCAATGCTAAGCTAAACAGCTACTTGGCTCTAGCTTCATATTTACTGCACATACATGAGAGTGGCATCAATCTTTTCATCTAACTCATGGCAAGAAAGTGAATAAGTGAATTTCCAAAATGTCAAACTATTCCTTTAAAATAAAGTTCACATTTTGAGAAACTATTCTAATAAAAATGTAGTCCGACAATTTCGTTAAAATTGAGATTCATCTGAACAGATTTATTCAGGCTATCATGACATTAATAAATAGAAATACATATGTTTCATAACACTGAAGTTACACAGAGTTGACATGATGCTGGGCACACAGTTTTATTAAACGTGGAGCAGAGATCCGCATGAGGGCAAAAGCAACTGGAAGGTCTTTTCTCAAAATGAAAATAATACTGTACGGTATATCTCTGCAATTTGCAGATACGGTCATAGTTAGTTGGTGAAATATGTAGAATTTATATACACAATGAAAACATGTTTTCACAAAACCCGCAACAACATTAAATTAAGAAGATGAAACAAACGAAAAAATACTCTGTACACAAGCAACAAATAATCTGTATCTACATTAACTACGCTTCTGAAAAACAATGTCTATTCACATATGTCAAATGGTCTATCTCACAGACTATCACTGACAATTACTACTGAATTAAGAGTATGTCCACTTTGATGTGCAGACTGTAGAAATGTTGATCCAAAGAAGGAAACTGTCATTGTAGACTATATTTCCAGGTATTACACTGACATACATTATTTACCTGAAGGCAAAAACTGCAATGTGCATATCTGCAATAGTTTGGTTGCTTGAATCTAATCCAGGCAAGGATTAAGGGAATAATTTGACAGTGTGAAATATGCTTATTTGCTTTCTCGTCGCAAGTTAGATGAAAAGATCAATACCACTCTCATGTCTGTACAGTAAACAGCCAGCAGCTAGTTAGCTTAGCTTAGCATAAAGACTGAAAATGGGGGAATACAGCTAGCCTGGCTCTTTCCAAAGGTAACAAAATCTGGCACAAAAAACAATATGCTGTAGTTTTATGGAGGTTTTGTGTCAGGCTTTTCCTTGGCCAGAGGGCTTTCAGCATTGATAGTAATGTGTAACATGGGGCACTGCACTAGCTGTTTACCTGTATTACAGGCTTTATGCTAAGCTAATATAATTGGCTGCTAAATCCAGCTTAGAGGTATCAATTTTCTCATCTAACTCTCTACAAGAAAATAAGCTTAATTCCCAAAATGTCGAACTGTCCTCTACAATATGGATGAATTTCTATAAACATGCTTCTGTGCTGGAAAAAGAGAAGTATGATACGGATACAATGTGCAACTGAATTACAGTGAGGCACATTCTCGTATGTACGCCTGAGTAATGGGAATAAATACAGGACAGATCATGAAAGGTGTAAGCGGCCACTCACTCTGTATTTCACACTCTATGTAGTATCTTCCTACTTTTTCTGTTTGGATCAGCATTGGATGTAAAATTTGGTCTTTGAACTAATGAATTTTTAACTTACAGCACTGTAATGTGACACACTTATATGAACAGTGCTATTGTAGACAGTATGCAATCTGTAGGGGGAAAAAAAATCCTCACTAAAACTGGCTTTTTATTACCCTACATGTGCCCACAGAGCCCTGCAGGTTTCGCTGAATAGAAAGAATTTTGTTATTTATAAAGTAAAAGTTCAAATGTGAGTAGAATCTAGTAAAATACTACTGTAACACTTATCATAAAGGGAGAGGGCACTGTTAAACATGCTCCCTTTTGTCCCTTTTCAATCTCCTCTATTTAATATCATGATGCCACATTTCAACAAAGAACAAATCTACTGTGAGCTAATATCCGGTCCAATTCCCCCTCTGATATTTACAATATGATAAGATTGTTGACCATAGTTGTGTCTCAAGGTGTATTATCATGAGCAATATCAGCCTGTCAGAATACAGTTTATTAGTGGCACTCATAACAGGGCCACTTGAGTTTGTTTTGCGACTGCGACAACAAATGAATGACTTGTGTGTGCCTGTGCGTGTGTATTAGTGTATGTCACAGCCACCTGGTCACAGTACCTCATGCAAAAAAAAAAAGAGAGATTGCCAAACAAGAACTCCCCACACCCACCTCCTCGTCTTACTGTACATCCACAGTGCAGCTCTGCAGCTTGAGATGAAAAGTTGGAAAATGAGGATTTGTAACTGCCTGGTAGGATACAGGATTAGACGAAGGTGTGCATGTCAGTTTTCTGTAGCTGCCAGTTCCCTGTGTCAGACCTCGGGCAGGTGATTGCGCCGGTTGCGGCTCTTCCTCCGGTCCAGCAGGGGCTTCAGTTTGGCCAGGTCCCCTCTGAGAGGTCCAGGTGGCTGAGGCTGATGCTGCTGCTGCCTCTGCTGGAGGTTCTGGAGCTCCTTCCTCTCTTTGCAGTATTGTTGTACAGCCAGGCTCTCTGCGGGGCTGAAGGCTGCCAATAGGACCTTAGGGTGCAACGAGCTGGCCCAAGCCCACGGCGACTGCTGTTTGTCTGTCAGCATGCTCACCATGGCCTCGCTCAGCACGCGCAGGCGGATCTTGGCGACGGTGCGTTTGAAGCCGTTTTCGGTGGTCAGGCAGTAGTACAGACCCTGGTCGGAGAGCTGGACGGAGCGGATCAGGAGGCCGTGCTCCGTGGAGACGACGCGGTCACTCAGCTTCACCTGCAGTTGACACAGTGAGGTTGTGTCAGACCTTCATCCACATGGTTTGTAGCAGACGTAACAAATCAAAGCAGATTTTGGAGTGATGTGTTCAAGAGCATTCTCTGCTGCACTCGAATTACCAAATGAAGGAATATCTGGAAGGATGATTTTCTATCTCTCTAGTAGAGTTTGAGCTTTTTAAGATGTATGCCAGGGATTGTCACTGCCCTTGTAACTTGTTGTATGCATGTACCTCTTGACACCAGTGCCCTAAACTTAACCCTATTTGATGTGTGGAACAAATCGGGTTTCTGGTACTGATTGGGCAGCCACAAGTAGCACTGATGCTGTTCTGGGGAATGCGGTGGAAAAGGTTAAATTTTCTGATCTTTCTGAAAGTAACTTATTGTTATCTGATTATGTAAGTAATATGAATTAGCGTTCGTTAATTTTTGTAGCATGATTTAAAAATGTATGCCTTGTATTTTGTATTTGAGTTATATTAATTTGTGGTGTGCAGGTTGGGTACATTTGCATGCATGACAGAATTAATAAAAAGCCTAAGCATAAATATTTCAGAGAAAGGACAGATGCTTTCATCCAAATATAATTAAATATAACACTGTTTACTCCTTTACCCCAGCCAGGCTTTAGGCTGGAAAAGACTCTAATCATCAAACACCATAATGTCATTTATTTTAGGGCCAACTTCTCTGAGGAAATGGCCATAAAACGGCCATTACTCTGAGCCTGCTCCACGGAGGTGAAAGCTAAATCTCTAAAAGATGTGTCTATATAATGCGGGTGCTCTCCTGCTCAGCTATGTTTAATCTTTCACAGCCTCTCAAAGTGCTCTCACCGTTTAAGCGGTGTCAAATATTTGGAAAATGTTTCCCCTCTGAGAATCCACAGTCATTAGTCAAGGTCCGTATCATGTTTGATCTGTATCACTGCTCATTATGATTTTCCGCTGCCAATAAATGTTCACTGTGTCATTCCTCAGGCGATACAAGTCCCGATCAAGCGTATGAGCTCATTTGATTGTTATGACATGTTTAATGTTTGATGTAATATTAAAGTATGTGAGCTGCTCCCTATAGATTAGACAAAGACATTTAATCACAAGGGATTTCCGTTGTGTCCTTGGCTCCACTTGCTTGTTGCATTTGACTAAAGGTTGTCAGTGATGTTGACCTTTGACCCCTCTAAATGTCAAACTGACCTCTTTTCTCCTGTCATTGTCCCTCTGAATAAGCCAACGAATAGAGGCCTGGGGAGACTTGGGAAGACACTCCAGGAAGGTGGTGTTGTTTTTCACGCCGTACTGCGTCATCTCCACTGCGTTTCTGTAAGCTAAACCACACACAGACACGCACAGAGTCATGGGAGGCACATCAGACGTCACTTGCTGACAGACACGAAGCCCACAGATGGACTCAAATCTGTCTCAAACCCCCACCAGCGAGAGTGAAATGTTGACACAAAGCTTAGTCTGGCAACTGCAGCACAACCAAACTCCACCCAGATTTTTTTTTTCTTTTTCTTTTTTTTTTTTTACAGACAGACAAAATAACCTTCGGCGCATTGGAGCAACTCTGTTTCGTCTCATTTACCTTGTCGCTTTTTGTTGCAGCTAAATGGTTCATCACTCAGCTGGATGTATGATAGGGTTGTGACTAATTAGTAGTAATGGCCATATGGTAGGTTCCCAAAGCTCGTGTTAATTTAGAGATGTAAACTGTTCACAGACATGGAGCACTCTGGGGAGCAAATCCTCTCCTCTCATTAAACTGCACCCTGCCAGTCAACTGAGTGAATGGTGAAGGATGTTGTGCACCGCAGCTGGACTCACAATAACAGCACAACAATCGCAAACACTCCAGAACACATGCATAAACAGGTACAGCTAGAGCATGTTTGTAAACTATTATGCTTGTTTTAATTTATGAACAATTACTGCCATCAAATTTGAACATATAAAAAAAGCCAACTAAGTGTTAATCTGTTGATTTTCTGACACCTTTCTCATTACACACAGTCATTTAACCCATTGTTAATGTGTAAAAAAAAAAATCAATTAGTGCGGCTTTAAATACCTTTTAGATTGAATCCTCTGCATTGAGTGAGTGGATTTCCATGCATAATGTCCTGCCTTCTGCTTCTCCTAAAAAAAAAGAAAGAAAATAACAATGAGTAACTAAATACAGAAAAAGTACACAATCATAACAACCTTCCTCCTCTCATATTAAAACTGTAGAAGAAGCAGTCTCTGCCAAAACAATATGAGGAAAATCTGACTGTGTTATTCCACCCTGTGGCGCACACTCATGGATGACAGCTTGAGGAAAAGAGCATGTAAACAGCTGACACATTTCAGACACATTTTCCACAGGAAAACAGGGGCTGAGCTTTTGTTCTGCGACCAAGCTAAACTTGACCTGCGTCTGGCTGGTTTTTGTCAAGAGACGCGCAGCTGGTCCTTAAAGAGACCGGAGAGGTATCGGTTTTAGAGTCGAGGTGTCGTTCATACATCCTTGTCTGTGTTATGTCTAGACGGAAGGAGGGCAACAACAAAAGCAGAATTAGTGACATGGCTTGCCCTGAAGCACGAACTGAAGGATTCCAGTCACGTCTGGCCTCACAAGTTGTGAGCTGCTCTTTTCTATTCTTGTTTAACATATTGTTGTACATCAGCTGTTGACCCACATTCAATATGACTGGGCATGGCACATTGATTGGTTTCATATTTCTTGTACAACTGATGAATACCACTTTGATTGAAAGGCTAAAACCTCACTAGATCCTCGTGGAAAATTGAAAAATTGAAATCAACTGGACAGAAATACTGAATACGATTTGAAAAGCTGCACTATGCTAATGTTTATTTAACACTTACAAAGTTTTGAATCACTGCCTCTATGAATGGGCTCCCTAATCAACACTTGTCAGCACTGATTAACGCTGATATATTTGCTTTGGGGCTTAAAAAGTCTTGCATAGTCTTTTCTTCAGTCCTCGATGGCCACTAAATACTTCTTACATTAAATCTGAAGATACTTAATACTGGCACAAAACCGCAATTATGAGCCCTGAAACTGTGAACCTTTGTGTACCTTTTGCCAGTGGGATAGAAGCGGGAGCAGCTGAGTCCATCCCAGGCGCAGTAGGGATCTCTGGCGAGGCAGCAGTCAGCGCAAGCCGAGCCGTAAGCGTGACAACGGTGCAGGGAGACCTGTGAGACCCCGTACTCCGAGCTGACGTACAGCTGTTGCTGTAAAGTAAACAGTTCAAATGTCAGCCGCCCTGTTTGTCTTAATAAGTGGCCGGCTGACAGGAAAATGAGGCAGAGCGCCGAAACAATTATGGCTTATTATTTCCTTGCCTCTGGGAGGCTTATCATGCACAGGAGATTTCTGTATCGTGCATTACATAGTAGCCACAGACACTGAATAACATATTAAAACAATAAAACTGCAGTTTCTATGTCGGGAAACCAGTGTAGAGGGATACTTACTTTTTTGGGGGATATTCTCAAGTTTGTAACTGGAGCTTGGTTCTGAAAAACAGCACAAAGAAAGACCAAGTTCAGAGCTTTTAGACATTGTTGACAATTGTTTCTATAAAGGTTTTAAAAGGACACTGGGAAATACAGGTAATTATTAGCTCTGGCTAGAATTAGATGAAAACACTGATATCATTCTCCTGTCCGCTTGGTGAATGTGAAGTTAATCAGCAGACGGTTAGCTTAACACAAAGACTGGAAACAGGGAGACAGCTAGCCTAGCATTAGGAAGTGCAATATAATTAACACACTATTTATTATTTGTTTGGTAGCCGTCTAGGATCAGGTTCTCGCCAGATGTCTTTAACTTTCTGCAAGAAATCTATACAGTACTTTAGGGATAAATCTTTTCTGATTAAAGCTGCTTGTCTTCAGGTGCAGTGGTAGATCAAAGGAGTCACAGGCTTTACATCTGATCACAGGCGGATCACAGTTTTAGAGATTTCAGCTAAGATAAAACAAAGCATGTGCTACGGTTCACTCAGGGCAGCTACCAGACTCTTGCAGTACGTTAGCATGTTTCCCATCACTCTACGCTGCACTACACTACACAACATCCATCTCCTGACTGCCACACTGGCCTTGTCTGTCTGCCCCTGGCCTTTGTGTTGTGGCCAAACATGCCCTCCTTCTCCCTGCCTTTGATTTTAGGGAAGAAAAGGGATGAAAGTGAAAGAGAAAAAAAGAGAGAGAGAGAGACAGAAGGGAGAAAGACAGGCACCAGACCTTAAACACTTCCAGCTCCTCCAGGATCAGATCTTCATGCAGGGAGTGATTGCTCGGCAGGACAATCACCTTCTGTACTGTACCTTTGTCTGGGGGCAGAATGGGGACATGTCATGAGCTGTAACCACACACAAGGGTTTATTGTGTGAAACAGATATGGCTACACAGTGCACACGCTTAACAAAGAATGCCCAGAGATGTGGGCTGTCAGCGCAACTGGAGTACAACTGCAGGCGAAAAAAATAAACTCAAAGTCTGTTTTCCTTTGCCAGTGTTTGCTTTTGAATTAGGTGTGATAGCCATGACCAGTTTCCACAGCAAAATCAACTGTGACAGGAGTGGGAATGGAAGCTCTTAAGCCCACACAAGGGAGGAAAGGGCCACTGAAAGGGCAAAACGCAACACCAACATCATCAATAAGGCTGTTTTGTCCTGGGAGTTGGAGCAGCAGAGCAGGGAGAACGAGTTACAGTAACAGCTCCTGGAAATGCCCGATAAGACCGTCTCATCTTTGAGACAAAGCACCATTTCGGGGCCCAGATACAGCTAAGACGGCGCTGGCGTCTCTTCAAGAATCCAGGCGGGAGAAACAGAACGGAGAGGCTGCCTGATAAACACCAGCAGCTGTGTGTGAGAGAGTCCCAGAGCGGCTCGCTGAATGCAAACATGCAAACGTGGACACACAAAAGCACAAATGCATGCATAATTATGTAAGCACACACACATATTATTCTGTCTAACCACACTGTTTTAAGCAGAGGCATGACAGACAGGTATATATTGTACAGTAAGGTCTCTTGCACTGGTGGAAATGTCTCTGGAGCAACATTTAATCTCATAATCAATCTTTAAAAGCATTCATCTTTTCGACGATTTTCCAAAACGTGTGATAATATCGTCAGCGGCTTTATCAAAACACGCTGGGCACAAATAATCTGATCTCAGCTGATTTTATAAAATGAGACCATAAAGGCTCAAAGTCCTCTTTTAAAACCTCATCTTATCACCTTGTCTATGAACAAATTGTGGCACAATTTGCACTTCATGCTGTGTCATGCTGTCCCGTCTCTGTTTTCAATTCAGCTGCCATACCCACTGTGCACTATTCCCTCTGTTATCTGTTTATCTGATAACCAGCTGTTGCAATGGGACTCCACTTGACAATCATTTACTTATGAAACCTGAAGGACGGACAATTACTCTTTTAGTGTGCTGATGCCATGATACACATTTTATCATATGAGAGATCGATGCATACCTGTGCCAAGGAAGAGCACTTGGTAAATGCCGTCGGCAGCCATAACCTGGTCCACGGCCACAGATGTGTATTTGTAGTCAGCGTTGGTACGAACCACCAGGGGTCGCCTCCCCACAGGGTAGATGGGATTGAACATGACCGGATGGTTTCGCACAAAGGTCACCACGTCGTCGGGGAACTCCTTTGTTGTCTGAATGTCAGGCGTGAAGGCTCCACCGGGGCACTGGAGAAACAGACAGGAGTGTGTGCATTGTGTAAAAAAAGTTTTATCCATGGGCCAATTATTTACATTTTATCCATCCCAATCTGAAAATTGTCATCCCATTGACAAAATACAGTACACATCTTTTGTGGGATAGTTTGTACAGTAGTATACATATTAGTTATTAGGATAACAGACAACAATATGTACAGTTTGCTGATTAAATATTGAGTTCCACAAGAATGCAAAGTGGGGTCTTGTCTGGTTAAGATGACTATTCATATGAATTTTGTTTTGGAATTGTGCACCAAAATAACCAGTAAATGGATAATATGACCTAAAAATGAACTCACAGTTCCAGGTCTTGGGTAAGGGATTCGTCCCTGGAATGCCACCCACTGAAAATTGGGTCCCTCTCTATGTGCGAAGGGCCCGTTGAAGACGGTGAGGATGTCTGCCATGTTGTAAACACACACTGCTGAGCCTTTAAACACGGAGCTGAGGAAATGAGATGGATACTTTCAATGAAACACAAAAGTGCGAACCCAGGCTCACGACACTGACACCCACCCAGCTAAAAAGGTCTGCAGTTGTTTATTAAGATCGCTGTTTCTGAGGATGTGCGAGTCATTCAGTCTGGGTAGAACCGCTGCCACACTCCAAGCTCACCTATTTCCCCCTCCAGGATCTGATGTGGTTTGGCTTAGTCATTTAAAACCACACTGAAACTGAAACAGAAACACAGCATGGAGACAGGAATAACATTGAGCTCGGAGAAAGCAAGCTTGGAGGTTTATACCTCACTGTTTTGTTTTGACTGTGTTCTTTGAGCCAGGATACACCACTGTAACCCTTCTATGATCCTGAAGTAACAAGTGGTTTGAAGGCCTGTGGCAGTGTCACCCCCGGGTAAACCAGACAAATTCAATTAGAGATCAGAGCAGATGGCTCAAGCGACCATTCCTTTAAACCTCCAAATTGGCTGTGCAACCCTGCCGGTGGTGACTTTCTGCTGAATGAGAGCAGTGTAATCGGTTTATTCAGTGCGGTTTTCATCAGTTACCACTGAGGTTTATTTGGTATGTGGTAAATTTTTCTCTCCTTAATTTAAAATGTCAAAGATGATCATGTTTAAATGATATCCATCATCATTTTGACAGCAGACAGGGCTCAAATTTAGATATTCTGGGATTCACTTAAGTTGGTAATAGTCTTATAGAGCATTATAATTACATTCTATGTTAGTTCATACCTTATTTTATTATATTATACTGCTTTTACTATAAAAACAAACATTTTACAGGTGCTGGGACTTTAACAGAGAGCAGAAAAACAGTGTGTATCCCTGTTTCTTCCCACAAATTCAGTTCAAAGTATCACTTCAGTATGTTGCACATTAGGCCCTTAGCATATTTGGAAGCGCTTCTCTTGAACTTTCTACTTTGACTGTTTTGATTTTCCTTTTCTGGAACCTGTTTTCTTAGATTGGGTCCACAGTGTCCCATTTGGCGGTGACAAGTATTTTTGGTAACAATCTTCATACAGTCTACATGAAATAACACACATAAGGAAATGGCACACAGGCATCAAACAAAAGAAAAAAGAGGATAAATGATTCATTTAAGAAAAAAAAAAGGAATTTATCAAAATTACATCTGAACTGAAACTTTTTTATCCACTTATTTCAAGGTTCATGATCAGTACTTTACCTTACGGTTGAAATTTTTAGCTTTTCATTTACAACTTGTCTCCATTTGTCTCCATATATGTTTATCTAACTGCTTCTCTGTGTTTTAAGATGAAATGGAAGGAGGAAGATGACACACTCCTTTTTTCTCTGAATGCTGAGGAACAAGGCTCAAGTTTCATGTATCTGAAAAATGCAATAATAAATTTCTCTCTGCTATCTATTATCATCCCTGCTTGTGGAACACATCCAACAATACATGTATTCTGTATGAATGTGCGCTGTAAAGGTATCTCTGGCACACAGTCCGCAAAACGGTGCACCGCTGCATGTGATCATAAGGAAAGAGCGTCAAAACGAAGGCCATATGGTGAAGCCACCAGGACACTGTAAGTGACAGTTCATCATCTTAACAAGCTGTTCTGCAACATGACACATGATGTCTCTATGTAACAGCCATTTTGACAAGCACATCTCCTCCTGCTGAGATCCAGTCAGTGATTAACATAACCACTGAGGCCTGCAGGAATGTTACAGTTGGCTTCATTGACATCGGCCTTACCTCGTGGATGTGAAGACTCCAAACACCAACAGACTCTTGGGCTGGTCAGTTTCCAGCAAAAACACGTTTTCTGTAAAAAGAGAAAACACATATGTGCACACAGAGAGGAATGCACGTATGTGGAGAGAAAAGTGTGAAATACTTTCAAAAAATTCCCCAGATCCCTTATCACCTTATCCCTGCAGGTAAGACTGCCAAGAAGTGATGAATGCAGGAATTAATAATTGCACATGTTGACAGATGGAGTCTGATGACCTGAATGGAAAAGCAGGCCTATAATTCTGTGAGCTGATGTTTGTAGTCTTCAAAGCTGAGGCTAAGAAAGGACTGGAATAATATGCTCACGAATGAATACAAGGTAACCAAAAGCAACAGAACAATTGTTATGAAAATTGATAAAGTGATTCAGTCCTAATCCAGATCAAACAGAGGAAGTTTCACGGAGTGTTTGCGGAGAAAGCACTCGCTGGAAACCATGGAACATAAATAGCGAGATTTCGGGAATTAGGATGGCCTCTGGTTCTTGGCCCTATATTTTTTTTTAAACACACAGTTTGTTTTAAACTCGTTTAACGGGCCATAAAAATAAAAAATGGAGCTTGTACGTTATACAACAAATAGAGGAAATATATAAAATATAAATGCAGTCTTTCACTCACCGAGTTCATCGAAGTGCGTTTCAGTGCCGTCCTCCTCCAGGACTGAACACACCATCCTGGCTTTAAGGAAGGTGGTCCATTTGTTCACCAGACTCCGCTGTCCTCCGATGTCATTCTGTAGACAGAAGCCACACATAGCAACTCGAAAACCACAGAGAGAACATATAGTATTGATTTCTTCAGGGCACAGACAAAGGCACTCACTGGACACACTCTGGCCACCATAGTGTGGATATTTTTAGTGTTTCCGTTATTATCTGTTAGCCTCTCACGGAAGAAAAAATACAATTTGGCGTCATTGGGGTCCATTCCATCTGGTATCAGGTGGGCGTCAATGAAGATTGGCTCTGAACGAAAGGCAACAATAAATCAAGCCTTTTACAAATGACATAAATAAATTTTAAAAATAGCATCTTATATGTGTAAATTAATTAATATACAGTACATAGACTCAGAATGTGTGTGTGCTCACCACTGAGCCATTTAGAATTGTGCTGGTCTGTCCGCACTGCATTTCGCTTGGTCAGGCTCCTGAAGATGGCAGCATCCGTCCCCATGAAGTCGATGTACATGCCTGAGAACAGCTCCTGGTCTAGAGGAATGCGCGCGCACACACACACACACACACACACACACACACACACACACACACACACACACACACACACACACACACACACATTCACAACATTCGAAAATCAACAGAGACCAGGGGTATACTGATTCAGCTTCATTAGTTATGAGTTAAGATAATATGGATAAAATACAGCAGCATTTTATTACATGATTGATATATAATGTTAAGATTGTTTAATGAATGACAATTACTATTATTTACTAATATTTGCAGAAATATAGGTTTACAGTCTGTGTGTGTCCTGCCACTAATAATGTTTCATGCTTTTTATCATTCCTTCACTCTCACTTCATCATCCATTCGTTCCAGTCCATGTGTTTTGGAGGATGTGGGATAAGTTTGGAGAGGATTAGGGGTATGTGGCCCGCATCCAAACTGGCTTGCTAAGGGGCGAGCGTCGACAGCACTCAGATGGTTACAGAGGGTCCAGAACATAAGGGTAGGGAGATGAAGTTCAGATTTTAATCAAGCCTAAATGCTGACTCTGATTGTCCTCGGAGGCGTGGAGTGCTGCATCACTGCTTCCAAAGTGCTACCTTTGACCTGGGCTCTATTTGACAGATCACCTTCCTTCCTTCCTTCCTTCTTTCCTTCCTCCCACTTTAGTTTGATCTGCCCTCCCCTCTGGCCCTTCTCCTGCACATCTCTGAAGGCGTTCACTAGCTGGCAAAGCTGCTGCTGCTGCTGACACTGCAACGCTCAGGTGTCAGAAAGCGGAGCTGAGGGTGCAACGTGTCACCGTTAACCATGTCAACAGCAACCCAATACTCCTCGACCAATCAGAGATCAAAGGAAAGAGAACTGGGGAGAGGGAGAGGTTGAGTCTGACCTGAAGTGTGCTTGGCGTGTATTTAAATTAAACGGAAATCTAATTAAATATATTTCACTGGGAGTTCAAGCTAGCAAGCTAGTTTAGATAGCTTCTAGTTGGATATCGGAAGCTCTTATTGGTGTTTTGTCAATATCTGCTGAGTCATTACCAGCTCAAGCTCTCAGACTCTGGTGTTGTTTTTTGTTTCACATTATACATAGAAAGAAGGGGGGTCTAGCTAGTGTTAGCTGCCCCCTTTCATGGGTCCTGTTGAAGTGTGAGGTGGTAAAGCAACTAACCTATGGAGTAACAAACGGAAAGAGGAATGCAGGGTGTGCTCGACCCACAGACTGGACTAAGCCGGTGTTCTTATCTTGTCACAATAACCTTTTTCAGAGTTATTGCAATAATGGCTTCCGGACTTGAAAATTGTGGTAACATCAACATACAAGTTAAAAATATGACTGGAAAGGTTTTATTTTTCAGATATATCCAACTTAATAATATGTAAATCCTTGAAAACCTTACATCAGCCAAAGTCTGTCGTGCAGTGTGATAAAGATATAACTCTCAAGAAACCAATTCTGAACTTATACAACCATATTGAGTTGTCTCATGATGCGAATTCTTGCTAGTTGTTAACGTGACACTCTTTTCCATCGCTACTTTCAATCCCATGTGGCATGAACACAGCAGTGGCTAACAAAACCAGCTGGCGAACTGTCTGAACTCTGTGTCCACTGGCATTAAGGTGAACTATTTTTAGTGCCTACCCACACACCCTGGAGAGCACATTTGGTAGTGTCACTGCGAAGATTAAATAAAAGTTAAATTTCTTCTTTTTGGTAACAGTTATTAGGGGTGTTGCAGAGAACATGTAGAAACATGTAGAAAGAGGTAGGAGGCACCTACTGAGCATGACGGAGACTGTATTCACTTGAGGATTGAAGGAGCACCTCCCTTTTCCAGATTCAGTCTTGGAGTCAATGTGAAATACTTGTTCCTGTCACAGAGAGAAGTCAGTCAGAGATTTTGAAGACAGTTTTATATGATAGTTATTCCGTCTAGTGGCCTCTACTAAAGTAAAACAGCATGTATGAGTGTACCAAATGTCCCATAAGGTAGCCCTGCTCACATTTCCATCCCTTTTGGTTTTAAAGGAAGCACAATAACGGTCCTGCCCTGGTCTACTGTAACTGGCCCATGTGGGACAGTAAAAAGAACATTCCATCTGAGAGGAGAGGAGGAATTTCCCTACTAGTGTTTTGGAGAGCCATTCCTCCATCTCAGGTGGAAAGGCCGCCAAGTTTAAACCCCCCTCCTTGGTGGTGGACTAGCCAGTCCAAGCACCTGAGTAAATTATAAAGCCTCCTGTTCCATTCTATTTAGGTCTGGCCCATGGTGGTGTTGCTGCTTCCTTGAATGTAGATGTGAGTGATGTCAGCCGAGAAGCATTTTCTCTGGAAAATGTGTTGGGAGATTCTGGAGGTGGACTGACTCAGTCTGGTAGGTTCTATCATTAACTGCTGTGGTGCAGAAATGTACATTTTTAAAAGGTTATTTGACGTTGCAGTAAATCTAAAAGCTCTTCTGCTTATTGTTACTTCATTTGGACATTTCACTGTGCAGGATGATGTAGAGTATGTGCAGAGTTTGACACTAACAGACTAGTTTCACATTCATTCAATTCAAATCAGAGCATTTGATATGTCTAAAAACATCTGCAGGGGATCTTTAGAATAATACTTTCCTTTCAACAAGTGACAACTCTTCGTGCTGATAAATGTTTCTGGGAATTTGTTTAACGAGTGCCCTACAAAAATTTAAAGACCAAATAAAAATCTAATTGAGTTCAATAAGATGGATGTGACTTTCGACAGACACAGACATCACAACACAACACAACACTGACACATGCAAATAACTTGTAGTATGTTGCAGCCATCCTATCAGGTTTCAAAACAACATAATAGTCTGGGGCACGTTCTCAGGGCAAAGGTCCGCACTATAAGCTCAGTGTCAACCTCTCACTATGGCAGCTTGTTATACTTAACAGATCCCATTCTCTTCAGACACTGACATGTGTGAGCTCAGAAATTGCAAACAGAGCAGTCCGCCTTTCAAACAAAAACCCCAAATGACAAAAGGCACCACAGTGCGGAAAGAGCCTGGTTCGGAGCCCTCTCACTCTGCTTATTAGCGCTTGGCAGCGGTCGGCTGTCTGTGGCTAAATGTTGTTCACTCAGTGAGCACTTTTCTCCTGGAGGGCTTATATGCGCTCACTTCCAGAACCGTGTGGCCTGGAGATGAGAGCGCAGCGCCCAGAAATCTGCCCTCCATCCCTGACACAAGAGCTCCATTTTCTCCTTCTTATCCTGAGTATCTTCTCTCATGTGGCATCAAACTGACTACATGTCAACTTCGCTCAAATAAAGTCTTTCACTTTTTCTTATCATATGGAGACACTAATAAATTCCTAGTAGACCAGTAATAGGATATGCTATTGCATTTATCATCAAACCCCCTTCACATTATTTTAATTTTAATATTACTATATCCTACACAATACGTATAAATACTTACAATTTAGCAATAGAGCTGGTTAATGTTCTTATGTAAGTGCCTGTAGCCTATAGTGCCATTTTAAAGGATAACCTGAAAGAATAATCCACAATCCAATTATTTTGTCATTAGCTACAGTAACAATGTGCTGTACTGTACTGTGCTGTAACAGCACAGCTGTGGTCTCGACTGTGAAGCCAGTGTCCCCAAACTGTGGTTCATTCCCTCAAGAGTTTGTTTCTTTAGTGAAGTGAATCTGTCACTGTGTGCCCACCTCTGGTCTTCGGCCCCTGTTGATGTAAACGCAGACGGGACTGTATGCTCCGCTGCCGCACATGAACAAATGAGTTCTGTTGTAAGGTTGAACCACCCGGATGAAGTTCCCACAGCCGTGCTGATAAACAAAGAGACACATTAAAAGTTCAGTTGGTGAGACGCAACAGTAAAAATGTCACTCAGAGTCAGTCCAGTGGAATGTTAAACCAGTACAGTAGATTGCTGCAAGATGACCACTCTTGAACCAGACTTTAAAGCTACACTTGTCATCTTTGAGGGAATAAATAAAACATTGTGGCAATTAAAAAAGAAAAGTCAGTAAGTAAGTAATAAAAAGCACCATTCCTCAATTCAGTACACTCAGGAATTGTGCTGCTATAGCCTTGGTTGGTCTGGTATGACCAGTAGCTTATGGTGGCTAATGTTAGCTAATGTTAACTAAATTTAGGATAATATTTTTAACACATATTAGTGATTTGGTTCACTTACCTTTCTTCATTTGTAGTACTGATATAATAGCTTGGCATTTTAGCTAGCATTATCTCATAATTCTCACTTTTAGCCACAGTAGCCACTGTTCATCTAACATTAGATTGTGTCACTTTAATGGTATTTAACCTATTTTTTTGAAAATTAAATCATATGAACAGCAGATGCTCCATTCTGCTGCAGCCATTATAGCACTATAAAAAATAATTATTTTCAGATTTTTTCTTTTTAATCTCAGCTATGACACAATGCACTGAAAAAGACATAACAGAGGATAAAGTCTATTTCCTGGTGTGCAGCCAAGGTGAACACCAAACCCAGAACCTGTTTATCTCTCCTGAAGTATCCTATTCCATATGAGGGAGTAATTCAAACTTATCTCACTTGTTATGACGGTTATACAATCACACGCTGCACAATCAAATGATCCAAGAGCTCACTGGTCTGGTATTAAGGCCAGTGGAAAAAGAGTGTCAGTGGTATATGTGATATATCTAGGTAAGACAGATTACTGATCTCCATACATCTCTTGCTTCTACCTCCCAAACCCAGCAGCAGCAGGAGTGCTGGACTTTGCGGCTAATTAAGCCTGAGCTTGCAGAGAACTAGTGGAGAAAAGAGGAGAGAGAGGATAGAAGTGGGGAGGAGAGGAAGATGTATCCAGGGAGCCGTCAGGAACTTGGCCGCGGCTGCAGGAATGGCAGCTGCTGCAGCTCATGGTCGGTGCACAGCTCCACTGAGAGCTATCGACGAAAAACAACTGAATTTTCACCGTCACACACCCATCTCTGTTATTTATCGCCCTCCTCTTTATCTCTCTCCATCCGCCTTACTGTCTCTCTACTTTTATCCCTGATTCATCTCATCACACTCTCCCTCAACCCTCACACACCCACAAGGTCTGGGAGCCTGCACCCATATCTGATGTCAGTCTCACAGAGCCACTTATATATATGTGCTTGTATCCCTGTTTTATTTTCCTCTCGTGTTTCCTATCCATACACACACAACCTTCATGACTGTGCCAGATAAACAGCATCCAGCCTTGTGGCCTCAAGTTCAAGTGGTGATCACACTGAGTTAAAAGTGGAGGCTTTTATGTGAGCAGCAAACAGACTTAATCAACCTGGCTGGTCTATATTTCTCCTTAATTGCCACCCTCCTGCGCAAACAATGTGCGGTCACTATCTGGAGCTCTGCTTGACCACAGATTCTTTTGGAGAAGGGGAACTTAATATATACAGATGGGGAGGGTAACCATAACAGAAGGATGGAGGCTCTGATCCAAATGAGGAAACTCATGAGAAAGGAGACGGGCAATATGGATGAGAGAAAATGAAATACACTGTGGTAAAAAAGAAACTGAGAGAACTCTATAAAGAGTTGGAAAAAGTGACCGTGGAAAGGGGAAAAAATAGTAAGACAGATACAGAAAGTGAAATTTCTGGAAGCAAATCTGGCAGGGCTGCATGTAAGTAAGGGGATGACAGAAGGGAGAGGGGGCCATTGAGTGGCTACACACAGAGATGGCTCACCCAAATATTTGTGGGAGCCTGTCTGCAGCGGGCGGGCTGTGACTCAGAGCAGCACAAATCACTCATTGACTGGAAACAGCTTCTTCTCTATTTCTGCAACAGCATGTTGTACAAAACCCCGGCTCTATTACCCCAGCTGCTGTCAGAGAATGGGGAGATGTTTTTTATGGAAACTTGTACTGTCACTTTAAAAATTAGGCCTTCAATGTATGTAAAACCCTTATTTTCTCTTTCTATTCCCCTGTTCTCTGCACTGCAGTGTCTATAGGCAACAGTGCAGGCACTTGTTTCAGAACAACCCAATTAGAGGAAAACAGAGGTGGAGGAGAAATCAGTCTTCTGAGTCTCGCTGTACGTCTTCATTAAATTTTGTTGCAGCTAACAAGTGCTGTTCAGAATCAGGCTGGGTTATGAAATCTCTGCGTCAATGAGCTGTGTCCTATTTACAAGCTTTGATTCTGGTTTATTTTTTCTACGGTGCTCCGTGGCCCTCCATCCTCCTCCCACGCCTCGCTCTCGTCCGAACACACTACACCGATGCCAGACGGTGACCCTGCAGACATCTGCTGCCTGCTGCACATGTGGTTGGTCCTGACACAAGCTTGCAGATGGGAGAGGGATATCCCACGAGGCGCACGCATGATTCCGCTGTGGACCCACTCCGAGGAATGGATCTAGGAACAGCTGGCAAAACCTTTGGTCTAGATTTAGACTATCATAGCAAAAAAGCTTGAGGGCTAGTCGGATATATTAGTTTTCTAACCAGTTGGATTGTTATGAATTCAGCCCTTCATTTGTAAGAGAAAGAATGTGTTTGAGAGTGCAGTCTAAATTCTAAAAAGGCCCCAAGTCTAATATGAGGACTTTGGAAGGTGTGCTCCTCTTACCGTAGGATCTTTACCGGCCATTTGGCATTCCTCTATCTTGCTGGTAGATGCAGGCCAAAACACCTGGTGGTAAAAACAACACAACATTTAAATTGACAATGGGGGAAATATGCCCAGAAAACCAGTAACAGATTGAGGGAGACATGACATGAATATGAGCAAGCTGAGGTTTGATCATATCCTGTTTACACAGGCAGAAATCACAGGGAAAATCTATGGAAAACGAACAAAATAAATGTGCTGAAAGTTTCTGTTTTGATAGAAGTTTGGGTGTCTGTGATTACAGCCAACCACCGGCTGTGGAAAATGTGTGCGTTTTCAAACCTGGGAGAGGTGCTTAAAGGTCTGGCTTGATGAATATATCAAGCAATTTACTTGGGAAAAATGGATGCGGTGCAGCACTCCCAGGGGGAACCTAAATGCTTTTCCATCTGTTTATGCATTTCATGCCTGTCAATTACACTGAAGATAACTCCTTCACTGCATGCGGAATCAGTTATCAGAGAGCTCAAGCATTTTTATGGCTCTTTTGAATACCCCTAAAATTGTCCTGATCATGGCAAATGTATGGTAATTTGCATATCATCGCACAAATTAGAATAATATCCACTGAAGCAGTTTTGTAATGTGCCTTACATACTGCTAAATCTAACAAATATTTAATTTTATCCTTTGTGGTGGCCAGAGAATAGAGATGCAGGATGCCAGCATTGCATTAGAATATAATAATAAGTATCTGCTGACCTTAAGTGTGCCATGGGTGATGTTGTTGATGTCCATGGAGAGGACATGGTCCTTACAACCCACATACATCCTGTCCTGGTCCTCATCCATCTGCAGGATCCTGTAGTCCATGGCCTTGTCTGATATACTGTAGTGTTCAAAGGACTGGGAGGCCTGCAGGTCTGAGAGACACAGAGAGGAAAAAAGGGCTAATAAGAAAAAAATACTAATAAGCTTGTGTCCACACTGAGACGAGAGTTACGCTTCTACTAAATTAAACCCAAGAGTTACAGTTACATGCGAGCCCACATTAATCTCACTCTGATCAGAATTAGAGATCGCCAAATTTTGTCGATGTTTGAGCCCGACAGATCTGAAAAGAAAACTCAGTATGACTGTGTTATGGCTTTCAGGATTTGGATGCTGGTTTTTAAACATGCCTCAGTTCTCGCATGGGAGGGCTTACTTAAGGCAGCTGTAATTTACAAGTGTAGTACAGATTGTTAAAATAATATACAGAAAAGTATAAAACATAAGCTCAATTTTTTGGTCAATTAAATTCAAATAACATCTTTAATCCCTCTCCAGTGTATTAGGAACAACTGAGACGATTCCTTTTATAGACGGCGGCATCATCAAGCCCACTTAAGTTGAACCCCTGAAAAGACGAACTCTGTCCAGTTTTGAGATCATGCAGAGTGTCCATTCACTATTTTTCATATTGTTAACTTTGTCTTAGTGTGACCTACCTTGGTACAATCATTTTGAAATGTCAGAATATTTTTACTTAAGTAAAGGATCTGAATAGCTCTGAAAAACACAAACAAACTTTGATCGAGCCAGTAATTGACCAGCAACCCTGTGTTCTGTGAGGTAAGATTCCTATTTTTGTCAATGGAGTTTAGTGGCGTTGAACAGAGAGGTAAAACTGTTGTTTCTGGTTAAAAAGGGTCTATCCCTGTAGGAATCCTCTCATTAATGTTATCAGAAACTTATAATAACAATTTGAGCTTGTCAAGGGCAAAAACAAGCAAGAATAAATGGCTCCTGAAAATGATCTCACAATGATTTACTGGTAAAGACACTTCCTGTTTCACCTAACTTTCACCCAGTCAATTAAAAAGAAGCTGTGACTACAGAGAACTTGCGAGGAGAGATACAGTATATATTGTATGAACAAGCCTTCCTGCAAAGTCTCTTCTGCTCATTAAAAGCGCACATTGTTAACACACACACGGAGTAAACATTCTCAGACAGTTATTTTCAGCCTATTTGCTCCAGAGATAGAGAACTCTCAACCATACCATCAAAGGCCTCCACTGTCGAAGCCAAACTCATGCATATTTATCACTTTTTCAATCTGCACTGAGAGCAGGGGGTGTGGGGGGGGCAATGTAGATCTACACCCTCCATTTCCTCCCCTCCATTGAGCTTTCTTTGTATTCCCTCCTCTAATCAACAAACAGGTTGCCTGCGCTTTGCCTCAATGCCGTGGGCTAAAGTCACATTTTCATTATTGTGTGACGTGCGCTTTTGAGGCCGGGACCTTTTATCTTGAAGGAAAGTGGCTTTTCTGTGGCACCCCTCACTCTGATCACAGGCTGTTGTTTGGCGCATTCGCCACGTAAAGCCTGGAGTGTTTAACTTTAAATAAAGGAAAGTTAACCACTTCAGTCACAGGCAAGTTTCCCACGACTCCTCACTCTCTGCCTTCACCATGTTTAGGTAAATTGCCTTATATGGTTAATGTCTTGAAATGAGAGCAGATTATTTTGGAATTATCAGAGGTGAGAGCATCATCTGGCGCCTAATGAAGAACATTCACACAAACATGACTCTGTTTTTTCCTAAGTTGCCAGAAATGAAATTAAAAGTGAAGGCGTCCTGTCAGGCAGAAGTGTGTGTTTAATAAAAGAGAAACTTCTAAGAGAGAGATCGCATCAGTTTCTTGCTTCAAAGCTGAAGAGATAACATCGCAGATAGCATCATAGAGAGTGTGCAGAGGCAATATTATCCTAACACTGAAAAGGCTAAAGATGTTACATGCTTTGCTTTGCCAGACTGCAAGCCACCAAGGGTGAAATACTCACTTACAGCTAATTAAAAACATGCAGGGCTCCAAATTCTGCCAGAAAAATATACTTTACACAGCTTTCCAAAATAAGTTCTTGGAGGAGATTCAGAAAAACCTTTTAGACCACAATACTGTACCTCTGTTTTACACTTGGAGGTAAATCTTAATTTAGACATTCTTCTCGCTGGTACTTTTCGAGAGCATATAGGCGGCAGGAGTCATTTAACATACAGATGTTTACCATGGATGGTCTGTAAGAGTTTTAGTTTTACAATTTAACACTATAGGTCATACAGGCAGAAAGAATCTCAGTGGCTGAGTTAAACCTCAGTGGGCAGTAAAAGTGAGCAAGTGAAAGAACCACAAGTTTTAAAGTTATGTAACAGTAGCCTGAAAGGCCTATGAAAAAGGCAAGAGGTGAGAGAAGAAGTCGCCATTATGAAGTTAAGCGTTCTTTCAAACTATAAAATGCAAAGCAGCTATACAGAGTTTTCTAGCTGTAGTTAGCTGCGTGATAGTTACATAGTTGAACTAGTTGATTAACAATATGGCCGACAGGGATCACTGTGGATTTTTTTAAATAGCAGCTTTAACTAGCTGAAACAGCAACTGCTAAGATAGCTATAGCTAAGCCGGAAAACACTTACTAAAGATTGTAAAGATGGAGACTGTGGGACTGACTCCCCTAACTTCTAACTCAGCTATAGCTATTTCAGCTAGTGCTAGTTAAGGGAGTTAGGTATTAGTTTGCCAAACTACGCTTAAATACATAGGAATTTTGGTCAAGGCCTAATTATTTTTTGCAGTAAAAATCTGTGTAACTGCCTTTTAAAACATTAACACATTTCTCACACACACTTCTCTTAACTTACTAATGGAAGAGTTATCTATACTTCATAGTTTAATAATTTTCTTGACTATATTAATTTTCTTTTTAATAATGCTCTGAAAAATGAGGTTCACTGACTTTTAATACCCCTCCACTGTTAACTGAAATTAAATTATGGCACACTCCTGTCTCTCTGTCTGACAGCATCAATCCAGAACATTCTGCAAGGGGAACAGATTGTTCAGAGGGGTGTGGTGTTGGGTGAAATAACTGTTTAATATTATGGTGGACCCTGTATTGTTTTCTCAGTGGGGGGAAATAGGAGACTTTCATGTTCCCTCATGAGGGTGGACGGCAAGTTAAGCCTGGTGCTGAGAAGGGACGCAGCAGGGGTGTGTCACATGGACCAAGCTTATTCGCTGAGAGACAAACTGAAACCCTCTGGAGCCCACATACCATTGGATCCAGTATCTTCTCCGTGCTCTGCTTTCAATCTCACGCAAACATATGAGTCATGCCTCTACTGCTGCTGCATTGTAGACCAACATGAAAGTTCACATTGCCAGATGGTGCACCTGCTCTGTCAGGGAGAGGGAGAGGCCGCTCTGAACAATTGTCAAGCTTTTCAGAGTCATTCACTATACTGAGACTGAGAGTTTACAGATTCAATGCCAGCTCATAAACTTCATATGAGGTCTTTGTAGATGCTAGGGTGCTACTAGTGTTGAGTCCAAATCAATTCCCTCAGTGGCATTCTATCAGGTTTCTTGACAGCACAACCTGATGCAAATTTACCAAAATTGGATGTCACAAATGACAATTTATCAAAATAGAAAACAAAAGTGGTTGCACAACTGTTTTTTTATTTTCATGTCTGGGCCACATGTGGTTCATTATTTGTGAGTTTATGTGCATTTTTTACTGCTGAGATCGCCTCACTCCAGAGATGGAAGTGTGTCAAAAGGGTGTGTGGACATCGTTAATCTCACATGGCTGTGCAACTTGTTACGTATTTGGATCGGATGACATTTTGCACAAAGACACCACGGTGGGGACCACACACTTGATAGCAGGACAGGGAAAAGCTTAGAAAGTGCGAGTGATGAAATGTCCTATTCTGTGTTGTTTTGTCTTTCTTGCTGCTGTTCTCACTGTAGGTGGAGAGGCAGAAAGAAAGTGAAGAAAGGGACAGAGGGAGCAGGGTCTGAGCCCTGACAGTTGGTGGGTTTTCTATTATGTATGTGCGCAGGTGGGCCTTATACCTCCCTTCGGACCTCACAGCAGTCCCCAGTGCCCTGCCTTTGACTTTGAGCTTTGACCCATTGTGCCCTATTGGTTGAAGGACAGACCAGTGGTGATACAATTTACCCCAATCCATGTGATGGATAGCGGGGTTAGCAAAAAGGGCAAGGTGGAGACTGGAGAGCTGAGACTTTCTTTCTCTTTGATATAGGTTATTTGTGTGAAGTGGTCAAGCGGAAACAGCACAAAAGGCTTTTGTTGGGCCAAGAAACGACAGCAGTCATTCAATATTAAACAGCAGGTTGCTTTCTTTTCTGCAGAAGGGGCTGTATTGGCAGAAAACATTCCTCACATGTTGGCAGATGGGCTGTAAAGCAAATTAATGAAAAAGAGCTGGTAGATCAAAGTTTTGCTCAGAAGATTAGTTGATTTAATGATCGAAAGAGAATAAACCAATAACTATTTTGATAACTGATCACTTGCATATAGAGGACTTCTGCATTTTAGTTTTGTACTTTCATAAAGCTGCAGGACTTGTGAGAGACAAAAATGGTCAAGAAGATGAGGGGGTCAAGATATTCTTACAATCCAGACAATATGGATCTCCAAACTCTTAT
This sequence comes from Lates calcarifer, assembly GCF_001640805.2. Lineage (NCBI taxonomy): Eukaryota > Metazoa > Chordata > Actinopteri > Centropomidae > Lates > Lates calcarifer. The sequence goes on from NC_066850.1 coordinate 9,342,356, forward strand.
ATCGTTAGACTCTACACATCTGATAAACACCAACTTTTTTCAAGCTCCACACCCAGAGTTTGTAACACATGTGACACCGTCAAGACTACTTTCTCAGACTTTGGAGAGCTCTCTCTTGGGATACAGAAGACTGTATACAGTTGTTGTCACAGACAAAACTGACCTTTTTGGGTAAATTGGTGGAATGTCCATTTAAGTCGAACAAAAATGTTAAATACTCTCAGTTTTTGGCTTCTCAAACATCACAATTTGCTGCCTGTCTTGTTTTAGATCACTGTAAATTAAATATCTCTAGTTGACATAAGCAATGTCCCCACAAAGTAGGAGTAGGAGTTCTGGAGCTTCCATCATTTTACACAAACCTCTTCAGCAGGTAGAGATATTCAAATTTTCATTTTTCTCACATGGCCGTAATTTAAGTTTCAATTAGATTAGTAAATACTGTTGGGTATTATACTGTTGCTTATAAACAGTGCAACAGTCTTCTCTCATTACATTTTTGATGTTTTATGGACTAAATTATTAAGTGATCAATCAATAATAAAAAATAACCAATAGTTACAGCGCTAGATCAAAGTCAAATCTGTGGAGGTGGTCTGGTGTCACAGTTGGCCTGATGAATGCACATTCATCTTTAATCATGTATGCAATGTCAGCTGATCCCTGATTGATATTCTTTTTCAGGTTTCAAAATCAAATACAGCCTTTCTTTTGTGACTTTTTGTTTGTCACTATTGCCATGGAAAGAAAATATCAGAAGAAACTACAAGCTGTGATCATTGTGGTGGGTAATTGAACATTCTGTAAACCGTAAGAGAATTGATTGTTCATGGGCATGGACACTGGAGTAATAACCCAGAGAGGCAACAGGCTACCGAGTCCCACAGTTAAAAAAGAACATCCTCTTTTATCTGACTGTGGTGAGAAGCCAAGTAGAAATAGAAAGAAATGCCGGCAACAGGAAGGGACATGTCATTGTGGCCCTGTTTGTATGGCAGCAATTAAAGTGCAGGGGAGACTGCAGTGCTCTGTTGTGATTATATAGCCAGGAGAGGAAAGGCAACAACCACAAGGAAGCTTTCCTCAGGTTTTCAACCTCAGAGGACTTTCTGACAGACTTGGCCTCCAAAATTGTTTGCATGATCAAATAACCAAGTTTTACAGCAATTCTTCAAGCAGTAAACAACGCCTCCATGGTTCTGGTTTGGGATGTCCATACAAGGAGTGGTTTGTTGTCATGCAGCATCGTAAAAATTAGAGATTCACAGTGGCTGGAAAGTATGTGGGATCTTTATGAGAGAGGCAACTGTAGTTTTGGACCGCCTGGGTCTGAGGTTTTAGGAACTGATGCCAACTGACTGAGCTGGTGTCACTTGAAGAGCTCTTCTTCCAACTTGACAAGAGATAGCAGAACACGATAGGAAGCAGTGTGGCCCAGTGGTTTATTTTGAGGGGAACTGTGGAGGCAGAAAAGTGGTTAACACTGAAAAACACAGCTGTAGTTTGCAAGATTCCCCTTACTGTTTGCCAAATGAGGGAGTCATCTCATGAAAATCCATCTGCAGAGACTTTTCTGTCTACATGAAAAGGTGATAAAATCAGCATGGAGCAACAATATGGGATTATTTTGTTAGAACATTAGCTTAGCCGTTGTGAAGTAGGGATGAATGGCTTTAAACAAAATTGACTGAGGAGTCTGGAGTGTTGGGTTTTTTGATTAACGCCAGTGTCTGAACACAAGCCAAAAGGTCTCTGCACCTAATTAACACTTCAGGGTCGGACAGTGGGCCAATTACAAACCAAGCAAAGTGTCTCCCATGCAAATCAGCCCTCATCAACTGGCTTTCTACCTGAAAGGCCAGCATGAATAAATTAACTCCATGCTAATGAGGCTTGCCTTCTATTGAGCTCAAGGAGAACCTGTTCTGTGGTTGTCAGGGGTAGCTGGTGGGAGGACCCCAATCACCCGTCTTGATAAATATTGAGGCAAGGGCTTATGCCGCCCCCTTGCAATTCATCTCTTCTCACAAGATGGAGTGGGTTCCATCATGGAGGCCTGACTACAAACCCAGTGCCAAATACCATTGCTCTTTGTCCGGACAATGCTAAGAAATCTTGGGTTCAGTTCTAGATGGCTGCACTTAACTAACACAGCGCTGGCACACTCATACATACTGCACCAGTAAAAGACTTTATCCTGGCAACTGACAGGCCCCCCTTCAGATGAAAGATGACTGTTGCCCGAACGAGACGGCCATCCATTCTCCTGGGGGACTCAGCCTGATGGTATACAGTAATGATTGGTGGCGTATAAATATGGCAGAAGGGAAGTTAAGGTGTCATCTCAGTGCAAGCAGACCACCCAGGACGTCCCACGCTGGCTGACAGAGTCGTCCGATTGTCTGTCCAACAGACATACTCCACATTCCCAGGCAGGCTGCACTCGGCACTTAAAATGCAAACAGCATGCGCAAAGTTACTGTCCTGCAACTACTTGTCATGGACAGATGCCAGCACTGGCTCAGAGAAGGAAGACTTTAAATATACGTCTCATTAATTTCTCAATTGTTGTCTGTCGCCAATTATCTATATCCAGACATTTGTAATGGGAATCATATGACTGCACAGAATGCCGGAGCACTTATGTATGCCTTCTCTCACACTGGTTTTTCTGAACCAGACGAGGTATCTACATGTGACATGTGAGCCCAGAGAGTATTTTCTCCCTTGGCTATGTGTATGTGTTTGTGCAGTCACCAATGTCAACTGCCCGTTTCAATGCATGGCTGACCTGCTAAGGTGTTGGCTAATATTCCCTGCAGGAGCTGAAACTTGAGATGACAACCTGTCCATCGAGCTGCCCCTGCTAGCCAGCTAGTTTGCATTCCCAATGCCCCAATTAGCACCTGGCCTCCCCTTCACATGTCACTGGCAGTCGATCTTTCGCACAGAACCCATCAGCCACGTTGCCTTTTAGCCTTGACCTCTCACCAACACCAGGAGCCTCTAGTTACCGCTCACCTCCAACAGACAGTAAATCTGTGATTTTACTGTCATTGAGGCTCTTGTAGAGAGTCTCAGAGCGAGGGGAGGCTTGCAGGAGATATGGGTCAGAGGACTCTCTGAGCTGATGTGTTTACTAGTCATGGAGGACAGCCAAAGGAAAAAAGAAAAAGCTCAACCAGGTGGAACTCCTCTTCTCTGCTGTCTTCAAGGCGGAAACTGTGTCATATCTTTTTTTTTTAAAGTACACTTCCTCTGTGACACCATGTCACTGAGGTCATGGGGTTGTTTCTTTAGTGTTGAGTGAAGGTAAAGATTTGTGTGAGGGCAACAATGAGAAATGCACCTGTTGAAAATGCTGGAATTGGCTGTGGACTGTGGAAAAAGGTTGTTTACATTCTCCGATGATCCAGGTGCTTAAAGAATATCCATTCATGTCATAAAATATTTCCAATCATGGAAAAGGAATCCGTCTTATGGAGAGTAAATGCTTTTTTTTTTACCTCTGCAGTGTTAAGCACTCCTCAGCTGAATTCAATAGTCAAAGCTTACAAAGGAAAGAGTTCAAACAAACCTGTATAAATGGCTTCATAAGAATGGATTACTGATTTGTGATAATGCCAACCCCAACCCAAGGATTTTCCAGTTGACCTTGGATATCCTTGAAGAGATTCTGTCTGTATCTGTTTGTATTGATGGCCATTGATTACCTTTCACCACGTTGTGGCAGAGGAATAATAGAACATTCAGCAGGGGTAGCAAGGTCAGACACAGGAATGGCTAAACACAGAGACAGACAGAGAAAGGCAGGCTGACAGAGGAGCTGTCAAACATCTCACACACTGTCAGCCCTGAGGTGGTGCAAGCTGGAGCTCATCGCACTCACTCCTGCAGAAAACGTCCAAGCTGCAACTCAGGTAATTAGATGGACAATATTAGGACATGAGTCTGGGGGATAAATGCACACACACACACACACACACACACACACACACACACACACACTGAGAAATAGCTCTCCTCATGCTATGTATACTCCAGTATTCAGGTTCAGAGCACACATACACACACATCGCTAACCTATAGCTATTTGTAGCATGTCTCTGTATGCCCTTGCCGACAGCTTTGACAGGACTATGCTTTGCCCTGCCAAGAATTCCCCATAATCACAGAGCATCACTGATTTTACTTCACAGGCTTTATTATGTTCACCACTGGAAAGTGGAGATGCTAATGTGCAGGTCTAATGTAAGACAGACGAAGGAAACTGTCTTATGTTAAAGACTTAACCTGAGGGCACAGACAAAGACATCCTGGTCTGCTTCTGGCTACTTGTCAGCATTGATCTTTAACTCTTTGACTGTTTGTTGACCCTAGAAGACCACTACATACCGTTACCCATCCAAGCCTGCAGTCTGTCTTTCTTCCATTGATATCGGATTTAAGGCTGAGACACTACCTTACAAGAGGTTGATGTAATATCACCTAAGACTGGCTCGACAGATCTCTACAGGGAATTCAGAAAACATACAGAGCTGCATTTTTCAGATAAATGAAAATCTTAAAATAGTCATGGCTGTATTGAGATACAAGTATTTAAGGAATCTCCTGAGTAAAATAGTTTGTAGATTTAGTTTCATAGCTGTATGTAACTTGTGAAGGTGGAAAACATAGTTTTAACAGTGATTCAGTGGAAAGTTTTGCAATTGAACTGCAATCAAGTCAAGGAATGCATTGAGCACTTACCACAAGCAAACACACACTCTTTTTCAGACTTACTGACATACACACACACACTCCTGAAAACCCTCACCACTGAGTAAACATCCTTAAGAGACTGACATCCACCTACAGTGCATGAACAGTCTCACTCCCGTCTGAATAATGGGGGGTGAGTGGAGGTAGTAATGAGGCACAATAAAAGCGAGGAGGGATCCGGTGTATCTGCTCTCTGAGGCCTGGTTCCTGATCTCCACGCCTGGTTCTGTTCAGGCTGTGAACGAAGCCCATGTGGCTCATACCAGTGTGAGGGCACGCTCATTAAAACCACAGACATCGTCTTAATCAATCTCTCCTATGTCTTACCAGGCTCTCAGCCAAACATGTGTGCAAAAATCTACATTATCCACATGAGAGCATGTAAAGGCCCGTTCACGTTCAAATAAACATCTTTCATCTTTTTGACATACATACTGTATATATTTCTACATTAATACTGTATTGAATGCTGGAGGTTAGCCAGAACAGGGTGAGACCGCTGATGAGGTTAAATGATCCTGATCATGAACACAGACCACTGCCCCAACTGCCAACTAAAGGGATAAATGAGGCTGAATTGTTCATCCCACCATTCCTGGAATGGCATTTTGGCAACGGTAGAGCCAACCTCAGATACAGTAGCAGAACCAATAAGCAGCATATTAAATATGCTGAGCAGCACAGCATGAGCCTGTTTTGCAAAACACTGTTCTCACAGTTTACAGAATGAAAAATGAGTGTGGTTGTTTCTGTGCTTCCAGGAGGTATTATGACAGTGTTAATACTACACAATAATAGAACATCTACTCAAGCATATTGTCTTTATTAATGCAGTATGTTGTGTGAGCAAGTATTACAAGTATTCAAAAATCTGGAAGCTGTTTGACAGTGTGTCATCTCAACGCATTACAGACAGACATAACTCACTATTAGTGTTATTCAGCCAGTTTTCTAAGCTGTGGATCCATACCAGGGTTAGGTACTGATAATATGATACACAAAACCATCATGATAATTGATATCATTAAATCATTCATATCTAACTAGAGACAAGTTTCACCAAAACTTTTACTAATAGCATTTGGTAGCTGCCATTAGTTAAATTCATGGACCCCATAGTTAGTAATGCCTGACAAAAAGGCAGCTAAATATCTTAAATGTGATGAGATGGTTATAATGCATTTGGACTAGGGCTGTCACTTTTAAGAATTCACGCAGCAGGCTGTACTGACTCCCAGCTGACTCTTTGTGTATCCTATGGCTATTGTTGCATTCTTAACCATGAAACCAAATCATCTATAAAGTAATGTGCGGAAGTATTTCACATTTGACACTACAGGTGGAAATATCTTGGATGAAAAGGTAAAGCTGTTAATGGACTTCATAAAATACATCCACTTTATAGTAACATTACCTTGTCAGTCAATTTAGCCAAGGCACCACAAATGAAAAGGGTCAATTCTACAGTGTATTTAGGATATTTGAACTAACTGAAATCTTTTATCTGTTCAAATTCAGCCGAACTTGAATGTCAAGTGACAGTGTAATGAGGACGCTATAGAACAAGTTTGAGGGCTGTTCAATTTCCAAAACAAGCTTGGCTTCTTGGAAGAGCTGTGATTTCATTTTAATGAAAGAAAAATATGTCAACTATCACTTTTAATCTTGTCATGGTGAGACCACATCGATTATACCAATTACATCAGTCTAGACTTTCAAGACAGTTTTCCAGTTTTCCAGATGTATGGATAATAAACTATTAAGAGTTTCTAAAAAGCCTGAGAGAAGTCAGTCTAAAATTGATCGGAAAGTTCCTTTTCGAAAGAACATTTGTGTGCACCACTGCATTTAAACTCTCTGTATACTCTTTAGCATTTCAGCCTCATTTTGAGACAGCAAATACATCAAACATGCCATGATAAATGCCAAAATAAATGTTGAGGACCAGAGATATTTAAAGCAGATGTAGAGGAGTTATTATCTTTTATCACACTGGGTATCCCTAAATAGTTTTGCTGTCAGGAAGGGGGCCTGTGTTTATTATCTGAGGCACGGAAGAGAAAGGCACTGCTCAAGAGTTTATTATTTGGGTTACTTGCATTTTTCACTGTTTATTATGCGGTTTTAATTGTGGTCTGGCTGCGTTTGCTTCTAGAACACAAGAGTAAGCAGAGTGAGGGAGAGGAGGAATGTCAGAGGCAGCAACTTCTCTGCAGGAAGGGAGGCTACGCCGGGAGTCCCATGAACCTGCCTTACCCCTGGATTGGATTTCAGCAGTGACACAAGTAAGAAAAGGGGGAGGATATTCAAGAGTCCTGATCTATGTACAAGACCAGAGTCTCACCTACTGGTTTATTTTCTTGGTTTAGTTAGCTCCAGCTCAGAATAATTAACAGGTTTTCACATCTGGCAGCAAAAGAATTCAGACTCAGTGACTAATCTTTTGGCCACCCAGCAGGTGCCAAAACACCTGCGCTTTCTTCCCCTGTGGGACACCACTCTTCCAGTCTTCTTCTACGACTATTCATTCATCTTTCTGGCTGCTTTTGGACGGAGCCCAAACTCCTTGAATTCTTCCCTCGGAGAAAACCAGTGTTTATAGGAGAAATGAGCCTCCACCTTAGGCTTTAAGAGTCTCCGTACATCTGGTGCTCATGCCGAACTCTTTGTGGCAGCCAAGAGGGAGTTATGACCCTCCTCTTCAAGAATGATTTCTAACTCAAAAACAAAAAATGTGCATCTACTCATACCTCCCTGATGTTTTAAGTTTAGGTGTCAAATCAAAGCTGGAATGTAAATTCACACTTGAGGTTGGCTGTTTAGCTTTGAGTAAACATCCTTCTACTTCCACTATTCTTTACTCGTAAATTCACCTAAATGCATCCTAATTACAGCACATTAAATCACACACACATTTACCTCATCATACAGATAAACACTCATTAAGAATAAAGTCCAGAGTCTGTTAAAGAATTAGTGCACTGCAGTCAAACTCTCCTTTTATGGTCCTGCCTGAGGTGAAACACGCTTACAGTATGTAACACACATCAAATCTAATCCGCGCTCAGAGAGGGAATGGAGCGTTCCAGGATTATAGGGATTGGCTCATTTTCAGCACAGCCACCTTTGACCTTTAAAGCTGGCTATCTGCAAACACTGAAGAGTGAAGAGTGAATAAATAATGTGACTGGAGGGGTCAAAACCGAGGATAGTGATGGTGTTGGGTTTTCCTTGGATTCAGTAATATTGGGCTTTTTTTCTGAGCTGTCATATTTAACAACTCACACACTGTGCAGAGCAGAAACAGACTGGTCAATGACTGCAGGCTGGTTCAGATATTTGGAATGCAATAATCAAATAAACCTGAAAGAAACAAAGAGAAAGACAGAAAGAAAAGGAATGACACTGAAGTATATAGGGAAAGAATGAGCTCAAATTGGGAAAATACGTGGCACGAATAAGGCAAATTTAGTCACAGCCTGAGAATGGAACGAAAATAAAACACAAGTGCAGCTGCTTCAGCCTTACGTTGTAAGACTTTTCAAACTGTCTGAATGCAGAAACATCACTGATGGACAGCCTCAGCTGCTCTGTGCTGCCTAATCCGCAGTGAGAGGTAGTGAAAGGTGATCAAACGTCTCAGTCAGCCCCTGCACACTATCCAGCCACTGCAAGAAGGTTACTGCACCACTCACAGGGCAGGGGCATGAGTGATTGGCCGGCTCATCCACACTGACTCGCACAAGCATGCACATGCACACACACACACACAAAAATGTTCATCCTGCTTACTCCTAAAGTACACTCTCATTTCAAGGAGAGCATCAAAAATTCATAAAATAATCTATGTCAAAGAAATTAAATAAAACAACAATACCCACAGGCCTGCAGTATGGAGTAGTGTGTGATTAAAGTTTAACTAGGAACAGATTCATGGTAGTCCTGACAAGCAGTGCCATCTCCTGCAGAGGTTTGACTTTTTGCATACACACAGCAGGACAATAGATGAATAAGGATTGTCCTAGAACAGAGCCTCAAGGCCTGAGGTGTGTGTGTGATTGTGTACATAGTTGTAAAAGTTTCAAAACTATCAACAAACAAAAATAAAAAACATAAAATCTGCAAAGTCTATGTAAGCCCTATACTATTCTGTAATGATGTAGCCCCTGGCTCACCTTGATTATCAACCATTTGTTTAGCATTAGAGCACTAACCACATGGCATCAGTGCAACCTCATTACATCTACAGCTAAACACAACAAGTGGACAAACGCCAAGTTGATGGTTTATATTCATCTCAGGGCGCGCATGTTTGTTATTACTTCTTACCTTCGAAGGAGAGGAAGACTCTTGGCAGAGGCTGTGGGAGGCTGAAGACCCCGGTGGAGAGGAGAGAGAGAGCCAGGAGGGAGAGTGCCACAGCTGACACCAGAGGTGGCCTGGCTAACCCCTCCGGCCTGCCCATGACTGCACTGCTCAGGAACTACGACCAGTCACCACTGCCTGTTGGAGGGTGAGAGAAAAACAGGGATTTTGAGTTGTTTCCTCACCTTTCTAAATCATACCATTGTAAGCTGAGAAAAAAAAATCTACTTTGTATTGAGTTTACCACTTTTTTGACAGGTCAATCACTGCTAGAACCAATAAGCCACTTCTGTGTACTCCCAACAAACATTTCTGCTACTGGAAATAAAACAGATTGATACTCGTATACCAGAGGAGCTCTCTTCAAAGAATTCAGCAGAAATGTACTTCAAAAGAAACAATGTGCTAAAAATTGGGCAAAATCTGGATGTGAAGGTTTTTGCTAGATGAGAGAGGGGCCTTACTATGTGTTGAAATATCACTATGTAGTCATTTAAAGGAATTTTAATTGACATTTTGGCAGAGGAACAAGCTATAAAACACATTGCCAGTGACTTATTATCACCTTATGAAAGCAGACATGAACAGTTGCTTATTGACACATCCGACAGATACAAAAACGCTTGGTGAATATTAACTCCAGTATTCACTTTCCTGTTAGCTCTAGTCTAGCTCTTTAGCAGCTAAATACTCCACTTTTTCAACTAGTCAGGCCAGGTAAAGCACATAGTGGGTTTATCAGAGCTCTTTTAGCCAAAAAAAGCCATAGGTTGTACACATAGTGGCTTCAATCTCGATATCTTATCATTTTTCTGTCTGTAAATCACTGAATCAGAGATTAATGGGAGGCAGCAGCTTTGAGTTAATAGAGTAATATATCCATATGACAGTGCCTGTAATTTAAAAGCAATAACACCCATTGCTATGAGGATAATTAACTTGAATGAAAGAAAGAAAGAACACACAGAATGCAACACATGATTTAAATTTACATTTAAATCAGCAGTCTGACAGGTCAGGAAATGCTGACTTATATAAAGTAGAGCGTAGCCCAAACTGCACTGAATGAAGACACAGATGAGAACACAACATGTCAGTTAAATCCCATCACTTACTATATCCTTGCAGATGTACCCCTCTTAAATATGGATGAGTTAAATCTGCACAAAAGAGCTGCTGGAGAAACGCTCCCCTCAGCCTCCTCTTGTTCCTTTTCCATAACAGGACAAGAGTAGCTCAATTATTGATAGAGGCAGGTACTGTACTGCCTGCGGGGCACTGACTCCTGCAATGCAAAACTCCACTGCTGGAGAACAACTTGGCTGCTTTAACCACCCCAAACTAGCTGATACTCTACCTGAGTTGTACAAAATCACATTGCACTAGATATAAAAATGGTCCCTTCACATGCAAAAAAGAAAGTGATGTTTTGACAAGAGGGTGGATCCCTGCTCTCATGGCTTATAGATGTGTGATGAAAAATTGATGTCCCTGAGATAAGAAAGCTACATGATTGCTATGAAAATTTCAGTTTGGGGTGTAGTGTACAAATAGGTTGAGATATGGGTGTGTGTGGTGGAGTGAAGCGTGACTGATATACAGCAGAGGTGAAATTCAGCTGTTCAGGTGCATAAGGATAACATATGGAGAACTACAGAGGAATGGGATCTCTTTGGCTGCGCTCAAGAGAAGTAAAACAGCAGGGGGGGGGTTTAACCATGGTCCCAGCCGATGTACTGCAGCCTCTCTCCTGCTGCATCATCCACACATACACACACACACACCCTCCCCCGGAGCCTCCCTCAGCCTGGGCGTCTGCAGCTTTAGCCCTGTCCCCAGACTCTAGCCCTTGTCCTCTTCTGGCCTCCGTCCCCAGTTCTTAAAGGGTTGCTTCACCAAAAACTCCAAAAATCATACTTTCTCACTTGCCTCTAGTGATATCTAGTCAAGCAGATAGCTTTGGTTTGATTTGCTGAGGTTTTGAGGAATTCCTCACTGAGATTTCTGCCTTCATCTAAATACAATGGAGCTGTAGACCTGTTTTAAGTCTTGACACAGCATTTGTGAGTAGAGAAAACTATAGTACAGTGAGTACAGTGTTTTTTTTAATTGCCAAACTTGCTCTTTAAGACTGAAAAGAGTCTTAAGTATACAGCTTTGGGAAAAAGATCCATTTCTCTGGTACAAATTAGTTCCAGTGTAAGCTGCTGAGGTCTGGAAAAAGACATCCATGTTCTTTAATTCCACATGTCACAGTTTACATCCAATGCCACAGGTCAGTGCCAGTGCAGTAGGTAGTGTCTTTTTTATTGTTGAGCTTAGGGAAGTTGATTGGCTTGAGCCCATTTGACTTTCTTGTACATCACTTATTTACTTTAACCACAGTGTTTTTGTGGTCTAATCTTAACCACACTTTATACCTATAGTTTGCCATTGCCATGATCTTTCTCTAACCTAAACCTAAACCATGCTGTAGCTCTCTTGTGCAGACACTGTAGAAAGTGAGCATTTTAAAACCAATTTTTTTAAATAAAATGCTGCATTTTGCTCATTATTATATTCTACTGACATTCTTGTCTGGCATTAGGGTTGAGATTCCACTAAGTGTGAAAAATAATCTCATTTTAGTCATTTAAGTGAGTCAACCCTTTAAACTGTTGAACGTCTCCTCCCTGCGTGCTCAGTGAGATGGGTGATCTCCCAGGGAGAGTCTCTGGCATGGAAACGTTGGTCTCACAGCTGCTAAACTCATCGTCAAGCCAGTTAGTCACCCTCTGAGCATCTTATGACATCCCCACCAGGTCGGGTTTAGACACTTCAGAGACACCTCTATCTTACTGATGATAACCATGCTAAAGATATGAAAGTGCTCATTGTCACACACTCTCTTCCATGGAGCACCGGAGTGCTGGATTAATGGGTCCCCCAGTACAAAAGGTACTTTTCTGTTTGTTGCCATGAACAAAAATAATAAATTCTTCAATTAATTTTGTTGAGCTCTTCAAAGTCCAGAAATTCCAGCACTGAGTCTGCCAGGAATCTCTGTGACAGCAATTAAATGCCTCTCCACAAAAGGAGGTCAGTCTGAGTGTGTGGAGTTATATTTCTAGTGGGGTGTAATGATAATTGTGTTTATTGTGCGTTCCTTGGCTGACAGCCTAATGAATTTTCCATCTCACTTTTTCAGAGGGACTGCCCAAAAACTAATATTGATGAAAGCAAAAAAAAAACAAAAAAAAACCCCAAAAAACCTGCATGGCTCTTCAAGCAAATTCTCCTCCCCCCCCCCCTTATTTTCCAAACCGGGTCTGTGATTGTTTGGCTCATGTCTGCTCCTGTTAATGCTTTAAACACACGAACACATTTTAGCTACGGGAAACTGAGAGAGAATGTCCTCCTCATTTGGATTTAGGTTGGATAGATTCAATTATTTAGCATTTTGGTCAAATTCCTCCTTAATTTCAGAGCAAGAATTGAATTTGAAACGGTAAACAAGTTGCTGTCTGCCCCGGCTCTAACAGGACAGCGTGCGTTCATACCACACCCTGTCATTCAGTTGTCAGTGGCTCTATTACAGCCACACGCTCCCTCACACACATGCCAAGTAGGCGTACAGTAACTAAGAGTGCATAATTCAAGTATTTAAACTTTAGACCAAATCATTAAACAACATGTGAATCTTGTGATCGCAGCATTCGAACCCTATGAGGCTGCGTAATCCATTTAACATTATTAAATTAGTGTTTTTATAGTAAAAGGAAATGGTTGGTTAAAGCTTAAAGCAGAGAAAAAACATTTCAGTGCAACTAAAGTTATGAAAAGATGTTCACCAAACCAAAGGGGGAAAAAAATGCAAATTTTTAGTTTTAACCAGCTTCGGGATACCACAGCAATCTCAACAAAGTCATGACTCATATTCTGGAAATTTATACCGTATTTAAAATAGACAGTGCACCCAAAGCATGTGAGGGAAATAAGTCATGAAAGTAGTAATCTGATGTAATATTATGCAAGATTTTTAAGGAGCAGCAAGTTAAATTTGTTAAATTTGGCAGACTCTGCAACTGTCAGATTGAGCTGACTTCAGCTATCCTCACCAATTCTCACTGGTGGGACTCTGCACCTGTTAGCCTCGAGCCAACCACCTCCTCTCTGCATCCTGCCTCAGTACAGTACAGTACCGTATAGTACAGTACAGCACAGCAAAGCAGGTAAAGCCTCTTCTAATAAAAGGATTCAGGACAAGATCAGTCCCTGGTCCAGGACCCACCTTTCAGGAGCTTGCTCCAGTACAGATCCGACTTGAAGAAGCAAGGTGCCAAACCAGACCTGGGTCTTATTTATCCCCCTTTGAACACCTTGTTTCCAGTCTTCTCCAGTGATACCAAAGAAGAAAAATGCTGCTATTCCATCTAAGTGCTCACAGAGCAGGCTTGACTGAGAGAGAGAGAGAGAGAGAGAGAGAGAGAGAGAGAGCACAGGAGAGAGGAAAGGAGAGGAGAGAGGGAGGAGAGCGAAAAGACAGAGAGGGCTGGTGTCCTATTACACACTCTCCACTCAAGTCCCCCTCCTCCTCCCCTCTTCTCCCTCCCCACCAGCCCTCCCTTACATGAGCGTCCTCCCTCCCTCCCTCCCTCTGTTAACTAGACAGCAAACAGATCACTATAACATGTACAGCTCCAAACATAAGAGGTGGAGGACTCATACCTCACACAGAGAAAGAGAGGGTGAAGCCTGAAAGGTCAAACACATTGGGACGGAGAGTGGTGGAGTGTGGATGATCACAAAGCCACTCTAAAAAAAAATCTACTTCTCCCTCCATGATATGAAAGAAATCAGACTATTTTCCATCCATTTCTTTTTTTCATCTGTTAATTAAGGATAATGAATCAGCTTGTGAGTATTTGCTGTGACCATTTATCAACCAGGCTACATTAAATCATGCAGAGAATATTGCTCAGATATTACGTTTATCAAAACTGGTTAAAATAAGACCATGCTACCTGCTCTATATGCCTGCTGTTTGGCACAGTTGTGGTTTGAGTGAGCTAAACGCTAATGTCTTCATGCTAACATGCTCACTCCCCAGATTTTACACATTAAACTCTGTTTCAGGTCTAAGGGGTAGATGCAGGTCCAGCACTTATGTGAAAAAGGGCTGGGGCTGAAGACTACAAGTCTGAAACTGAAAAAAGTGAGTTTACGAGACTTCTGCAACCCGCTTCTCATCTTAGCGTGAGGCTTAAGGCTGCTTTAGCCACTGCTAGCATAACACACCTGCATCTCAAACTGTCTGTGGTCATGTTGCATTGTGGGTAATGAAGGTATCAGGTTTTGATAAAGAAGAATGCAGTTTTTAAAAATCTTTTTTAAAACTGTCTTGGAAAATTGGCGGAGTTAGCGTGCTAAAGTTTACTGATTACACCTTAAATCAAAGTACAGCTGAGGCCAATGGGAAAGACTTTGGTTTAGACTAAATAGTCTAGTGGACAAATTGACCTGATAATGGCAGTAGAGGATAAGCAGTAGAGGAAAAATTAGGGGATCACCAAAGTTACAATTCATCCTGAGGGGGACATGAATATCTGTGCAAACGTCCATAACAATCCATCCAAAAGGCTGCTGGTATTTCACCCTCAGGGCACAATGAATATACCAAATATTTCCCCATCCATTCAATAGTTGTTGAGATATTTCAGTTTGGACCAGTGCGGCGGACAGACCAACAAACTTCTTCAAGCCAAGGAGGCTAAAAACAGCTGAATTGTTCCTCTTTTTGAATTGCACGCATTCCTTCTAAAACTGCCCTTGCCATTGATTATTATAAAATGTCCTTCTTGCGTAGTTTTGCCACATAAATGATGAATTTTATCATCAGGATGGATAGGGAAGCAATAACATATGACATTCTTCATTCAATGTGGTTAGCCATTAAAAAAAAAAAAAGATGTGGATATGGTTTTGGTGAGAGAAGCACACTCTCTTTCAAACCAGGAGCATGCAAACCCAACTTGCAGATATCATGTTCAGCCTTCTTCAAAAAAAAGGTGCAGTTAACACACAATTGCTTTAAATGGCCTCACTGGGGAAAGCTTGCTCAGCATGGGGAGCTAAAAATGCTATGATGAGTGTCTACACCATGCCAAACCTGCATCAACACAAACGCTTCCTCCAATTTAGACGTAGATTCAACACAAGCCCAAACCAGAGGAGTCAGGAGTCTAGAAAGACTTGGCTCAGGCTGGATAAATGAATGCTGCAGGATGTGCTACCATGATGCCTTTGATTTAACTCTATTTCCACACTGAGCTCCAGAGAGAGAAATTATGCTCTGTTTGCATTTTCATGAATGGACACATTTGTGGTACTCCAGAGGTTGCGTGTCACATGTCAGTTCGCTGCAGGTATGAGCCAGGAAGTGAAGGATTTTACACTGTGGCGCTTTGGCTTTAAGGTAAAAGTAGAGCTTATTGTTAAATCACAGCTCAGGAAATAAAGGAAGGGAAAGAGAGTGCCTGAAACATGAGAGAGAGACAAAGTAAAGCCGGGAAAGAGAGAGGGGATCACTGGTGGCTCAGACAGGAGGAAATAATTACCCCTTTTCTTGACAATAGAGGCTGATTTACGCCTCCCAAATTAAAGTGTCAGGATGGCCCACTAGAGCGACACAGGTTTTTCATTGGGCCCGATTGCATGCTTGTCATTAGCAGAGAAAAAGGAGAATGAAAAGAGGTGGGTGAGAACTATATAGAGATGAGGCGTATCCTTTACTACCCCCGTGACAGAGCCTCAGCAGTAAATTAACTTAATGAGTGTGGTGAGCCTAAGAGAGTCTAACAAATGCCAGGCAGGTGTAACGTCTGACAGGAGGCGTGATTATTAATGGACTATGTCTTCCAGTAAGTGTAAATGCGTGGTCAAATGTTTATCAGGTTAATTCCAAAAATGATGTTAGTCTCAGGTCAGAAACAGTGTGGTCAACACCTGAGCTGCAGTGTCACATGCTTTCAAACAACCTGTCCCTTGTTAGCACTGCAGGTGTTATGCATTTGTCACACTGATGTTAAATGCGAAAGTGAAGGCCGGGGGAGGCCCTGTGATGTTCTGCCATATCATATGCACATACATACATGCACTTGTAAGACACTGTGTAGTCATGGGGTCAACTGTAACATACTAATATACTGTCACCACTGTTATAATATTTTACTTTTGGTCACTGCTCACATTTCTTTTATGGTTTTGCTCTTTCCTGTGGAGTCAGACTGTGAGAAACATGATCAAATACAGGAAATCCATTCATTTCCTATGGCGCTCAACAACCAGAAAAGCTCACAGGTTTGTCAGCCAAGAAAAGTTGACCACGTCCAAAGCTTTCCCCTGTGGTTTGCATGTTTCTTAGCTTTCAAACAGCACATTTTCTTATGAACAACACCCCTAAGATTAGGTGAGGAAATGATCACAGATATTTAAATCTTTGGGTGATCACAACTAATGATTATTTTCTTCTTCTTCTTCTTATCACTTCTTCTGTTCTACTGAAATTAGCATGCTAACCAGCTAGCCCTGGCCCATCTTTTCTCCTAGCATTACTTAGAGTGAGTCATTGTAGCGTCCAGTCTGCCCTCACTTCTTCATCCTTTCATGTTGGACTAACACTGCCCAGAGGACATAACTCTCAACTCCTGTCTTGTAAACGTAACAATGGCTGAAGCTCTTGGTAAGAAAACAGCTGTTGCTAACGTAAACTATGTAGTGATAGCAAAAACTGTGCATATAGCGCGTTTAAAGTTGGAAAAGTGGATAATATTTACATTTAAAGTTGGAACCAGAGCATGTTTTAGTTTTTCTTAAATAAAACATTTAAAATAAATTACATAAAAGCCTCTCTAGATGAGTTTTATTACATTAAAATACTAAAATATTACATCTACATCTCCCTCATTGAAAAAAATCTATAATCTATGAATGCCAATAGTTTTTATTTCAAAACAACTGGACACAACAAGTCTCCTACTTCACTCAAACATCCATTCTCAGTGTTGATAGATCTGCACTTTTCTGAGGGAGCTTAATGGACTGCCCAACTCTCAAAAATCTGTCTGAGCGGTTATCTTGTACAAGAATACCATTTAATCCATGACCTATTAAATTTGCAAAGCGAGGACATTCCAGTCAGTGTAATACAGCAAGACATCTGAATTAGCAGGTTGACGACTGCTTGTCTCCCTGATATTTTAATAATTATCAACCAGAGGGTCATTTTCCAGCCTAATGCGCAATCGAACCGCTAATTCAATTATTTGTGTTCTGCACACATTTCTTCTACAAATACAACCAGATTACATTTTCCCAGCTGCTCTGATTTTACATGTGTTCATTCCATCTGTGCAGCCAGTGCATACTTGTGGCCAACGCTTCTGTAAGCCTGTGAAAGTGAGGAAAAACAAAAAGGCAGAGATGTGAATAATGGGATCGCTAATTAGCTGCCAGGCACCAAAGGGCAAATCTGATAAATGCTAAACAGGAACAGAACAGCGTCCCTCACTTTCAGCAACTCACTCTGAGAGATTAATCAAGAGGTTTAGCCACCCCTGCAAAAAGAGGTGAGGAATTCTTCCAGAGTCACGCTCTGTGTCAAAACTGCTTGAGAGAGATCTCCCTGCACCTCTTTCTCAGTGTTTGAAGGCATCGGCTGGAATCCATAAATTACTGTACAAGCACAGTGTTGTGCAGTGATGGAGTCTGCACCACTGGGGTCGCCTCTGCTCAGTTAATGTGGACTGACTGGGGCTGAAAAGTGAGATGGAGTGTGACTTTCTCTATGAGAGGGTCATTTCCATAAGATCAGGACATCAGTACTGCACAGCCTAACACTGCAGCTGAAACTGAAGGGCCAGGAGAGGACTGAGAAGCTGTTGATGAGTTTAAGAAAGGAAACGATTGGTGAACTCCTTAAAGTGACTCATTTGTCCACTGACTAATTTTTGTTCCAACAAATCTTCCAAAGCTAAAAACACACCCAGACCCACATGTTGTAACTCAGTTAGGTATGCATCTAGACCAAGCTGACGCATTTGTGAGATGCTTGGATCACCAACAACAACAACAACAGTGGCTCAGAGGTTGTGTTTTTTACCATTTCCTTGCTATATATACATAGTACAAGGCCACATTTCCTTAAACAAAGGAAAACCCAAAAGACAAAGAGGATACTCCCCTGTTCCTATACACAAAACGCTGGTCAATCAAACAACAGCTTTAAATATCTCTCAGTCAAAACCACCTACATGTTAGCAAGGGTGAGACAAAGCAAAGCTGTGAAGTTAGTTAAAAACATTACATTTTTCATTTAGGCTTTTAAATGTACAATATTCCACAACATTACATTCAAGCAGGCAAGAGTTACTTTTACTAGAGCTGGAGGGAAAAACAAAATACAAAGAAAAGAACCCCCTCCTTCACCCCCTCCCTAATTCCCTTTTGGTACAGTCCAGATTGCCAGCATCTGCTAATCTGGACTATCTGGAAACACTGCCAGCACCTGGTGGAGCACATGTTCATGAAAGCCCTGTTCAAATCAAACAAGACGCTGCACACAATAAACAATGCAAACATTTCATCCTCAGAAGTTATGCACACACAAATAAAATGGCAGACAGGAAACATAGTGCACCAAAGTGGAGGAGTGACAGGGAGTGATACAGTTAAACTAGACATGTATGGCACATGTTTGTTTTCAAGTGTGTTTAGCTTTGTGCACTGTTGCTGCCGTGACCTCACTGTGACCACCACATTAAATGCCCCAACATGTCCCAAGCATTAGTAAAAAGTCATTATCAGGATTAAGGGAACGTGCATACAGGTTCACATGCACTGATCTGCATTCCTGTTCTTAACCTTGTCAAATCTCCATCTTTAAATGTGTTTTGTGTTGTGAGGTCACTTTCAATATCCCAAAATCAGATTTTTTTTGTCGACTGGTGGAGAGTGAGGTAATGCTTAGTGGTTCTTGATATGATCCGACCATAATTTAACACAAAAAAAATGGGAGCAACTATAAGTAAGTAAATGTATGTGAGGGTTCTTTGCAACCAACATTTTTTTTCTTAATGTAACACAGCTGACTTTGCTTGCAAACTCACAGCACAATGCTTCTGTGTTCAACAGAAATTAAGAGACCATGTCTGTGCTATTTTTGACGAGGGAATCGAGCGCCATAGTCAGGAAAATGGCCTGTGTTGAGCCCATCTGTCCCTGTTTTACCTGACACACTATACTGGTGATTCCTCACGTGTGTCTCCTCTCCCATCACTGCACATCATTTCCTGTCCTCCACACTTCCATCTCAGTGGGTGGGGGAAACAATAAATCAAATTAAAAGTTCTCTCCTTGAGGCATTAACTTCCACAAGGGAACTAATGGAATCTGGTTATGATTTATCCCTCTTCCTGTTTCTTGTCTAGCCGCTGTACCGCATACGATACTATGCTCCACAGTAGGGTGGAGTTTAATCGCAGAGGTCTTAATAGATTTAATAGAGTTGGTACACCATCCACATCCACAAGTTTATTAGTCTGTTTAATAAACTTAATGAACTTACACGTAAAACAACCACTGTTACAGTAGTTGTGGTTTTCAGAGGCAGCTTTACAGGCCTCAAGTTGGATTTAAGTGCTGTTTACTGGTCTCTAAGCAATCTTCCAGATATCAAAAGCTCTGTATCAAGGCAAAGAAATGCTCTGTGATGATCATTCCTTGATGCATGTGTTTGATTTCCTGATACAGAAATTGTAATGTTTTAAATCATCCTTATCTGTCTTCAGAGATCAGGCAGATTACTTCCAAACGATTACATCCAAACTCTTGAATTTAGGTGTAGGTTTCCCCTTTAGTTGCTTCCAAGTTTTTTTTTTGTTTTTTTTTTTTTTTTAAAGGAAAGATTTTCTCCACAGATACATTATGTACTGTATTTTGCATCTGTTTATTCTGAGGCGTGATTGAAGCTGTGTTGTGGAATGAAATTACACATTTCCACATTTTTATGTCTTGTATATCACTTTATGTGCACTTCACTGCTCTTCAGCCTGACACATCTGATACTTTTTGGAAAATGTTCAATTCACCCTAGGGCATGAGTATGAGCATGGAACAACTGTATCTTCTATTTTTCACTTTTTGTTAGAAAATATACAAATTTACGTGAGAAATATACAAGACAGTGAGAGGGATTATTGTTCAATGTAAGATACAATAAGGTAATATAAGATTAAACCCGAGCTGCACAAGGCAGCATTAACTGAAACATGAAATATAGCAGCTTTTTGTCAAAATAGCTTTTCATAAGGGCTGGATAGCATTCAAATGATTAACAGAACAACACGCCTGGGTGCAGGGATGTTTTTTTAGAAGACTGAAACAGAGTAAGTGCTGAGAGACCAGTGTGGTTATTTGGCTCATACTCTGGATAGGCTGATCACTTTGGGATTAGACATGATGAGACAACCGGCCCAAGAGACTCAGATTTTGGAACGAATGGTTGGACTCGGGCGAGCGACAGCTGCCGGGAGGAGAGTCCTGGAAGCAGATCCTGGAATAATGGACTTGCTGGAGGGTGGAGAGGTTGTAAGAATGATAGATTTGGGAGAGTTGTTGGCAACTGAGACAGGGATACCTCGCTGGTAGGCAGTGATGACAGTGCTAGTACAGAGGTAGAGGCCAGTAGAGAGAAGAGAAAGTAGGTATTTGGAAGGCTGAGAGTGTTTGGATACCATTTCAGGTTGTTGAATATCTGATGTCTGATAGCTGCTGAGGCAGTCATCGAGCTGGGTGTGAGGATGAGGGAGAGAGGACTGTGTGCGGTTTGGAGTTTTATGAAGGCAGTGATAGTTGGGAGTAAATTTGAGCTAGCCAGACAATGACGTGTAGTCCAGACTGTCACTTGAAGACTTGTAATCTTGGAAGATAGAAGTATGCCTGGAGATCTTGAAAGAGATTGATTAGGCTGGAAAAGAGAAAGCAGTAGAGTTCTGTATGTAGGGAGCTAAAAGTGAGGTCCATCAAAGTTCATGATGTAGACTGAGGAGATGACCTCCTTGATGTTGGAGATGACAGCAGCTGATTTAGCTCTATGTTGTGATGATAGATAGCAAGGCCTTTTATGATTTCCTGAGCAGATTGCAAGAAATCAAACGCTTTAGAATCAGGAAAATTAGGTCTGACAGGTCAGTGATAAGTCTGTCTACTGTGTACAGACTTTAGCTCTAGAGTGTTTCTGCCATGGTTGGCTTAATACAAAACAATGCTGTTGAAAGAAGCAGACTGTAAGTGGGAGTTCTATCTGCTAAGTGTGTACTCGAAATTGAACACAGGTGAGCTGTCTAGTAATAAAAGATAAAGGTGCTGCACAGAGGAATTTGATTTTAATTTCAATATATGTGAGAAGTGCATTTGCTTCTGCTTGCAAATGTTGCCTCATGTGTGCCTGCACTTTAACCTGACTGACTTCTGACTTGCAAAATAGTGAGAGTGCAAAATTGAGAGGGACAGTTGGATTAAGCTCTCTTATGCAAGTTATTGATTAGAGCTGTTTTGACTTACTTTTGGTTGTATAACTGCATTTTGAAACAAAACTGAATGGGGACGATCGTACAAGGCTAGAAAAGAGTGCAAGAGCAGGAACAAATGATAAAGGAAAAGTAGTGTAGTGTTGTTGGATAATTATCAACAATTATCTATAGTCAGCTGACCCGCTATGCTGGGTTCTGCAGGTTATACTGCACTGCAACTCCTTCCTTTCAACAAAGAATGCATATAAACTGTTCTGCAAATTAGGGAGCTCATTCTTCTGTTTATTCCTGAATGTTAACTAACATTACACCTTTTAAAAGACATTAATTGGTTCAACCAACTACAAAATGATTCAGTTCGTGATTTAAGCCGTAAACAAAACCCCCATTTAAGAAAATGTAGAGGTGAAAAAATGTGGACATGAACTCATTTTATTCCAGATATACTTCCATGCTCCTTATAGTGAAAGCCAGCTATTCACAGTGCAAACACACAGCCACTCTGTAGGTGCTACGAGCTAAGTAAGTTATTTTAATGATGAGCATGCCAGCGAGACAAAGACCGACTTGAAGACAGAGCAGAAAAGATGGTACATTATGCTACACCCAAGACACTTCCACCCACCCTGCGTTGCATTCTCGTTCAACATCATCATCACGGAGGCAAATCCATTTCGGCCTGTCAGCTACAGCTCATTAACTTGCCATGCCAGTTCCCATCTCGTTACTGTGCCGTCTGCTGCATTTTATTGAATTTCACCCCTCATTTCCCTGAGTTGTCACTGTGTCCATCTTGTTCTTTTTTACAGTGAAAATGCTATTGGACATGCATCCTACAACTTCCAATAGTTTGGGTTATAAAACATGGCTGTATCTTGAAGAAGAAAAACAACAAATGAGAATAAAAGATAGTGCTTAGAAACTTAATGATGGTAAATGTTTATCATAAACTAATATGTACCTAACTGTTTGACTGAAACAATAAGGTCAGCTGATAGGGAAAGGTTTTTTTTGCTTATCAGCTGATTTTGTGCGGTCATGTCAGAAACATGTTGGTTTAACCTCCAGTTAAACTCTCAGATCAGGAGTGTTGGCTGATTTGGTCAGTGAATCAGAACTGTGATAAGATCAACAGTGATTACTTTGACATTAAACACCCTTAGTGATTGATACTGATGAGATACAACAAAGTAATTGGTAAAAATCCTCAAAAGGAAAAGGAAAAAGCCTGTTGCAACAGGCACATTCCACCCCCAGCTCCATTTATCATAATTTACATGACTTTAACAGATAGTCTAGGATGGAGACAGAGATAAAAGTCTGCTTGAGGGGCGACTGATTTGTTTTTATCTACATCTGAATTCCTGCAATCTTACTGTCACTGTGAATCACCGCTGTGACCTCAGATTTCCATGCAGCTCCTGCACAGGAATTTCAATCAGGTAAACAGGGGTCTCTCCATGTGCCCCCCCCCCCCCCCCAATTGGCTCAGAGCAACAAGGTCACTCAATAGCTGACAATGCTCAATGCACTTGATGGCAATATATATTCTGTGGGTGTTCCCAGCTTTAATAAGATCATGTCAGTGTCAATTCCGAATGCTCATGATTGTCCGATTGAGCCTTCATTAAAGGTCAGAGGTCACCTGTCTGTCACAGAGCTGATGTCAATCAAAGGTTGACCTCTCTGACCGAGTCAAGTAATGGAGAAGATGCAGATTTTGTGCTGTTGCTGCAAACTCTTTGGACAAGTCAAAACACAGTGACTGTAAATGGTGTGAATGGCTTTAATCAAAAGCAGGATGAGTGTGCAAAGAAGAAGGAGAGGGCCAAGACCTCAGCCAGTTTTGCAAGTCAGAATACTCCACCGATTTAGCAATTTAGCACTGTACTCCTATAACACTGTCAGACTCATGATGGATAGTTTAAAAAAACAAGATTGATACGGAGGTAGATTCAATTAATTAATATAATTTCTTTTCCTGATCTATCAGAGTGCCTGAGGCACATTTTCTGCTCTGTAACCAGAGCTCTGAGAGTACAGTATGTGGAAATCTGGTATTACAGAAATCCAAACAAAAAGTAACATGTACAGAGTGTTTAAGCTAAAGAGAGCTAGCGTCATCCATCTTAGACAATGTAAACACCCGAAGTTCCCTAAAGGCTCCTTCTCACAATCATTTTAAACACCAGAGGACAGCTAAATGGGACACTTTGCAACAGTCATGGCATTGTTTAAAGTGTGAGGATGGATGGATTCTCTGAGCATCAACAGGCTAAAATAACCCCACTGATGTATTGGCATTTTCAGCTATCTCCAAACGCATCTCGTCAAGATTCTTTTGGATTTTTCTAAGTTCAGAGGTGAGTACTGTGTGTCTCAGAGTGGCTAGAACGCAAAGGATATACACCCTCATTAGGCTGAGTGCCAGGGTCTCTCTAGAAGCACATGGCTCAACTGCCATCAATTTCTATGCATCGGCAGATTGTCCGGATTCACAGAAGCCGAAGCCCCCCCCCCAAACACTACCTGCATTATGAACAGATGTGCCAGGACTCAGACCCCCTGATCCAGCAATGCATGACGAATGGCTGAATTTCACCAAAGGCCAAGGGTCAAGCTGTATCCCTTACCCAACCCTGGCATTAGACACAGATGCATGATGTCAGTTCCCATGTGTTAGAACTAGAAGGTGACTGCAAACCCTTTGAGACACCTAAGACTTTGCTACAGATCTGCAATTCCGGCAACCACTCACCATGAGCCATGAACCTTCAGTTCCCAGATACCCACCTCAAATTATCCGGTCCCAGAGGAGCTGCTTGCTTTCTTCCATTCACCTTCACTCGCCATTCACCTCTACCAACTGGCCCCCAGACACCCACCAAAGCCATTCACCTGTGGAGGGAAGCATATAGTACAAGATGAGGTTCAAATTATGTCTCAGCTAGTAGGTCATGGTTTCAGTATGTCCTGGCCTTGTAACTCCTGGTGCACAGCAGCTCTTTTTTTATTATTATTTATTAAACAATACACAGGCCCACCACTTTGTGAAAACACGCCTCAGAAAAGAAGTGTATTCACTCTTGTTCTTTGTTCTTCCACGAAAACCTTTTCAGAAACATAAAAAAAGGTCCTCCTTCAACAGTAAGTAATCCAACAACTACTTGTCTTACAGCTTTAAGGATGGATGTAAGACAGTTTTGTATTCACCAGATGTTGAATTTAACATTGCTGGATAAAGGCTGATTTCATGCAGCTGTTTTTACACTGGAAGCACAAAGAGGCTTCACTTGAAACACAATATGTTGCCAGATATACTGTCCTTCCAAAAATTGTGGCTTGTTTTCCACTAGCATTTTACTTTGGCTTTTCCTCTACATTAATCTCAGACACATTCACCAGCAAATTCCATTCCTGGACACCAAGAGCATAAAACTCTGAAAATGTTCACTTTTTATTCACATATATACTTTTTTCTCATGACTTTATGTTATGAATATTCTCAATAAAAACATGGACTCTGCATAGAAGTCTACATATTGTGCAGACCTACATCCACATAACGTATAAATTCTTGGGAAACAAAGGCCCATTTATCAGATTAGAGTGGCTGGATGGCAGAAAAAGGGAGGGTATAGTGGCCCTGTGTCACCCATCACTTATAAATTGGGGCTTGTGTAAACTTCCTGCTGTTTTATATGCTTCCTGAGGCCAGGGGTCAGCTGACGAGCATGACTAATCATAAGATAAATCAACGTCTGAGAGCATTTTGTCATCGGCATAGTAGAATTCAATTAACTTTAATTCATTGTAAAGAGCTGCAGTTGGCCCTGTTGTTACTCATCTTGATGGATGATGTTTTTAACAGTGAGCTTACATATACACTCTGCAGAGACTGCATTAGTTGAAAGTGCTGAAATGTAACATTTGCTTAGCGTTACAACACAAATTACTAACACATACACTGTTATTCTGTTCATTTTGTATATTCTTGGGTTGACATTTTTGATTTCTCGACCTTTTTGACATCTCTTCCTTGGTTCAAAGTGGGCGATGTGCGTGTATAAGCATCTGGCAACACATTAGCCATAAAAGTTATAAGGTAGTAATATATCACATTATGTGTTTGCGTTCCTTAAAGTGGTCAAATATTCAACTAAATCAGCTTTAATTCCTGGATGTCTTAGACACACGGCAATGCCAATTGGTTTGTAGGTCTACCACATCCAGAGTGAAATATCTTAACATCAATTGGATGGATGAAAATTTTGTACAGATGTTCTAAATCTAACCCCTTGTTGTTAAATCGAGCCTATAGGTTCCACCACAGTTAATCATCTTACCTGTACCTCTTCCCTTCCCGGAGCTGAGCTTAGGTCGATTCAGTTTACTTTCTTCAGTCTCTATCAGTGAAGAGAGTAAACACAGGGTCAGTTGATTTTTTTTAATTTTTATAAAAGTTACAAAGAAAGAAGAGCCTTTCACTGAATATATGTAAGAGTATCTCATTCTAACATACATTTCAACCCTTTCTACAAACGGAAAGAGAAGCGTTTCAACTTTGACGTTGGATGAGGGGGAATTCATATTAGCTTACTTGCTAGCTAGCTAATTAATTCACCCAGCTAGCCGCCATTGTGCGCTGTTTAATGTGGCGTGACCGCACAGGGGCTGTTGTTCAGATTATGTTTGGGAATGGATAACAGTGAACTACAAAAAGATAGTTAGTTTAATCCTCTGGTTACCTGTTTCACGCTTCGACGGACTCGGCTGCCTGTCTGGTTTGTTGACACAACCAATCACCGTGTTGAGTAAAGATTTTGTAGTGATGACAAGATAGCTCACTCCACCTACAAACAGTGACGCAGGTGACAGAATGAGAAAGTCGGTGATCTTGTTATTGTACAATATCTTTACAGCACCACTGTACAATTATTTTAACCATTTATTTCACGACTTAAGTTATATGTGTGTGCAGGAGGAGTGGCAGGTTAACAAGGGGGCTGCAGTTTGATCATTTTATAACAAGTGTCTACTAAACATGCTAAATTAAGAAGGTGAACACGAATAACAAAATACCTGCTAAACATCAGCATGCTAACATTTTAATTGTTAGCAAGTTAGCATGGGCGCGTTAGCATTTGTCTCAACGCTCTGCTGTATTCAAGAACAGCCTCACAAAGCTGAGTGTCTGTGGACTCTTAGTGTTGTTGATATCTGTTATTTGTTATGAATCAGAAGTTGTGTTTTCAGCTTGTTAAAAAAAACAATCAAAACAAAAGCAAAAACAGCTTTTATGTATTAATTTTTTCTCTGCCATGTGACACCCCCCCCCCATTAGAGCTGGAGTGATTTCAGAGAAGCAACATAAACTATAGGACATGTCGTTTGACCTGAATGAAGTCATGCAGGTGGCTGACATGCTTTATTAACAAGGCTCATGGCATCAGTGCCTGTTATTTATTTGTGCCTTCATCTCTGCTTGCAGGCCTCTAAAGATGAGGCCAGTCAAGTCCTGTGACACACTGATTGAGGCTCAGACAGTGTAATCAATATGCTCAGGATTAGTAATAAGACAGTGTCATCTGAATAACTGCTACCTTAAATTATCGGAACTGGTTTGCCTGTTGGACCTGGCAGTACTTTTACAAAACCATGAAAAAACACTGCCAAGTCCATTCTCTCTTTCGGTTATATACATCAGTTTAGATAAGAAAAGGGAATCTCCGTTTTCCTAAAACTAATTTAAAGAGCTCTCAGAAAGTCACATACTATCTTACAATAGGATCTAGCATATCATTTTGAGTTTTTTTTCCATTGCAGCCAGACACTCGAATTTTTTTTCTGGAGCGATACTGCAGCGTGAAGGTAATGCAGCAATTTTTAGCAGCTGAGTATAACTGTTTGAAATCTAATTTTCCACTTTTCTTATCAGTTCTGATTTAAACACTCATATTGCTGAGTGTAATACCTGTAATACCCACTGAGCTTGGAATTGCATGGAGAGAAGATTATATTGTAGGGAGAAGATATGGCTATGACTTCATTTTCATATAGGGGGCTGCTGCTGCTGTGTCCAAGGTCGTCATGAGGAAGAGGCTCATTACAGCAAACAACCAGGCCATCACAAGGATTATAAACATATGTGAAGAAGGGTAAAATTGAGGTATCATTTGGAACTTGGAGGATTTTCAGAAATTTGGATCAAACAAACACAACCAGACACAAATATGTGCATGTTAGCAAAATGCTCCATCATCCATCAATTTTCAGTTTCAGCACCAATCATTGCTTGCCAATGGAAGACAAATCATTAACATATGGAAATATCACCTAATTCTGACCAGCCCTTCCTCTCTCTATATCACTTTGAGTTGTTTGTCGTTTTGTTTGCCTCCCAACAATTCAATTACAAAGAAGTCTGTGACCTGTCACTCCCCATTTTCTTGATTACTTCTGCAGGTTGACCCCCTACAGACATCTAAACATTCAAGCAGGGATGACTTCAGGTCCAGATCAATAATCAAACCCAGCACACATCTACAGACCAAAAGAACTGCTTCACCCAACCCCCATGAAGTGTCCAAGGCTTTAAGTAAAAGAGGAGGAGGGCAGCATCGAGGGGCCATATAGAACCACAGCGTTTAATTAGTTCCACCCTGTGAGTACCATGGGACTGTCTGTACCCCAAGTAGATGAATAGTGCTAATTAGCTGAGTGAAGGATCGGGAATGCTCACAGGTAATCCCATTCAAGGCTCTGATCGATAAACCCAGCATTAACCTGTGGACTCATTTTCCCAGGGGGTGTGTGGGGCGGACATCTTTGTCTCAATACCAAAATTGGGTTGGACATCCATCTGCCACAAGTGCGTCCATCCTTACAGCAGGAGAGGGGTCACTTTGCTGTGTCTCCATATGCGGGACCTAATGAAACGCCCTGCGGCATTAATGCATGTCAGTCAGCAAACTCACGTAGTGCAGAATTGCAGTGTGCATATTGAGCAGGGCTGAAATGGTCACTCAAGAAATTAATGCACACAGGACAAATGCATGGAAATAATCATAGTCCCACCAAGAGCTAATAATGTGTTTTGACCATGTGAGTTTAAAGTGGAGAAAAGAGTAAAGGAGAAAGAGCAACAAGAAGAGACATGCAGAAAAAAAGATCAACAAAAAATATTAAAGTCTAGGGGGAAGAAATTCAGTTTGAAAGCAGCCAGTTTGCACTAGCTGCTAGACTGTGCTAGCCTTCATAGTGTTGACAGCTGCCTGCTGCCTAGTTTAAAGAAACCTGTTGTTTATTAGCAACTGACAACTGGAACATGATCAACTAAAGCTTAAGCCAAGGTTAGGTTATGTTTTGATGATGCAGCTTCTCATTTTATCACTGTTTATTGTAAGTGTAAATAAATGCTATTTAGAAACACTATTAGTTTTTACTTACAGGGACATGGCCACAGTTTCACTCACTGTGTGGGAGAGCAATAAAATCATCAGCAGCCATAAAGCTTTGACATTTGCCAAGCACACTAACACTGACTGTACAGAGCCTAGATATCAACTCATGATATGCATATAAGCAACCAGTGTTACTGAATCAGCATACAGAATATTAAATAGCTCAACTGTCAAATTCTGTAATAATAACTTTCTAAAATTTTTTAGGAGGTTTATGGAGGTTGCTGTTTTTAGGCCAAGACCTGCACAACAAATCCACATCAGTATTGATTTCACGTACATCTAAAAACTTCTGCTCTTGGCCATGCAGAGCCAGCCATGCATAGTAAGGCATGTAAATGAAGCACATAATCATACTCATAGGTCAGTGTTAAAAACAGACCACCAAATTTATGCTGATTATTCAGTCAGCTAACATAAGCAGCATTGGTTTTGTTGTTTTTGTTTGATCATATGCGAAGTGTCTGTGGCCAGTGATGAACACTGATGAAAAGCATGTGCCTGTATCTCATGTGTTCCGGACTAAAAAAACCTGCTATGGGACTCTGGGCAGCCCTGGCATCTCAACCAGACGAGGATTTCCTGGGTAAAGTTGGCCGGCTTCTGTGGGAGGGCAGACAACAGCACCGGAGGACTTTGACCATATATGCTTGTGTTTTTGAAAGGAAGACCTACAAGCAAACAATTCTTGAGCTCATTAAAACATCAATTATAGATTCTTCTCACTGTAAAATATTCAGTAGATCTGAGAGTGGAGAAAAGGTGGGATACTGAAAGAAAAAAGCAATGAACAGTCAGTCCCACATTTCAGAGCCAGCGTCTGTCTGCTGTGTGGTGAGTATAGTGTTTGCGGTCCAACTTCCAAACTGAAAGCATCTGCAGAGCCACTTTGTGACTACTCGCATCTGTTTCTTCAAATCAAGACTGTTGTAAACTGCAACTGGAGGCCAATGAATCTCT
This sequence comes from Lates calcarifer, assembly GCF_001640805.2. Classification (NCBI taxonomy): domain Eukaryota; kingdom Metazoa; phylum Chordata; class Actinopteri; family Centropomidae; genus Lates; species Lates calcarifer. The sequence goes on from NC_066850.1 coordinate 9,372,474, forward strand.
GTTGTCTTTGTTTTCTATCATTTGTTTCTCATAAACATGTTTCCTTTTCTGTAGAGGAAAACAAAGCCAAAGAGTTGGGATGATGCAGGAAGTTGAAGCGGTGACATGTCCTTCTAGGGTAAGTCCAGGGTGAGGGCGAGGACATTTGCCAGCACAGTTTAGTATACCTCAAGAGCGTATACAGATGATATACAAATCAGATCAGTGTGGAGAAATGAGAGCATAAGCAAAGTGTGAGTTAGCGGTTGGTATACGACTCCCAGGGGCCCTGTACACTTCTTCACAGTCAGTTTGACACCAAACACATAATGGGGCAGGCAGGCAGGCAGGCAGGCAGGCAGGCAGGCGGCCTCCGGTCACTCGGCCAGACTCACATACACACACACACATACACAAACACACACAGAGATGAACTGCATTTCAGGATTTGCTCTTTGAGAAACAAACACTGCTATTCCCTGTTCTGACGCTTCGTTTCCTGAACGTGTTTACGCTGAAGCATGACGTCCATTAAAAGCAAACTAAGATGGCTGCAGTTAAAACAAAGCTGGCAGACCACTGATCCTTGGAGTCACTTAATGATTAATTCTTCTCTAAACAGGGAAAAGTGCCAGAGAGCCGAGCTGTGTTGAGCTGAATTCATTTACAGTCAAGGGTGTGAGTCTCAGCCACCTGCTGTTGCTGTATCACTTACCACTGAGTTCAACGGAAGCGAGGCTGAGTATCAACAAACATTCATTTTCTGAAGAGGAAATCGAATATTTCGCTGTGTTTACACAATGGATTATACCCACGAGTCCCACCTCTCAAGCCTAGGTTGTTTACTCATTACTCAAACAGGCAGAATCTGGTTCCACGGAGTCCCGCCAGGGTCTATCTTTGGCCCACACTTAGTCCAGACTTTACTGCAAGGATAAGTTTGCAAATTTGCAGAGCTATATTAGGGAGGATTCTGGCTATGGCTTTTCTGCAGCCCACAGTTCTGAATATTAGAGTTCTATGAAACTTTATATGAGGGTTTATATCAAAAGCATGTCTGCTAATGTGGCCACATGGAGCTAAGACACAAGGATTCTGTTACAAGGAATAAGGAATAAAATGGCTTAGTGGTTATGTGAGGCAATGTTGAGGATAATCAGTCATTCAGTTACAGGGTGGTTGGGGTCAAAGAAGCTTTGAACTGCAGTGATTTGGGGTCTTACTCTCTTCCCCATCTGCCATAACATTTCATTAACAAGCCTTGGATTTGAACATGACAGGAGACATTTGACTGAATCTGCAGACCCCTATTAGAGGGCCAGCTCAAGACAACACACATAACACATCTGAAGAACATCACAATCAGAATATGAACTCCTGTTTTTTTCTGTTTAAATTGTCTCTGTTAATCCTACATGTCTTCAGTAAATGACAAGGCAAAGAGCTGTGTGGAGAACATGAGATGGAAAATGCCATTTGTCACGGCCGACATTTCTTGCAAGACTTTAATGTGATTTTACTGCTGTCATGGCTCTCTGCCAAGTGAGTACAATGCTGTTTACTGCAAGAGATAAAGATGAGGCTCTTCCACTTTTGTGCTGTGACTGGCTGAATACTGCTGAAGCCTAATTTAAAGCAGTATTTATTGATCACATTGTCCACTTGGGGGCAGCAGAAAAACTATAAGCACAAAATATTAAGACATATTATCTCCTTAGCAAACAGCTGTTAGCATTTGGCAGACAATGAGCAACATTAACATTCATTTTTCACTTTTAATCTGGTTGTGGAAGGAAATAACAGCTGTCTGCTACATGTGGAAGAAGGGTTGATGAGGGCAGAGAGAATCTAAGTCCACAGGTCATAAAACCAAAATAATGAGCTAAAAAGCAGTAATAGGCTACAGCATGCTGTGGTGATTGCAGAATTTGGTTAAAAATAAAAAATAGGAAAAAATCTCTGGGGGTATTTTACTATGAGTGACCACTTTCACATTACACATAGTCATTTGGCACATTAATATGAAAATATTAATTTGTGCAGCTTTAAAGGAGCCTTTTGTAAGCTTTACTATTGCTACATAGCCATCATTAGCATTAATAGCTTTTTGTAGAGCTGCTGTTGGAAAGCAATGGCAATGTTTTGCTTCAAGTTCTATCTCCTACTGAAGTTAGCATGCTAGCCAGCATCTCATCACTTTCTGATAGTGACTCACTGTAGCATCCAGACAGCCCCGAAAAAATAACACTGCTCAGAGGACGTATTCTAACCTCTTGTATTGTGGCAACAGTGGCTGAGGCTCTTAGCAAGCGGCCATCACAACCACCCGCTCCTGACAAGAAACCCTAACCCTAACCCTAATCCAGAGATAACTTACAAATCACCCCTTTAAAACAATCCTCATGTAGACTGATAAAGACACGTGTGATTAAGACAAATTCCATCTAGATGAAAAAGATTTAAAGAGGGTCTGTGATAAGACACCAACATAATCGCGCCATGGACATTATCCACACGCAGCAGCAGCATCAATCACGAATACGCTGTCATTATCAGGCTTTCATGGACTGCTGGAGGCCACTCCACCTGTGGCTGGACTGCACCAAGCCAAATCAAATTAGGGACCTGAGGGAGCTGTGCTGAAACACAGCATACCACAACTCCCATGTGAATCCTGCACCTCCTCATAACAATGTCTGATAAGATTTTTGGAGCATTCAAGAGCACTGTCCTCTGTCCCATGGCCTGCCAACATTCTCCCACTTCTTTATCAAAAACTCTATTTGGTGGGAAAGCTGAAAAATATCTCAGAACTGGAATTGTTGTGAGAGCTGCGGCAGCTTTACTTGTATGCGCTGAATGAGATAAATAAACAAGGTATTGACAGAAACATTGATAATTTGAGGACTCCAAGGGTATTGGGACAATAATAATCCACACAGCATTGTTTCTTCTGCTTCATTCGTGCTGTGTGATTTCCCCCGACTGAGTCTCCCAGCTGTTGTGATATTTTGGTGAAATTCTGTGCTGATTCCTGGAAGCCAGAGAGAACAGGAGGCTGTTTTGAGCAGCCTGCCTGCCCTCGCTCACGCTGTGTTATTGGTTCTCTGACACAGTGAGATATTCCACTCCCTCACAAAATGCATCCCACCTCTGTCCATCCATCCATCTATCATCTATCCATCCATCATCTGTCCAACCCCTCTGCAGTTTCCCCCACTGGCACCATCTCTTTGCTAGCCTCTGCTACTATTATACACTGCCGCATTAGCCACATTAGAATAACAGGGCTGCAAGAATGACCATGACTTGTTTCCAGAGTTGTGGTTTCAACTGATGAACTGCTATAGTGCTAAATCCTTAAGAGAGTACTATTAAAATCCAGATTCCAGTCAATGCAAGGTGGTGTCGGTTAAACTGGTATTAGCAATGCAAGACAACTCCAAAATCACCCACTCAAGACACTGGCATGACACCAGCTGACGGGTACACGTTGACCTCATCCTGTTTGTGGCCGAAGCTCATAAATCACTTCCCAAAATGCAGATGTTACATCTGGAGTTCTTGAGTCACAGCCGTCATTCTGTGTGTTATTCCTTCTTGTAATGACAGTGATTTGCCCTGATTTAAAAAAAAGAAGCCCTGTTTGTGTATGAAAACTACATTTTCCACATGAGCATATCGTGTCAGAGGCTCTTCAAAGAAGAAAATCTACCATGTATGGGCTGTTGCTAATTTTTGCCAGAGGAATGTTTTTAATGGTGTGGCTGCAGCGTTTGATGCTTGAGATCGAGATCCTGAATTATTTTCTCATAATATCCGGGGAGACGACGCCAAGCTAAACTGCATAAGTCATCTGACTGGCAGACAGGGGAAAATCCATTGAATCTTTTTTTTTAATGGTAGGTTGCCATGCAGTCATTTATAAGCCACATGGTTAAGGTATTGAGCTGTTTAATTTGGTGCAGAAAAGCACAGTGTGTGTATATGTGACACATTCAGATGTCTCATCGGTCCCTTTCTGGCAGTAGAGTGAGATTTGAAGCATGAAAATTATGCCTGACAGCTGTGGGGAAAACATATGCAGCTGATAAGCTCGAGTTAAAACAACTGGGTGTTCAGCTGGAGGTGATCACAAAATATTTCCAACAGGAAAGACACGTTGCAGTGTTGACAAGATTCAGCTCCAATTAGAATGCCTCAGACACAAAAACACCCCAAAAATAAGAGAGAGCAAGAGAGAGAGAGAGAGAGAAAAGAATCAAATCAGAAATGCCACGTTGTTGCTCTTGTGGCAGCCCACACTTTGTGTCAGCGCAACAAAAATATATTGTAATGAGTTCAAGAGCTCCTAATATAGTCTTCATGTTGTACTCATATGCACAACATGGACTTAGGAATAGGAGTAAAAGAGGAGTATTACTATTGCATGTTGTATTATTAGTTTAAATCACTTTGGTCCCGTTATTCTTCACAATATGTGCACAAATCAATAACAAATGTAAAATCATAACATGAGTGAGGATCCAACAGAGGATCAGGTTTGGAAATGCTGCCACCTAGTGAGCATGTTTTACACAGAGGTAAAACAAGTTTAAATACAGATGCTTGGTACAAAGCTAAATTATTGTTTCATAAAAACACTCATAGGGCTTGTAACAGTTGATGTTATTAAGGTAAGACTGAAGGTAAAGTCCATTTTTGTTTTATTGCTTTGTATATAATAATTTAAAGGCTGTGTGTTTCAGTACCATGTCATTTAGCGATAACAATTTCTTGTGACTGGATGATTATTTTTGGCCCATAACAATACCAACCGCTACAATAATACATATTATTAGCTTCCCGCATTTACACTGGTACATGATGTCTTGTGAAATATTTTTGCTGATCCATATTAATGCAGTGTGAACTCATGTTTTTTCATTTCGGTTTTGAATTGTGGGCAGATGATCATCTTCACTGAGAGTCATTAGTGATCATTTAATAATTACATTGCACCAAATGGTATCATGTCCTAATCCAGACATAATGCAGTTATGATCAGAGCTTATTCATGGGAAATGGTACCTGGGACATTTTTATTTTTCTCAGTAATATTGTGGGTACGTCACAAATGGGCAGAAATGAAGATGTTAGATGACAAAATTTTACAAGCTCTGAGGACGTGAAGTTTCAGATAGAGAACACAGCAGGCAGCAGTTCTGTCTGCAGCCACTTGGTGCTGCTCTCTCAACATGCTTTATGCTTCTGAAGGGTATTACATGACATTTATGGATAATGCACTAAATGGATAAAATATCATCTCATCTCTCATGAAGGACACTGATAAAGTCAATAACCCAGGTAAAAGCCTCATTTTTCTTATTAAATCTGCACCACAATCACAGAGGAGGAGATGGAGATAAAGAGACGCAGTGTGATTAGTGAGGCAATTAAGGTGTGGGCTGTGCAAAAAGGGGCTGCATGTTACTAATATTTTGCATATTGGATGGAGGTATAGAGCAAAATTAAATGACTGGCTCAGTTAATGTCAGACGATATCACACTTTGTACAACTCAGCCCGCAGAGACGCTCATCTGCATTAAACCTAGAACAAAATCTGCCGCAAGCATTTTAAGTTTAAGAAATGAATCATGTGGACATACAATTTTGATTTGGTTTGATGTGAGGACATTTCTTGTGCTTCATATCAGAAGTGCATAACAATACTACCCAGAACTGTGAGGCATTACAATCTGAGAATATAATACATGGAACGCAGAGGTTTTAAGCATGGGAATGCTCTAATGAAACTCAGTGCTGTCAGACTCAATTCTAGGAATGAAAATAAGCTGTACTGTTTTCTTCAATATCCCGGCTTCTTAACGCTCTGTCAAGTAGTGGCCAGAAACATCCCCAAACTCATCATCATCATCGTTAGAGCAATGCACGGAGTGGAGGCTTATCCTCCGTCTCTGGAAGGAAATTCCTGCCCCTACAGTCTTCACTCCCTCATCAATCACCCCCTCCCCCCAAGTCAGTGCCAGTATGAATGCTGACATGCTGAGAAAAAGACTGCAAAAATCCTCTGATCATCATATACACTTTCAAGAAATTAAAATGCTGTGGGGGGAATATGTAGCTGGAAACAACAAACACTGGGAGATCAACCTTTCCAGAGCTGGATGTGAGCATATAAGCTGGAATTAAGATCAAAATACTGAGCTAATGTAAAACCAATTGACTGAAGGAGGGAAAACAACACAAACCAGATATATACTCTACTCCAAGATGAGTGAACGGCACGAAAGCCTATTACAGCAAGTACCTATTTCCCATAATGAGTGGGGGAATGGGTACAAACATTTTACAGTTTACTCAAATGAGCAATCAGACGTATTGATGTACACAGACTCTTAAGTACAAATCTGTGGTTCTCATTCAAAGGGCTTTTACTGGTAAATCAAATGAACTGAGCAATCCTTTCTAGACAGAGCAAAGCATTTAATGCCTAAAGTTATTTCATGACATCAAACGTGCGAGCAGCATAGGAATGGAGATGAGTCGGCACAGCGTTAGCAACCTAACCTGCTGTTTATAGTTTGTTTTTGCATATTTAATCCTTTTTAAAGTAGATTAAAGATCAATATAATTACAAAAGTCAGCATGCAAACTTAAATGCTATGACCATCACTTGCAGTATTTGTGAGTAGTCAAGTGCCAACGTCTGTGATGTAGGTCTGCCAAGTGCCCTGGTGCCTGTTAAGACTGCAAGCATGTTTATGTTGATTAGAACACACTGGGACACACTTGACTAATGAGGCCATGGCACAAATATATGGCTCAGAGGAGCTCAGATACTTTGTCAGTTTTATCTCATTTCCACACAGTGAACAAATAAGTGGAAAGTAAGAAAGTGAAAGAGAAAAGCAAACCCACCTTCAGGAGCTGAGAGGAGTTATATACAGTATTATGGCAATTTAATTAAATTATTTGAAGCCTGTAGAGCTACTGTAGATAAAATGTTTTTAGTAATATATGTGCTTATATATACATTGGTGTGCAACAATAGATTGCACTAAGGAAAAGCAGCAGTTGCTGCCAAAAAAAAAAAAAAAAAATGGTGGTGAGAGAATTTCAAGTGGATTGCAAAAAACAAACCAAAAAAGGATTAAAGCTTTGGAAGTCATGAAGTTTAATCTGCAGTGGCATTCCAGAGTTGAAGTTTGACTAAAAGCTCATAAACTGCATCAATTCGTATTTGTATAAAACAGCAAAGTGTGTGGTTTTCTTGAGCATGAAAATTAATTCATGGACAGAGTACCTCAACAAAAATAAATCTTAACTGAAGGTCCACTTCAGTTAAACCACAACCCCTGTGAAAGCTAGTAAGTATACAAAAAAAGACTATATTATGGCAAGTATTATAGTACATCCTGTATATAGTTTGTATATATACAGTTGTAGACTATGCATGAAATTTAGAGCTGTAGTGTCACACACTACCACGTATTAAAATAGGCTCTGGATAATTAAAAAAGCATGGGTGAACATAAGCAAGTGAAAGAAACACATCACCACAAGAATGACTTTTAAAAATAATTACATCTTCTGATTCTTCCTTAAGAAGGTCTGAGGTCCTTTTGAACAGCTCTGAAGAGCTGGATCGTTGTATCCATCCACGCCTCTCTCTGCTGCTGGTTGCTGAGTCGAGCCAGCGTCTGAATGGCGTACACCAGGGTCAGCACCGTCCTCTCGAAGTCCTGCCAGCTCAGAGGCTGCCGACGCTGGGCGAGCTCCGCTGCCAGGTGGCGGATCTCGGAGAGACTCTTGGGCAGGACGTCCTCACAAATGACCTCTAGCTTCTCCACGCACCTCAGGGAGGCCAGCTCCTCATCTGGGATCAGCATAGTGTGTTCTTCACCGTCAATCTGCATTCCAGCCAGCAGAATCTGGGAGATACAGGTCCTGTATGAAACAATGCATTTACACTGCAAAACCAACTAGACAACTAACTTGCTAATTAGGTCTATATATAGGCATCTACCAAAGAACTATTTACTTTACATACTTGTGATGTGAACTTAAGACGTCATGAGATATTAATAAATCTTGTTTTCTTCAGTGTCAGTAAGACTTTGTGTAAACACATATTTCACATCTCTGCTAATGATTAGCAGGGGTACATAGTGTTTTCCTTTCTATTTTTTTTAACCAAGAGCTTTCAGCAGTTGTAATATGCACCATGAATGTGGGATTTGAACAGCTTCTATGCACATTGTCAACATATTTAAATAGGTTTCCAGTAAAGAACCACCAAATCATGAGCCATTTCAACTCCTCTAAACCCACAGGAACTAAACTGACCTCAAAAAGCAGGTTGACGTCTTCCACTGAGCGCTGGAACATGGGGTTGATCAGCGAATATGTCCCACGCTTTATTCTATAGGCAGATGGATACAGAGCTAGAACACACGAGAAGAGGAAATTGGATTAGAGGATCTCCCTCCTATTCCAGATATTAAGCACCACATTATTCAACATAGCATGCATGTGGGTGGGCCAGAGGTTGAATAAACACAGATTCATTACTGCTCAAATATTATGCAGGTGAGAGGGGATCTGGCTCCAGCTGTGCAGAGGGTAATTGGTCTTCGACCTGAGTCACAGATGCTCCCATATTTACAAGTGGCAGTGGCCGGTGCATCCAGAGGTGAGATATCTTCGCTAACAGAAGGGCAGGTGTAACTGACCTCATTTGGTCGGATTTCAAAGTGCGAGTCCATATGTGTAGCAGACCAGGGGCCCCTGCAATCTGAGGTGTCCAGATAGGGCTGGAATGAAACCCCTCGCTCTCAGCTAGCGGAAACAGTTACTGCTGCCTCATCTCTATGATAAAATACCATGAAATCCATATTTTACTGGGGAGGTGATAACTAGAGGCAATTCCAATGGTCACACACCTCTTGTCCAGAGGTGGAAAGGAACTAAGTACATTTACTCAGATACTAGGTCATGGTACTCTTGTAGTGTTATTTTTTGATATATAACCTTATTCTTTTACATTTCAGGTGTGATTTCATTTCTAATATCTGACGCACTAATTAATCAAAACAATCAATAAACTGAAAGATAAGAATATTACACATATGAGAATTTACCTTTCTAAAGGTACTACACTTTTATATTTTTGCTATTGCTGCATAGCCAGTGTTAGCAATAACAGCTGTGTACTTCCCAGTCTAGAAGAAATGTCAATGTTAACTCTCATTTTGTTTTTCTATCACTTCTTTTCTCATGCTAACCAGCTAGCCATGACCCTTGGCCCCTTGTAATATGGCATTGCAATAGTGAGTCACTATAGCACCCAGTCTGCCCTCAATCCAACATGAGAGGAGGAAGAGGAAGAGCATATTCTTGTAAACACAGTGAGTAACAGCTCTTTATGCTAATGTTGCTATGTCGCGATAGCAAAAACTTACATATAGCACCTTTAAAGCTGCTCCACTAATTCCTGATTTCTTACCAAAAACATCCGCCTGCTGCGTTTGGAAATTAGGTTAATTAAAGCAGTGAGAATAAACTAATTTGTGGGACATAAAACCAAAACAATTAGCTTAGGAACACTAAAACGCTCCGTAGATTTGAAGAGAACTGCAGGCTTAGGAGATAATTCTCTGTGGGTTCATCACTATGAGCGACCTCCTGCATGTTATGTACAGTCATCCCAGCCATTGTTAATCAAAAAAGTTTAGTGGAGCATTAATTTAATCTAGCATAGTCATAGTTATAGCTATAATATAGTTTATTTTTGAATAAAAGTATACATCTCTTCAAAATAAGCACATTAAGATTTGCATTTTATTTTATCTGCATTCTCCGCTTATACTTAATTTTCAGTGCTACTCTTACTTAAAGGACTTTTCACACCTTCCACCATATGCCTGTAATCTAGTGACATGATCTCTTTAAGACATTGAAATTCAGTTCATGCTATGTATGAGAACCCACTGAAAACCCTGTGAGCAATATTCAAAACAAATGAGAAAAGTGAAAATTTCCTCAGAGAGGCAGCATATAAAAGAGTTTAAGCTGCAACTTATCTTTTGACTCACTGGCTTAAAATGCAAAAGTAAGATAAAGGCTAAATTCTCTAAATTCTTAATGAAATCAGAAGACCATAGCTGTGTCAAAAGAATGATTTATGAAGTAGCCTGGATCTAGCAACACCATATTTACATTCGTATTTTTCCATAACAACCCTGTGTGATAGTGAGCAGATATTTCCACTGGTGATGGAAAGTCTTTGGAGTCAAGTCTAAACAAGGCTGAATAGAAAGAAAGAAGATGCAGAGTAATCCATTTGTCTTCAATATTTTGCTGCCCAGATGCTTTAAATATGTTCATATGATTCCCTCTATTGTCTGAGACAATTTGGTGACACCACTTCAGGAGAGTGAAGTGAAAAGTAAATTTGATTGAAGCTGAAAGGGGATTCACAGCATACTAAAGTAAGGTAAAACTTCCTCTGAGCATCTGCAATCTCGCTTCCTTTTTCCTTTGCTTCACATATTCTGTTGCCATCCAGTGCTTGGCTCAGCATGTAAGTCAACACACAGATCACACACACAGATCTTAATGAGGTATATAGTATAAACACTGGGCTTCATCTGAATTTGGATCAAATCCCCTCCCCTCTACCCTACCACAGCATCAATGCCAATTCTGCTGTAATGATCAGCCCTGCTGCCCACAGCCTCGACGGCCAGATACATTTAGCTTTATAGCATTTGTGAGGCCAGCCAAAGCTGCACGCACTGGCTGATCTTCCCATGTACCTGCCTCCTGCTTGGGTGACTGCCAGTCTCAGCTCATGCTTTGCTTTCGCAATCCATCCACCATGCAGGATGTAAAGAAAACCTGTAGCTCAGTAAAATAAGCCAGCCAATTTGGTACATCTGTGTAATCCTCAGCATATTTCACCTCTTCAATTGGCCCCATCCAAACAGGGCCATAGACAGGATTTTTGAGGCCAGGAGTTCAAAGTCCCCCAACCCCACCCACCTTTAAAAATGTTTGACACATTACCAACTGTATATGAATTAAACTGAACAATTTGACATTTTGGGAAATACCTTTATTTGCCCTCTTGCTTTAGATTAAAAGACTGATAGCACTCTCATGTCTGCTAAATATGAAGTCACTGCAACAACAGATTAGCATAGCTTGGCACAGAGACTGGAAACAGGGGGAAAACAGCTAGCCTGGCTCTGTCCAAAGTAACCAAACTAGCATATGTAATTCACACACAGTCCTTGGACTAAGCTAGCCAGCTACTATCTGCAGTATAGTAAAAAGTCTTGTGTTTGTGAAAGAGACTGCACTATTAACCTGTTTAAAAAAGTAGGATATTTTATTGACACTCACAAGAGCAGTCTTTATGCTAAGCTAAGCTAGCTGTCTCCAAGCTCCAGTGTCATAGTTACCATACTGAGATGACAGTGGTATTACCATATTGTTTTTCTCATCTAACTCTCTGCAAGAAATCATATAAGTGCGTTACTATTCTTTATAAAATATTTTATATAAATGGGCTAGTATTTCCATACATAACTGACATAAGGTTGTTTCAAGATGTCTCTCATGTTGTTTCTCAACAATACCTGGATTTCTGGTGAGGAAACACAAAATCCCCTCATGTTTTCAGTCAAATCTAAGATAACTGACACAAAAAAAGATCAGGATTGGCCATTAAAAAAATAAAATAAAAATTGAAAAACTTGCTCTAACCACATGCACACACTAAAAACATTTCCCTAAATCCAACACTGATGTGCAGCTTTGGGTGCACAACTTGATGAAAATGTACTCTCCTCATTGAGAGTGACTCCCAAATGTAATGCCTGTGTACACATTAGATACTGAAGAGACACTACAGCTTCAGTGGGGCATTGTCAATGTAAACAAAACCACACCCAGGGGAAAGTGTGCTCATTAGAACAAGAACTATGTTGTGAGAGGATGGAGGAGCTGCAGGGAAATGACAGCACAGAGACCAACCTAGTGCTGATTTACATTTAAAATTAATAATCAGTAATTTACATAAACGTTTTCTCAGACTCTGTTATTGTTCGCTGTAACACAATAGACCTTTAGCATGCAGAAAACTGCCCGTTTTAGGTTTCTAACACCAGCAACAGCAGTTTGGAATAAAAACTTTATTACTGGTTAATGCTCACATGGTTTGAGTAGACTTTACTGTAGACCCAGAAGCAGATCATGTGTCTTGTAACATTTATAAAGCTAAAAATAAAAAAATCCCTACTTGGAAAAGAAATAGATGGATTTTGCACTTTTGTAATATCTAAGAAAACTGGGTGCTAGAAGGCTCAAATGTATGACTTAGAGGCAAGCAGGTACTCTAAAACAAAAAGGCAAAAACAGTTTGGCAACAGGCAGGCAGGAACAAAGAGACTGGAATGCTAAGGCTGAGCTGCACAACAGGCAATCTGGCAGGGAAGTGAAGGAAACGGTGCAAGTATATATAGGGAGGATCTGATGAAGGGATTTGGAACAGGTGCACAGGTGGGTGTGGAGGTCAGGTAATGATAACAGTTGGAAAGGCTGAGAGCCAATGCTGGGCAGGAGGCAAAAGCAGGCTCTGGAAGGACATATAAATTAGTGGTTGTGTCTAAAATCACTCCTTTGTTCATACAATCACCTCTCCCTGGATAATAGACACTCACTAGTTTACTCTATAATGAGAGGCAAACTGAGATTTAACATTCTTGAATGCATGAATCATTGTCATTTTGTGTCATCACTGACAGGTGAGGAGCTGCATGGCTGTAATTTTCACATCTGTAAATGTAGTGTATATACCAGGGTCTACTACTTCTTCTACTCCAATGTGGGAATTTTGCAGGGCACTATAAAGAGCACAAATTTCACACTCAGACACACAAATAATACGACAAAGAGTAAATAGAGGGGGAGGCAGGCTGATCACTCTATCAACACTGATGACCTCTCCTGGTCTTTGACCTGAAACTTGCAAAGAGAGTTTTCAAGTGAATGTCTTTTATCTTTCATGTTTTTCTGCTTCTAGCCCAAGGAAAGGATTAGATCTTGAAATATGAGAAACACTCAAACATTATGCCGTCTCTGTAAAGAAGTATATGCACTGGTGTCATGGCGTGAACATAAAACTTCATCGAATGCCCCTGCATCGTGTTCCCCATTTGCATAGTAAAGGAGATTTGTAAGTATTTCAAATTAAAGTTTTAACATGTTAATGCAGGGGGACAAACAAACATAAGGCAATTAATATTTTCCAGCTGATTAGTCCTTTTTTCATTTTGAATATTTAATACAGATGTCCTTCTTCACAACATCCCAGCTTTGCCCGCTGCTCGCTCAAAGCTTGTTCATCCGTCTTGTTTCTCCTCCCTCCTCCAGTGCTCCAAACAATCAGTGCATGGCTTCCCCCAATGTCATTATGCACAGGCAGGGAACTTGTAATCTCCCGCTAACTGCTTGCAAGGAGATGAGGGAACAACAACGATCCATTAATTAGGAGGGGTAAATGGTACTCCTGGCTGGAGGGATGTCTTGATGAGAGAGACAGAGAGGGAGGGAAGGAGGGAAGGAGAGGGGAAAAACAAACAAAAACAAAATGGACGTGTGGATCCCTCTGGCAAAAGGGGGTGAAAAGGACACAGGAGAGAATAAAATCATCGCCTCTGCTTAGCATTTCAATTCACCTCCAAATGTTTGCTGAAATCCAAACAAACGCAGCAACGCTGATACAAAACTTGCAACTATTTACTATGTAAACACAGACTTCACCATCAGTACTCCCACTGTGAGCCCAAATTATGAGAAGCTACGCTGTAATGAAGATACTCAGTGTTGCCAGAGGACACCGGGGACACTGGTGATAACTGGAGATAATGGAGAGAGGTCACATAGAGTATACAGTTTCTACAGGTCCCAACTCACCCTCCATGGACTCTCTTTCACAGTGAATAAAGGAGGATCATTGAGCTTTGCTTAAGCTTAACCCTTCACCACCAATGGACTATTTTACTTTAACATAAAGTTTTGGTGGTTTATGACGAGGTTGGACTGCCAGACTGCTAAAAATGACCAGGATAATAGAGACACACAAGTCTAATCTGTTGTTATATAGATATGCATGCTCATGACTTTCTGTTGTATCGGCAGTCTGGGGAAGTTCAACGTAATGCTAGCATCCCACAATTGAGAAAAGTTGATGGTTAACGTTAAGTGCAAGCACACTGAAGAGGTGTTTGTCATTTAAACCCACAATACACCATACCTATTCAGCACCAGACAGCACACAGACAAAGTCACAACTCAATAAGAGTGCTAATGTTGCTATGTTAAATTTCACAGCTGCTTGCTAACATGTTTGTTCATGTGAATGTTTCTGAGTTGGTAATGTGCCAGTGTGGTATCTACAGCTTGTTCCACTGCTTCAAAGTGGTAAAAATAACCCCACTTAAAAAACAACAACACAAAGTCCCTAACAAGCTCTCAGACAGCAGCTTTGTAGTAAAACCATGAGACATTCAAACATATGGAAATTAATAGAATGTTTATGTTTCAGTCTCTTCAAAATTACTAGTCGCCTCAGTGTTTCTAAAATCCTGTAAGTGGCCCTGCTCCTGTGGTAGGTTTGAGCATCATGTGACTTATTTAAAAAAAGAAAAGAAAAAGAAGCTATGCAAGTGTTGAGAAAGGAATTTCCTTAGCGAGTAGATCCAGTAACAACAGGCCAGTCGCTTTTCCCTGGAAAATGATTTGTTGATGTCCTTCATGTCACAATGTTCCCGTTATCTCAAGTAGATAAACACATTTTTTCACAGAAGGGCAGACATTCAACAGGATTAAACCATCGAGACTGTTTATTTTTGTTTTCTAATAGGCTTGTATCTTTTAAATGAGGACGCAATAACATTGTAATTTGTGTACAAGAGATCATTTAAGTATGCAAATCAGCTTTTTACATGATCTTGATTGATGTGGCCTGTGAAAGCAAATAGACTAATTGTATTCATGGAGCAGATGAGTTGCAGTCCACCTACCTTTCCTGTGATGCTGAGTGGCTGCCAGGTAGACGGACAGGTAAACAACGGTGAGCAGAGCCCACCACTGCGTCATGCTGATTACCCTCACACGCACGTCCACTCACACAACTAAACACACACTCTCTTCTTGTCACGCTCTGTCTCTCTCAAGGGATGCAGTCACAGTCATAAATGAACATCACAAAGGTGGATGAAAACGGCCTGACTGTTACGTTTCAGCATCTCATGTGCACTGGTTTAATGTGGAGGATCATTCCTTCATTCACTTTATTCATTTTCTGTTGCCTCCTCCCTCCTCTCTCCTTCCCTCCCTCCATCCTCTCTCACTCTTCCTCTTTTTTTCTGTGTGTGTGTTCTCTCAAGGCCAAGCAGTCTGGGCTCTCATCTGGAAATAATCAGGATTTTGGGGAGTGACTGGCCTCTTGGCTGGACTGTTCTCACAGCTACTGGCTGACTGCTTGACTGGCTGACTGTTTCAGTTACTGAGTGACTCTCCAACTGACTGGATAACTAGGTTTCGGAACAACTCGCTGACTGATTGACCAAGCATAATGGCAACCCATAAGCCAATGCTGGCACAAAAGATGAATGGTTTCTTCTAGCTTGATTAAGCATTTTTATCAGATTGAAATTGTTACATGTAAGTTTTTGCAATTGCTACAAAACCAACATTAGCATGGTGATGATAAGAAACATTACAAGTTCAGCACCAAACTTAATTCCTTTACCTGTCAAGAGTGGTCTCTGGCAGTGGAAATCAATGCCAATGTCAACTTTTGTTTTGCTTCTATTTTGATCATTGCTTTTCTTCTATTGAAGTTAGCATGCTAAACAGCTAGCCCTGTCCCATCCAGTCTGCCCTCAGTCCAACATGAGGAAATGAAGAAGTAGCACTGGTGAGAGGGCGTATTCTAACATCTTGTCTTGTAAAAGCAACAATGGCTGAAGCTGTTGGTGAGTAAACAGCTGCCAGTGCTAATGTTAGCAATTGCAAAAATATACATATAGCACCTTTAAAGGATAATTCCGGTTTCTTTGTACTTTTATACTTTTGTACTTTTATTTTTGTACCTTTATTTGTAATTTATATCACATACCGCTGTAGTCTGCTAGTCAATTTCTTTGATCAGTGAATACAGCAAAATTAGCAAAACAAAGTCCAGCATTCACAATCCAGCCAGCAGCCAAGATCAGACAGGTTGTAAAAAAAACAGCATACCTAAATTATCTACCTCTTGAAGTAAAAGCAAAACAAAAAAGTGACCTGAGGTCTTGCTAATACTCCATCATTGCTTGGTGAACTGTATGCACACAAAACATACATACAAAATAAATAAATACATTACATTAAATACATTAAATAAATACAACAGGTGTAAGCTGAACTTGGAGGTTGATCCATAAACTGTGATGGACACCCAAGCTGGAGCAGGAGGCACTTTCTCAGTAATTTTCCAAGGAATTTTGGGTGCATTTCAGCGACCTGGCGGGAGTTTATGTTCTGCAATTGCAAAACACTTGATCCACATTTTATAAGCAAGACTCAATAAATTTAAATGTGACTATTTCGCTATAAAAAGGGGATTATGTATTCCCCCATCAAAATTTTAGTGTGAAAGAAACTAATGCATAAAATGTGAAATGCCATTTACATACATAGTGGACTCACAGTTAATGTTTGCTTTTTAAAAACATAACTACAACCTTTGCCTGTGTTTACACTGCTGAATTTTAACCAATAGCTTATTTATTTGCCATATTTATGATCTTTAACATCCAGACCAACTGTTTAAAACTTGTAGGTTACGATTGTCTGACAGTTTGTTTCTTGTTGGGCTTCTTTTCAGCAATTCAACTGCATTCCTAGATCTCAGCAATTACCTTGATTACAATGTTATTGTAACTGAACTGAAGCTATGGCCAAGCCGATGAAACTAAGATCCAAATTGTAATAAACCATATTTTTTCCCTTAATGCATTCAGTTAAATCACTAAAAATGGAAAGCACATCCTTCTCCCTCCTACGCAGACCTTGCTCTTTATGTATTTTGACATCGTCCTTGCAGTTATGCACTTAAATTTTAGGTTAATTAACTGAAATCCTGCACTGAAAGGTACAAAGTCCTGACTTAAAAGGCTTCTTTGACTGCAGGTAGCGTGCAGCAGCCAGACAACGATGAAAACCAGACTGAGACAGATCGGAGACAAACAGCTACGTGTTGACAGTCAACATCAACAGCGATGTGAGGACCACTCAGAGCATCTTGATTCAAGGCTGTCAAGACTCTCTCCACCATCTTTATACACTCTCCTCCACAGCCTCTTATGCTCTTTGTTGTCACAGAATATGTGCAATAAACACAGCCCCTGTTCTGGTGCCAAAGCATATAATAGAACGTGTAGGTGCACTGTGTTTCAGATGGTTTGCTTTCTTGGCTCAACCTCTTGAGGTTGCATCTGCTAAAATAAAACACAGATAATATTCCAGTCATGGTCTTGTGTAAAATAAAAAGAAAGGCACTCATGCCCAATAAGTAGATTAGAGAGCAACAATTAATTATTCAAATAGAGGCTGCAGATATCAAACTTAAATGTTTATTCTCACAATGTTACACTGATAGGAGTTCAGTTTTCCTTATCAACGCTTTGCTCTTGGAATAAACAATGAAGCGTACTATCTGTGTCCACTTTTTGAATGGAAAGCCACTAAGTTTTTGTCAGCCAGATACCCCCAGCTGCCACAGTCACAGAGCGCAATCATAAACGGCAGCACGGGACGAGGGGTGCTCCCATTTCATTTCAGTGGCGATAAAAAAAAAAAATTGAGTGGACATGTGGGAGCCATAACTCTGTTTATCTGGATGCTCTCAGAACGATTTGATGTCTCTGCATGAAAAAGTTGTCAACAGCGCTGCATTCATGTGCTCCATTTTAATGCTCCAAAAATATGATGGTAGTAAATACAGTGAGGAGCAGGAGTGGAGGGATTTTTACGATGTAACACAACAAAAGGTGCTTTAGCCTGCTTGATTAGGAGACATAAAACATAATGTTGTTAATCTAGTGACATTCAAAGGTTTGATTAATCTACACAGTGCTGGATAACTTTAATTAATGTAATTCCCTTTCACTGCTGACATATGTTTGATTGAATGTTTGCTTGTAGCAGATGGGCT
Source organism: Lates calcarifer (assembly GCF_001640805.2). Lineage (NCBI taxonomy): Eukaryota > Metazoa > Chordata > Actinopteri > Centropomidae > Lates > Lates calcarifer. The sequence continues at coordinate 9,390,725 of NC_066850.1, forward strand.
ACATCAGGTATGATGCTGTTCTCTTTTTTTCCTTGTAGCCTGTAGAACATAATACACATTTACATGGATGAGGAGGCTGCAGGCACGCCTCAGCGGACAAGCTGTAATTCTTGCCTGCATGTGATCCACATGAGTAACACGTAAGGCGAAGGCAGATGGCATCTGAAGGGCGAAAACAAGAGCCAAACACGGTCTTTCCTGCAGCTCTTAGTCTTCAGTGTTTGCCTGCAGGTGCTCAGACTCAACTACTGTAAAACAAGAAAAATTGTGCTGACCCCTGAGTGTGTGAGGTTATAAACACAAAGTCCACACAGATGCACTATAAAAAAAGGGGAGAGGAAAAAAAAAAAAAAAAAAAAAAAATCCTATAATGACCATGAGGGGGCAGTGTTATGACACACATGCCGAATGCTCCACAACTACCCAACTTATCCAAGATCCTGCAGTGATTGCTCCTGCTCCCCCAACTCTTTTGGTGATGCTGCATGAATTCAGAAATAATTGAATTCTATTCAGATAAGGTCTGGCAATATGAATGCAGCCACTTAACAGAGATCAAAGGGTTGTTTGGGTTCAAACCAGGTGGGGACCCTCGAGACATCCTTTAGTTTAATTGCTTCTATGCTGTAAATCACTGGAATGCCTCAAATATGCAAATTGATATGAGGCCACTGTACATCTGAACTTGCATGAGGCTTGCTTAATAGTCAAATTGGTATCACACAAAAAGTCTGCAGCTGCAGTTTTATCTTACAATGCCGTGAGTTTGAATAATACGTAAACACCTGACCTGATTGTGCAAATATAGAAAATGCTGAGATTTGTACTGCTTTGGTTTTGAACTTCTCTCCAGCCCAGGGACTATGACTCATGGGAGTGTTTTGAGCAATAGCTCGAAGTTGAAGCCATGTTATAATGTACTGATTATTGCTCCTGACAGATTGTAGGAGCTGAAGCCTGCAGACTGCAGCAGAGACTGCATGTACTGTAAAAAACGTCCTTCCTGGAGGAAAGCCTCCAGCTATGAACTCTGCGGTAGTATGTAAAATACTGCTTTTATGCTGCAGTTCACTGCTGCTGTCTTTGTTAAACCGAGTCAAGGCATTTAAGAGGTCAGGCATTAGAATTTTTAATTATTTTTAATCCCCAACCAAAGCTCCGCTGGAAAGCCTCCTGCCTCTGCCATGTCTTTCATTGTAAATGAGAGTTTGTTCTTGCTTGATCCACAAGGTTGCAAAGAGGTACAAACAAAAAACCACAGCAAGTCAAGGGAAATAAATAAAATAAATTACAACTTCTTTGTCTTTCAGACAGTTGGACTGAGAGAGAAAACTGAAGAAAAAGTTGGAAATGAACTCTTTGAAAGTTTTAAACCAGCCATCTATTGATTGACCATAGTTAGTGGCAGCGTGGCAGCCATCACAACAAGAGAGGCCGGTGTGAGAATAGGCTGTCTAGCACATCTCTACCTAGCTGGCAGGAGGCACATCATGCATCAAAACAACTCAGCAAAATACTGAGTGTGTGAGTGTTCAACCACAATGCCTAATCATCATACCTCAAGCAGAATAATTACCTCAACTGTCCATCACACCTCTGCAAACAATTTCATCAAGGCTCATCTGAATAAAAGCACAGTCACAGCTCAATGTTGAGTCTTTAAATGGAGCTGGCATGTCTTGGACAGCTCGCATTATCACGGTTGGCCCTGGTGGGTGCCGGATGTCTCTGAACCCAAAAAAGTAACTACTTGTCTGCCTGATATACACACACACACACACACACTACAGACTGGAGAGGAGACAGCTACAACAGCATTATGGACTAAACAGGCCACCTGTCTCATTACTGTGGCACCCAGTATTTATTACCATACAATGTTGTAATCAGTCATTAGAGTAAACAAAGCTTTGTAACTGTTGTGAAATTAATCGAATGTCTCTGTAAAGTTCATGTTGCTAATTTCCTCCTTTGTTCTCCCGCTTGTGCTTTTTGACCAATTAATTTATAATGACCTGTTTCATGGTCCATATGTCAGCTACTGATGCAATGTGCAAGTGTGTGCTGTAAAACAAAGTACACAACTTTCTTCACAGTGTAAAATCATGGTCGTAGTCAAAAACAGGAAAAATGGAATGATAATAAATGTCATAACTGCACTATACTGAATAAATGTGATTTTTTTTTACTGTGTCATCTCTTATCAAATCAGTTTCTTCTCAAAGTCCCCTTACTTGCTTCTGGTACTTTCAACACAATCACATGGTTTTCATAAGGAAATGAAGTTTGTCCATTGGCCATGGAAATGTAAATATACAAACGTTCCATTATTGAGAGTACTTTCAGAGCTTATGCACATGCTGGTTTAAAAGTTGAGCTTGACAGTTCATTCTTGACCTTGGAGGCAGCTGCTAAGAAAAACACTCTCTCCTAAACAAGACTGGATTACCAACTGAGCAAAGCAGGGAACTGGGCCTAGACCCTGTGAGCCCCCAAGGTCACAGGCTATCTATCTATAGCAGTTACTTTATTGCAGTTTCATTATGTACAAATTTGGAAATAGGAAATATCAACGACTAAAACACCATAAAACTGAAATGGTAAATTAAGGTGCCTCCTGCATCTGTACCTTATCTTGAGGCCAACCTATAATAATGTTCTTTCACCAAGGGGTTGGAGGAACACGTGTGGGGTGGCTCAACAGGGGCCCAAAGTAAAATTTTCCACCAGCACCCCCCCAGCAGGTTAAATCCCTTGCTGCCCCTAAAGTGCTGTACACAGAAAATTAGATGTTTGACTAAGCATGGCTGGATAAACTAAAATAATGAAGCAGAATTAAAGCTGAATTTTCTGGGAACAAAATGACAAAACTGCTAAAAATGGTGTGTTAAAAGCCACATTAACACTAGTGAATAAATATTGTTAATCCTTAAATGCCTTAATCACACTCCTGTCTGTGCTAACACTCGTGAGCCATTAAATCTCTAAATTTAATGTCAGAGATTTCTCTTGATTTGAAGGATGAGTCATGTAAATTTACCTTAAATTATGTGGTCTTAAAGTGTTAATGAGAAAAAGCTAAGTAGGAAACTAACTGCTGGACTTTTACCTGAATAAAAATTTTCCTCTTAAAATTACTTATTAAATTCCAGCTGATGTAAATATCAAAAGCTTGCAGGCCTTGAAGGCTTTTTAAGGGAGTTTTGCTCTCCAGAGTAGGTGCAGCAAAACTTTAAAAAGTTTTTTGTTTTGAACAAAACTAGCAACTCCAGTGAAAAATTATATAATATTCATTTGATGTTTTATTGATGATCAGCCACATCTGCTAAAGATTTACTGTTTTTGCTCAAGGGCTCTTCAGCAAGGTAGATCCTCTCCAGCCTCTGGGTTTGAATCTGAAGGAAAGTTGTCCTGTTCCCCATGTCACCCAGCTGCCAGTATGCAGCCTAATAACTAGAATAATGATGGATATGTATACTTCATTTCCTCTGTAATCACTGCACCGCTTGTACTTGCGCCTGCGTCGGCGGGCTGGCTTCTGCATGTTAATGAAAGGTGCTTATGGAGTCGTGGTGAGAGGCAAACACGCGGGGCAGAGCGACAACATCTGTCACTATGATCATGACGGATGCACGGATTGGATTCACCATTTCCACTTACCATCATCAGCTGGTCATGAGTAATGAGGGTTTGATCATCAGCAACTCCTTATTAACACACCCCAGAGAGGGAGTTGTCACGACTCTAGCCAGAGGCGCCGAAAACAGACAGGGTTGAGAGTTGTGTGGCATGTGGCAAGGAAATGAAAAAGCTCTGACTCTTGTGAATGCTATGACACAGTGTGTTGTATCTTTTTCCTGAGAAGTGTTTGTCTGCATTTAAGTCCAAGAAAGAAAGTTGGTCAAGGAAGAATTCTTGCATAAATTCTGGTGTAATACTGGTGCAGTTCAATTTCTTTGGTAATATCTGTTCACTTGGGTATGAACGAGTACAATTTTGATCCTGCACTATATCAAAAATATACTGGGAGCCATACTGTAGATAGCATTCATTCAAGACCAATGTTCTCTTTATCCTCATTCAGTTTCATGATATATGACTAAAAATACCTCAGACTGACCAGAACTCGATATCTTGTTGGCTAGAGAGTTTGAAAGTTTTAATGGAAAATGCCTTGCCTCAGTTTTGATGCTTTATTCAGACTATTACTCCACGTCCTCAAAGGAGGATATTATTGGTCAATATTTACCCAGGTCACATGGCAACCTGGGAAACAGCTGGGGGTGGTAAAATGCATTCCACTGACAAAAATCTCACACCGCTCCTGAAGCTGTATAAATCTACTTCCTGACAGTACAGAGATGAGAAAATTTAAGAAGAGACTGGACAGAAATAAAAGAAATAAATGAAGTTCCTGGTGAGCTGTGAGCTCAGTTGGAGTCTGAGCTGTTGAAATGTCCAAGCCACCAAATAAAAAACGTACAACAACTGTTTTTTTTTCTCCCCTCCATGTCCTTTCTGAGGGACGTGTAGCTCTGCATGCATGACATGAAAAATAAAACTTTATTTTTTGGATATTTGTAATGCCCAAGACTTTAGAGATCCGGCATCTGCATCACTCTCTGACACCTGTGTCTCTTGTGGCAGCTTCCTCAACCTCAGGGGACAAAAAGTTCTGCGCACCTGGTTCACAGAACAAAGCCACAGCCCCCTGTGAGACATCATGTGGATGAATGAAAGATGGAGAGCAGGGGACCCTGCCTGAACCCTGGCAAATGAGGTCAGCTTCAGGTCTGTGGAGGCGGGTGGGGATAGTGGGGTGGTGGAGGTGTTGTGTGTTATTATCCGTGTGTGTAGGTAGTAGACTGAGTTGGAAAGGTGAGTTTGGGGAGGTGGGCTGAAGGTTTTCACTCTCGGCCCCCGAAATGGAGAGCTGTGCAACACATCAAAGCATCTGCAGCCCAGACTGCAGATGGCTAATAGCATGATCAGACTGTGGCTGTCTGCTGATGATGCAGTACTTCAGTGGGAACAGGTAGAGGGGTGGCTTTATCCAACTTCCACTTGGAAGACCCTAAATAGGCGTGACGAAGGAGAGGAAGAAGAGAGTGTAGTTGTGGTTCCATAACTTTTTGTATCAGGATACCAGGGGTTCTTAACTTTGGGGTTGGTACCCCCACAGGATGGAGTGCTTCTTTTCCTGCATAAAATAGTCGTCCACACTAACCGAGACATGTAGAAATTTCTATCATCATGGTTTCTGATTTGTGGCTCAAGATAGAGTTTTCCACTCACAAAAAGGTTGCAGTGCCTTACAGTGTATTATAGTTCTTGTACCATTGTGAGTTACCACAGACGAAATGAGAATCTGTGTTCAAACTGTCTTCTATTTTTAAAGAGTGTTTGTTGACACCTTATTGCCGTCTTCATGTTGTATCAGGCAGAGTGGGAGAACAAAGAAAAAAGACAGCTCATGCCAACCACAGGATATCTGGATTTTGACATCAACACCAGCCATGATATTTCCAACTTGGCTAAATAACCTCCATAAAGTGACAACAAAATGGCAGTTACACTAATGGAGCTATAAACATATGAATATTTCACTTGTTAGCAGATTGTTCCAAACGTCTAACACAATGTAAACTAATCATTTATTCTTAATGCCCATTTCTCCGTTTGCAAAATTAGCTAAGGCACTTAACATCTTGGAATGTGTGAATACCCCCAGAATAATGTGTCCTTTTTCTCATTGTTCCTATTGTGCTGGCATATTGTAGCATGTGTGTAACATAATCCATTGTTACATCTGTTAGCTTAACTGTTAGCAAGTAGCAGCTTTAATGTTTACAGCCAAACTGTTGACTGCACCTGTTGTAGGTCTGTTGTTATGAATGTGAAAGATTTTCTGTGGCCGTGTACAGTAAAGGTAATCCTACAAATTCTGAATGAAACTTTGTTTGTTGCTTGTTGTCAGAAATGAGGAATTGAAAAAAAGAGGGAATTCAAGTGTGCGTATGATATTTACAGACATACAGCTGAGAATCGTCAGAGAAGAAAGAATGATAAAAACCACAAATATCCATTACATACAATTGCTCGAAATCCAATTTCACCAGACAACCTTGTCGATAGTATTGATAAAAGGCATCTTTCATTAAAAACATATCAAACAAGGTGGATTTGTGGCAACCCATGAATGTTAACTTTGTCAATACAATATAAAGAACAAGAGGGGTGTGGATTCATGATGCACTGAACAGTTGGGAACAAAGAAAACAACATTTTTTTCAAACACATTTCATCTCTCAGCTTGCAACTGGATGTGGGCTTTGTCTTTTCAGCCACTGACAATGTTCAAGCTTTGACTTTCAGAATCCGATTTCAAAACAACATCTGGAAGGGAGGGAGGGATGGAGCTCAGCTTGAACCTGCCTTTCTCTCTTCATTGTGTGTGCGTCTTTGTGACTGTCAAGCAGTCACAAAGCCAACCAAATCCAAATCTCTCCCTTGTTAAAATCTCACACTTCTCACCCCCCCCCCCCCCCAATCCTCTCAAAGCTGTCTACTGCGGAGCAAAGTGCCTTGTTAGATCAGATCTGTTGCCTGTTCTCGTGCAATATCCCCGACTCGCAACGTCTGGATTATACAATTAAAACTCTGCATTTTTGCATTTCAAAGCTTAAGCTCTTCATCAAAGCACAAACAACATACACACTTGGTCTTATGAAAATGAGTGAAAGAACTTAAAACACACCTACGCACAACACAAGATGAGCCCATACAGTATGAAGGTACATGCACCGTAATCAGAAATGCAAACAACTGGTTATTAGTTTGTCGCAGTTTTGTGTCCATAAGCCGTTCCTTTCTTCTGTTTTTCTTTTCCTTCTCAGGTTGTTTACTGTGAATGTGATCCTTCCCTCTCATCTCCTGTCTCATTCATTCGTCTCATTAGCTGTACCACTGTAAAGTCGGCTCTCAAAGCTTCCTCCATCAAGGCTTTTCCTCTGGAGCAGACGCGCTCTGGTTGCTTTGCTCGTTCCCTCACATCCTCAGGACCAGTCAGTGACAGCAAATAGCCCGGGATCTGCCTCGCTACTCAGCTTCAGCTCTACCATAAAAAGCAATAGCTCAGTTGTTATGTCCAAAAGTTAAGTCTTGATTCCCTTTGCGGTGAATACTTTTCTCTTTTTGCTGGCTTGTTAAGGGAAAACTGGGACCACCCGATGGAGCAGTAACATATCCAAATGTCATGGAGTAACAGCTACATCTTTATTACAAGATTCTGTCAATGAATCACTGCCTTAGACAGTTACGATGACTGCTCTGGGCACAGTATATTTGCTGATACAAAATGGACTTGATGACCATGTTTGCACTAAAGGCTTTAGGTATGCTTTAAACAAAGCCCTTGTTGGATCATTGAACAGTATCCAAAACCTCTCTCCCCATTCAGCAACTTGTATAACTTTAAGAGACTGAGTATTGGACAAGCACGCTAAGCAGAGACTGTCTGAATGTGTGGTCTGCTGTCCCCGTTAGTGAATGCATGTCACCCCTTTTTATGACAATAGATCTTACGACCTTTAAGTGTAGCTATTCAGAACAGATAAACACTTTAGCATATTCAGATGCAACTTTTAATGAAATAGTGCATTTGAAGCATATGGCCATCTTAAATATCAAGATTTGTTGTGTTGCCTTGAAGAAAAGCATCAAAATGACTGGACTGGAAACTTGTTTAAAGAGATCTGCCCCTTTATAACCAATGGAACGGCTGCAGAATCAACATATTTGGTCAATAGGAGTTACCCTTTTAGTCCTAATTGTACTTTCATACCAGTTACGATTACTTCTTTTAAAATGTAATTTGACATTTATCTTACATCTGTGGGGTAATTAGGTACACCCAGGAGATGGTTCAGTTAGCTTAGCATAAAAAACAGGAAGCAGGGTGCAATAGCTTAAAAAATAAAAATGCAAAAGCTCTCAGAAAATGAGCTGTCACATGTTAATTAGAGCACTAGTAGGCATTTCTAACAAGTTTTGGATGAAGTTCAGTTCTTCTGTTAAGCTAAGCTAAGCTAACTCGCTGCTGGTTGTAGATTGGTATATGATGAACAGATATGAAAGTGGTATCAATCTCCTCATCTAACTCTCAGCATGAGAGTCATGCCAGGTATTTTCCAGAAAAGCTGAACCAACTCTTTGCCCCCAGTGGCACAGAATGTAAACTTAAAGCTGCAACAAGTCAACAGTGGTGGTCTTGTGCTTTGGGTATAAATATGACTGCTATCACATTTTTTGGCTTTCTTTGGGGTTGCTGTGCCATATGAGCAAAATGATAAGAAGGAAACCAAAAAAATGCTGAAGATCCAGGTGTCCTCAAGTGCACTCTGCTTCTTATAAACTTGCAACCAAGTCTTCCCCTCCCATCTCTTCAAAACACTACCTCCTGGATTGTTTTTTTTCCCCTCTGATGATCCAAATTGATTTTAAGGGCAATTGTGCGACATAAGCTGCCTTCTGACTTTTCGCCTTCAGCGTTTCATTTAGCCTCCCTAACAATATGGTGGTTTGGGGAGGAAATGGCAACAGAACAAAGGAAGGGACTTTACACAAAAATTTGGGATTTATTCTATCAAAATCCACAAACTGTTGAAGCCACATATTTTTCTTTCAGGATAATCTCTTGGATTCATTTTAATCTTTCCGTAGCCCAACTTTGCGCACCAACTGTGAAAAAGCACTGCCCTAGATGTGTCTCTCCTCCCCAGCAGTCACTTCTGTTATTTATCTCCTCTTGCTTTCTATCTGTCCATCTTGCCTACTCATAACTTATTCCATTATGTCTCTCTGATTCTTTCTCGCTCTAACCTCCTGAGTCCCTCCCTCCCTTTTTCCTGTCTTTGTCCTTTTTTTTTCTCCATTTTCTGTCAGTTTCCTCTCCCTTTAATCCTGCCTCTCGGTGTTAGGATGCGTGCGGCCTCAAGGTCAGTTTTCAGTTATCACAGGCAACCCCTCACAGCTGTGGCGGTGACCCGGCCTTGGGCGCTGCAGATGCACACGCAGGTCAGGGTTCTGCCTAAGTTGTGGGGTCTTTACTCCGTTTCGCCCAGGCAGCTTGGGCGCACCAGTTTGTTTGTTTGTTTATCATCATTTGTCCTCTACTGCCTCGCCTCCTCATCGACTCCCCCAGCGGTTCGCGTTCGGGGCGCCCCCTCTGGCAACTACTGTTCTGACCCCGGCAACAAGGCACAGACATAGCACCACAGCCGTGCATACTCATTCCTCATCTACACGTGTATGCTCATGCCACTGGCGAGGGATTTGCGAGCTCGTGTAGAATTTTCCATGAATTCATGCATGCGTGTAGGTTTGTGAATAGAGAGAATGAGGCCACCAGTGGGGATGTATGGATTTTCTTTTTCTCTGCAGATACTCCCTGGTGCTCAGGGGAGTACTGACCTGGTGGCAGTTTGCTGGCAAGCAGGGGCCGCCATTGATCACTTCTCATGCTGTAAACAAACAAAGCCCCCCCCATCCCCCGAAGCATCTCCCAACCAATGACAGACTCCAAGTCGGAGCGGGGGCCATATTACCCAGCTGAGGTTTGCTTTGAACTGATAACACTTTACTACAGTACATAAAATAAATCCTATAAGGAATATTTATTAAACCCAAAAGCACTATCAGCACTGAATACAGCACACACAGCCTCAGAATCCCAATCATTTTTTTTTTGCAAAAGATGGTAAAAGATATTAGGTTGGAGGGAGAGTAGAGAAGCTGATTTATTTCTATATTTTTTTAAATTTTCTATATTTTTTATTTTTTGGGGGCGGCTGTGGCTCAGGAGGTAAAGCAGTTGCCCACCAATCAGGAGGTCGGTGGTTCGATTCCCGGCTCCTCCAGTCTGCATGCCGAAGTATCCTTGGACAAGATACTGAACCCCAAATTGCCTCCGATGTGTGTGCATTGGTGTGTGAATGTATAGAAAAAGCACTTCGTATATACATGTGCTGTTTGAATGGGGTGAATGTGATTTGTAGTGTGAAGCGCTTTGAGTGGTCGAAAAGACTAGAAAAGCTATATATGTACAGTCCATTTACCATTTAAAAACTATGTTCTGGTCAATGAAGTTGATAATGTTAGATGGTGCATGTAGAGTTCTGTTTACTTTCCCCGGGTTGCAGCTCATGCTCCTCTCTGCTGAAAAGGTTGGATTTCATGCTGTGAACTCATTTGTCTGTCCCATCCACCATTTCAGAAGAATTTTCCACATTATTTTTTATCTCCTGTGTCAGGTGAGGCGAGACCTCTTGACGTCATCGTAAGATTTGAAGATTTGAGCCATTTCCTTTGTGATGCGTGGCTGACCTCCCAGCTCTTCCGGCGGAGCTCCCATTGTCAAAAAAAATAAATAAAATAAAATAAATTATTTCAGAGAATCCTCTAGCCATTGATTCGAGCCTCCCACCTACACGGAGGCAAACTCCTCCCTGAAGACACTGCACTTTGTCCAACACATAAATATTTAATTGTGTTGAGCACAAAGGCAGAAACTCCAGCATCGGCTCTGTATTCAGAACACTTCCACCCATGAGGACGAATTAGCATTAAAGTTTTGTGAAACTTTCCCAAAGATTGGAGAAGAAGCACTGATAAACAAAACACTCTGTATAATTAAACTCCAAGTATCTGCACCGTAATTAAGACTTGTACTTGTGTCAGTTTTCCTTGACAACATGATACAAACCTTTTATTTTATAAAAACCAAACAATACAGGGGTGACATTCTCTTTGTGGAGCTCTATTTCAGGCATGGAGCAAAATATAGTTTCTTCTTCTTTATTTTCCACAGCTTCCTGATTGCAAATGAGGTGACAATGTTCTTTGAATGCTCAATTGCTTCCTGGGTTGCTTATTTCCTCCTCTCATGGTGACGTCTCCCCACGATCAAGACGAATCAGCCTTGCAGAGAGAGACCAGCCGCTGTACCGTTCACATTATTTGCACTCGCTACTCTTATGCATTTGACAACATAATTACCAAAGCCGAGGCCCTGTGCAATTAAAAGCCAGAGACTGCTGACAGCGAGGGCTTGTGTAGCGGGAACACGGCGGGGATGAGACAGGGTCTCAACAAAAAAGGTGTTCTTAGACAGGAAGCGTCCTGGTGTTTGGACAGCACTGGCAGCAAGAGCAGGGTGGATCATGAACATCGGGTACAGTTTTGCCACCTCAGCAGGACTTACAGAAATGAGACGTTGATCCTGAAATTCTACCATGAATCTCTGTTTCATTAGCAGGTGATGAGAGAAGAGGCCAGGGGAAGCAGGTGAGGTTTGGATCGTGGGGAATTTCAGATAGGTCCTCTTATTGTAGGCGTATATGAGAGTAGTTTACCTTTTGGGGATACTGGACCCTGCAAAACACACAGCCCACAAACATTGGTCCTTCACAAGGCAAGACTCAAGGACTTGAGCCAGATGGTCAAACCTCACAGAGACTTAAACTAATGATGCTTTCAGGTGCCTCTTTTTTTTTTTCCTTTTTTTTTTACTTGGAAACAGACTTTGAGTTGATAATGACTGTTCTGAAAGCTCCATTAACTTTATTTGTAATTACTGCAAAGTGAACTGGAAACTGTAGGATCCTGAGATTGTTACCAGAGTAGGAAAGAATAAAAAAAAAAAAAAAACTGTTCTGCAAGATGTGTAGCCCAGAAAATAAATGATAAAGTGTACATAGAGTTACTGATGATGACAATACATGCATCTAGCGGTGATGGTGGTGATAAGCGCCTGACACTGAGCTATAAAGCAAAACCTGTGCTGTAGGCATCAACAGCAGAACTACGTCGACTGTAAATCCAGCTTAAGTTAAAGACATGGAGCCACAGAGAATTATCACATGACTCTGCAGTTACTCTGAGCTCGATGCAGCGCTTTAGTGTCTTTCAGCTCTTTTTTTTTTTTTTTTTTTTTTTTATGGCCAACAATTTAATTTTTGGTTCACTCACTGTTTTCATTGATTTATTTTTCTATTTCTTTTATCTGTTTACAGCTGAAAAGCACTAAACAGCATTAGCTGCTAAACTTAGTGGATCATTTAGCAGCCAAAGCTTAAGACAGATGTTTTCTTGGGGAGTTGGTGGAACCCAAAATGGAGTTTAAAGGACAGTGTGTTAAATGGCACATAATATTTCTCTATATCTACTGTAGGTAACTGTTTACTTTACATCCACTCTATAGATGCATTTGGAGAAGCACTATATATGGGACAGTCCTTGGTGATCTGTCATAATGTATTCAGTCTGGAAATGCAAAACATAAGAGAATCCAGACACTGAGACGGGACACAGTTTAAAGAGAAACTATACTATTGTGTAACAGTCCTGGATAAAACAACAGCAGGTCAGTCAGATTCATTCTACAGGTCAGACGACTCAGTTATCAGCTGATAGAAATGTCCCTTGGGTGAGGAGCTATTTAGATAAAGATACACACACACACGCACCATAAACCTAGACACACACACAGGTCTGCCTATGAGCCAGAGGGCAATAACTGTCACCTGCGATGTGTGTTAAGGCTGAATAATCGTCTCCCTGCATCTATTTTATGGTAATATGTGCAACCCTTCTGTGCATTCAACATAAATCAAAAATATAATTTTCACTTTTTAATGAAGAAAAATTACCAACTTGTGGCTGCACAGCTTGTTAAGACAAACAAAATGACTGGAGTTCCCATCAGGCAACATGGCTCCAACCTTTCCAAATGAGCTCTCCATCACATGTAATCAATAATTGTCAGCCCTCGTTCCACTATTAGAGCGCAGTGGCTTTCGACTAGCTCAAACTTTGCACTGTTTTGCCGAGCTTGCCAGTGCCACGGCCACAGATTAGTCAAGTGTTGTGTGCAGCACAGTATTGCTCTTAACAGATTATTTAACTGCAAAGACTTTAGCCAGTTTTCCAGGTGGAGACATAATGAAACAAAAAGGAAATACTGGAAGCATTTGTGAACAAAACACCTGTGAACAACAAGCTCAATACCACATCCAGCAAAATCCATGTCGATGCTGCCTGGCTTTAATTACATAGTTTGGAAACTTAAAGCAGGTTTTATTTACTTCAGTGCAGATTCACACTTCTACAATGTCACAACAGTCAACCCTGAAATAATATAAATTACAATATTTAGGCCCCTTGAGCGCTGGCCTGTGGTGCGGCAAGAGGGAATGTAACAGCATTTTCATTAGCGAGTTTATTTGTTTATTGGCACTTTGTGAAGAGATACGATATTTGTCTAATCAGGAGAAAGCAGAGAATGGCAGTTCGGGTTGTAAAACAGCTCAAGAAATGAAAAAGGAAGGCGATGAGGCATTAAAAACAAAATGTTCTGTGAATCAAGTCTGCCACGGTGCTTAATCATCCTTGTGTCAATAGAGCAGCTTTCTCTGAGCCTGTTGACTGTTATCTTCGCCTTTTATTTTTATTTTTCTGAAGCCGTCATGACATCCCAAACTCGCACAAAATAACTTTAAAAGCACTTGTTTTCCTCAATGCTTGAAGCAGACACAAAACCACAGATGATGTTCTTATCTTCAAACCTGACTTTCCAAACTTAAATCTGCAAATTAGAAACTGCTCAGACACTTCAACTATAAACAACTTTTTTTTTTTTTTTTAAAACACAAGTGGGTGACTCTAGCTAAACCTCTACAAAAAAAACATTAACCACATAGCAGCAGTGAAGACCTCAGCAGTATGAGCAACAGTTCAGTCTGAGATGATGCCGGCTGCTGCCTAACGTAGCAGAAAAGAAGCAGTGATAAACACTAGAACTAATGACCTGCTCTGTGGAGTTAATAGGAATTGTCTGAGAGGTGAATGTGGTCAGCTGAGCAGTATACAAAGGATTAATTGAAAATGATGAAAAGTCAAATAGGAACAGGGACGCATTCATAATGTGAAACACAAGGGCACATTCTTGATGTTAAATCTGGCCTATACTCAATTACCTCCATCCCTGTTCACAACTGTTTATGCCAAAAAAATCATAGATTTGCCCTTTGTTTTAACCTGTTTATTCAGAGAAGTTTTACAGCAGGAACACACACACACACACACACACACACACGTCTAGTATCACCAGACTGAGCATCTGGTCACAGAGCAGATCCACTGCTGGCAAATGTCCAGTCACACTGATGTTCTAACTTCTGGGCCTCCACCTTTTTTTCTATGAATAGAATAATAAGAGGTTGTTCAGTTGCATTTGTTACTTTGCATAAGCCAAAACCTGAACTATTTAAAAAAGGAAAATATGAGTAAATTCCACTGGACAAAGCCAAAAGCCTCCTCAGTGGGGATGCAGGGGGGAGTTGAGTGGGCGCGGAGGGAGAGACGTGAGGATAACTGCACAGCTCCAAGTTTTTACCCCCCCCCCCGACTCATCACCTGAAGGCCACCTGTTCCCTCTCCAGGTTCTCCTGGGCTGGTGTGCCTCTGTCAGCACTTTATCCCAACTTGCAGTGACCTTTGAAAGTCTCGGTCAAAGCACCAGATTGTTTTTTTTTCTCAAGACTGCAAACATCTTTGTCCTGTTGGAACGGATAGTAATATTTATTCAGCAAATTTTCTCATAAATCTTTCAGAATATATGAAATCATTTATTCTTGAAACATACACTTGAAAGGCTTAAATAAGTTAGATGATGATAACTGGACTACCAGATCTATTTGGTACAGTAGAAAGCTTGCAGATGATGTTGAGCTACTTTTGCCACAGTCAGACTGATATTATCTTGTTTTTTGAGGATTGAAAGCAATTTAAAAACAAATGACCAATAGAGATACACCTAATGACATACTGATTTAGAAATTAAGACATCTGCTACTGTCATTTCTTTAGCAGGGAGTAAATTGCAGCAGTTTTTCAACGTGAGAAAGTCACATGGCTAATTGTTTCCTACAGTTGGTGCCACAGTTGTAGTATCTCCAGAGATACTATCTCTCCATTTAGCAATCTTAATTTCTATTTTTAAAAACAGACACCTCCTCCTCCTCTTCCTCCTGTTGCCGCCGCCTTTTCTTCACTTCCTCGCTGTTATCTCATCTTAAAAAGAGCAGAGCGGTGATCAGCACCAAGAGATTGAAGCCAGACTCCATTTCCGCTGAAGGAGCCACTGGCCTCTGAAGCGAGGGGAGGAATGGGGTGGGGTGAAATTTATCTTCCTGCCACCCACTCCTCAAATTAAAACTAAGACGCTCTGCCTCTATAGGCATCTGCGCCATGCCATTTGTCCCGAGCTACGTGGAGGTTTCAGTACAATTTGTTTGTACATGATCCTGAGGAGATGGTGGTTGGAGAGGTGATGGTGGAGCTAAATGGCCCAGTTGTGGTGATAAATGTGATACGTGTAAGTCAGAGTGTGAGCAGGGAGGGCTGTGTGGTGGCTATAAGGTCTAATGTGCACGTCATAATTCTTTCAGATGGGAAAGAAGGCTGATCACGCATTAGCTTCAATAGCCTATTTACCATAATAATACCAGGTAATGTACCACGTTGTCATGGGTCAGATATCTGCGAGATACTGACATGTTCCCATCAATATCATGCAGTATGTCCACATCATGCTTCATAATGGAGGTCAGCAGTATAAATACGGGTGCGTTTGTCATTAAATTAACCTTGGCACATGAATTCAAGTGTGCATTAGTTTCCCGAAGATCCCCAGGATAAAATTCTGGGCATTAAAAATGTGCTAAAAAAAACAAAACAAACAGAAACCTATGCCTGCTGTTCGGTTTTGCCTAGCACTTGTAAAGATAATAGCCAGATGGTGGGACCATGAGGAATTAATGTGAAGTTATTTTAGAAATGAATAATCTTCAAGGAGAAGGATGGTTGGGAAAATAGTGTCTCATCCCTTCTGTTGGTGTCACTCTCAGTGGAGGCGCTTGCACCAGAGTGAGTGCAAGTTAACAAAAACACAGAGAGGCAGGAGAAAACAGAAAGTTCTTCTCAATAAGAAAAAAGAAAGATCAGCTCCACAGCTTGGGCTACTGGAGTTGGAGCGATAATAAAACTTCTGTCGTACCCAATTAGTTTCTGTAGTGCGTCTACAAATATCAATACAGGAAATGTGATTGAGGATCTTCTGTCATCAGTCCTCAGAAGCTCAGTCTGTTGAAAGTTTCTCAAATCTCTCATCAGTGTCTTCTGGTCATCAATCTCAAACTCTCTGATTAAATGAGATGGTAAACTGACTTATCATTTCTGGTTCTTCTGTCTTTTAATTGTATTACTCTGGTCTGATGTTTCCCAGCCTCGGATATCCTATGAGAGTGAATTAGTTGCAGCGTCAAACATAATAAATGCCTCTTCAACTGAGGGCTTGATTGCACCAAATTAAAATAAACACTGACATCAAGTCAACATCACTCCAAAGTGACACAGTTTTCCCAGGTGATATATATACCTTCATCAACCCATGTGACCACTGAGTCAGGTGTCCTCAATCTAGGCAATCAGTGGAGTTAATGGCTCTGCCCCAGTTCCACACCACATACTACTTCGAAGTTGCCTTTGAGTGCGTCATGTGCTTACACTTGAGGAGTGACAAAATTACGTATAATCAAAAATGTCAGCATGCATTCCAAAATGCTTTACATCAGAGTGCGGTGTTGAGAAATCTCTCACAATGCAATGCACTGAAAAAAATAATGGGAGCCACTCACAGCTGCACAGCATGAAAACAAATTTCGGAGGGAACATCTTGGAGATCAAACATATGTATTAAAGCAACATAATGGAACTTTTGCTGAGCAAAGGCAGCTTCTGCAGCCAAGGGCAGCAATTAATGCCGTTGGGCTCTGAGTGGTTAAACAGTTTTCATGTACAGAAAACAAAGCCTTTCAATTGACCAGAGTTCCGAATGTGTAGTCCCACTCACTGAACTGAGACACGGCTGAATGGTGTATATTCCTCATGATCTCTGGGTTCCGGAGCAGGAAGTGTTATCGCTCTGAGAAACATACCAAACTCTGTGTAGAATTCATGATATTTTGAGTTTCCTCACTGGATATTGGAGATGAACGTTTGTTTTTAATGGACTTTTAATTCTTTTTTAAAAAACTGATTTACAATTTGGCATTACTTTTTAACTTGCTGGGCCTGATTCTGGCAGTTTAACCTGCTGACTATCAGTCAGTTAGCGAGTGACACTGTTATTTTAATGTAAAGTAGTTGTGTAATGTTGCCCTAAACAGAATTAAATCTAAAACAACAACCCAAACAAACCAAATCTAATGGTCTGAGAACATACTGCATAAAACTGCTCATACTCACTGCAGAGCTCATCAGAGTTCAGAGTTCATCATGTAAGCCCATCTAGCTGCACGTTTCATATTCAAAATCACCGCCTCTACATTTTAAGCAGTCTTGTCAGTTTCTTTACGTTTCAAGTCCTTCTCACCCTGAATTTTCTTCTCCGTGAGGTTCACTTGCCTATTAGACCTAAGCACAGAGGTTCATTTGACTGACACACTTTTTATTTTTGCCTTGAACACAGCGTTCGATTGGATCTTTAAACAAATCCTTCTTTCAGTTTTTGTAAGAGAAAGTCATACACCAAACTTCATCTCTCTGGTCTTGTCTGAACAGTATTTAAAAAGAAGTGAACAAACACTCAGAAATACTTTTCTAATTTGCATATGATCCATTAAAAAGTGATTAGCAGTTTTGTAAGCCACCAGCCCTTCACTAATAACACTCTTAAGCCTCAGTGATGATAGCAAGAGCAAAACACTACAAAACAATGTGATTAAAAATGGCAATTCTTCTTAAATTAAACAACTGCACGCATAGTGGCGTCTGAACTAAAAACAAAAGTGAAATACTCCCATCCAACAGCCAAAACCAACACATTTATTCTATTGGCATCACACCAAACCTGAGGCTCAGTGTAAAGCAGATGCGCTATGAAACAGCTGAACTGACTTTAATTGCCAAGCAAAAACATTTAATTCCTACCCTGCAGACAACCTCTTTCCATCAGTTGCTTACAATAAACGAACCTTTCACATATCCAACTGTAGTCATTTTTCTCTTTTTTTTTCCCCCTCAACATCCATTATAATGTAAGACTGTGATAAAGGCAAACACTGGGCAAGGATGCAGCATTGATATTCATAAAGTGTACAGTAAAAGACTAAGGTACTGAAAAGGTTAATAGAGTGCACATAATCTATTCTTCTCAAAAGATTACAATTGAATTACACTCCAAGCCTGGAGGAAAAGCTCAACTCTCAGTGTAAGAACAAAGGGAAAATTAAGGTGTACAAGTATTTGCACCGCTGTCACTTTGCACAAAGACCACTGGAGCGAGTAAATACTTTACTTCCTCCTTTTAATTTCTACACCCCAAGCCTCTGCCATCAATTGGGCTTGACGTTGTAATTTCAACCCACTGTTTGGTATCGTGCTACGGCACCCATGATACGTCTATATTTTGGTTCCCTCTAATTCTATCCAAGTAAGAGAAAAAGAAGACAGATGCAAACAAGCATAATCAGTCCCCCTGAGAAGCTTTTGCTGATGGGTTAAACAAGTGCCCTGGCTGCCAGTCGCCATTAGCCAATGCAGCTAGTGCCAGCTCTGACAGAGCATGGGGATGTTTAGGACTCAGAGATAATTTGAAAAAAGCCCTATAATTGGCTGCGATCTGTCTGAACAGCTTTGAGAAGAAGTCCCTGGGGGCCTCTGTGTCGATGAATCTTCCTGATTTGAGCCTCGCTACTTTCTACCGGCAGGATTGGGTCTATTTCAGAAATCTAATGGTCATCGCTGGAAGTTGCTTAATCCCTAACTCCCTTTAAATTTTAAGTGCCACTGTGTTTCCGGTGAGGTGATCTGAAAAAGTTTCACAGCGTTTCGAAGGAATGCGGTAGGGGTGGTTACGGACAATTCAGTTGTGACTCCGCCTTTGCAACAGATACAGCCACAGGAAATAATTAATAATTGACCGTTCTCTTTTCTTCCCTGAATTTTTGTTGATTGTGCCTGGAGTGTACCACCTCTGCTTTCTAGGTACAATCAGCTGCAGTGTACAGCTTGTCTGACTTTGCTTTCTAGGTTGCACAAAACCCAAATTAACATCACACCCAGGCAACTTGTGGCAATTCCCCCCCTACTCTGCTACGAAGGTACCATGATCCACCAGCTTCTGTAATGATCTACTTCCCTGTCTCTCACAACGGGTCTCAGCCTCAGGGCTTGGTCGCCAGCCAAGTTGTTCTCAAGATCCTGCACCTCCCTTTGCCCAGACCAGCAGTATCTCTTGGAATTGGGTTCATACGAATTCTGCAGTTCAGGATTTATGCCCAGTGCCAGCATTTAATATCGCTGCAGGACGTAAAGTGCCCTTAACTTAGTGAAGTGGAAAGTGTGTAACTTTCCAAACACTGGACCATAATCAAGTGTATTAGTTGCCTAAAGGGTTGAGCTATGCTTTAGATGAACTAGGTAGGCTACCTTATTGGGTGCACACTATAGCAAGGGAGAATATAAGCTTTCCCACAACTGAAAGTGCAGTAGCAACAACAAACCAATGAGTGCTCCACAGAGTTAGTATCTTTCATGATGTGGTGTCACTGGAGCGGAGCGTGATCAGATAAACGGGCAAACGGGTGTCCCATGACGCGACAGCAGTGTGTCCACCGCTCACCAGATGACAGAGCACTCTTCCTCCATCGTGCTTTTTTTAACCCCCCCCGCCCTTCCCCTGAGCCTCGGCCTCACCACACAATAAAAATTGTACACTTTATTAACAGAGTAACCATGATAAACAACACTCCACTGACTGTATAATGACTTTATCAATGCTTTGACATACAGCCTGTCTGAGCCTGCCAGGAGGATTCACTGCTATCTTTGGTTGTTTGTATGAAATATATATATATATATATATATTTTAAACTTTGCACAAACATACTGTATGTCAGCAGTCAGCAGCAAGCAGTTTTCTTTCACCCACTGGGCAGGCTGTAAAGCCTTTACAAATTTTGGTAAAATAACTCCTCTCTGTTGATTTTGCACAAAAGAAATCCAGTGTTCTTGTGTTTGTCAGTGTCATATTACAAGAGACTGCTACCGAGCTGCTGTATAAAGGAGTGTATCAGTGTCTGAAGGACATTAATGTGCTTACTGCGCTGCTCTTAATGAGGCAGCACTCTGCCACTGAGGCCACAATGGTCCTTGATGATTAAGCTCCTCAGAGTTCTTTCTGTCATGTTGTTAAATGTCCTTAGTAGTGCTCTGTTTCAGTTGCTGGGAGTTGCTTTGTGTCTTACTCACACAGCAAGGACCACAGACATCAGAAACTCCCATTAAAATAGCAGGGAGGACTGTGTGTCTATTAATGAAACAGTGTATAGCAGGGACTGGGGCGACCTACAGAGTGTGTCCTCCTAATTCAGTCCTCACCGGCTCCCACTAAGACAGAGGAGAGGATGGAGATATGCTGTCATCAGAAGAGAGATGATCCTAATGCATGGCAGCATGGCAGATGCTGACATTAGTCAAAAGGGGACGACATAAGTGGAGACATCAGCCCTGTCGAAATGGACTTGGTCTTAGCCTGGCAGTGCTACCTGTACTATTAGTCACACAGCTCCCTCTATCACTCTGCCACACACAGACAAACAGCGCCTTGAGAAAATAAATGAATCAATAGGAAAAACAAAGATCTTTCAAAGATTTCACAGCACCACAGGCTACAGAGTTACTCACACTCCATCTGAGCACTCAGAGGGTATGGTGTCCTCATTCACTGTGACTAAGAGAAATAGCTGACAGAAGTCCTTTTTAAGTCTTTGTGAAAGAACACGGTACAGCAAGTTGGTCAGGAAAGTTCAATACACTACACAAAATTCTCTGAGTGGCTAGTTTTGTAACGTTTTGTGTTGGGCAGGAACTGATAAAAGGTCCTTCTGAGCTTTTTTGCTGAAAATGGCTGCCTGAATGGTTAAATTTCTTGGGGTGACCACTACTGAAGCATAAGGCATTTGATTTAACGTATGCATGATGTTAATGTTGATTTGTTCAGACTATAAAGTCATTGGATTCCATTGTTTTTGTGCAGCAAACTTGCACAGCCTATCACGTTCCACTCTCATGTTATTATTTGGCTTGTATTCTTGATAAAAGCGACTGTGGCCATGAAGTTCACGTGGCCAGCAACAATGTTAAGGTTTATGTGGTGACCATTATCTACAAGTATAAAAGTGAAGGTAAGTAAGACAGCACCTACAACCACTGCACTGTCAACACCAGCTGCAGCAGATCCATGGATTCATACAGTTCACACTTATTCTCACCCTGCCATCAACATGTCACTACAGAAACCAATATTTGGAGCAGGTGGCACTCACAGGTGGAACTTGAAACTGTGAAAGGAATAATAAGGACTACAGCTTTCACTACAAAATCAAATAAGTGAACCAAACACATCTAATTGCACACTGCATCAGCCTGTTGATTGGAGTATTAACCTGCTACATGGAACAGATTGTTTTGAACTTTTGATTGCAGGGTCTGAGCAGATAGGACAAAGGTTTCATTGGAATGATTTTATGACTGTGGAAGGCATGAGGTGAATTTGGAATCAGAGCAAATGACCATGTATTAATTACATACAGGAAAAAGGCACCTCAAGTATATGTATTATCTTTTAGTATGTATTTATTATTTTTCAGCCTTTATATCTATTTTTATTTGTATTCCTATGAGCATGTGGGCATTTCCATATTAGAGATTCATATCACTGTTTATAACATCATAGAGCCCACTGGGTGCCAAATTGGGCAAAATGGGTTTGTTAAATCTCCATCTGGCTCTGCGGGGAAGCGAAGAAGTAGATTCATGTGGACAACAGAACTTTTTCAAAGTCGCACAAACCAAAACGTCAAAATGCAGCGCAGAAGCGTTGTCTTCAGACAAATTACCCAGGCTGTCCCTGTGCTCAGCGGCACACACAGCCACGGCTGGCGGCCACGCTGCATTCGACGTGCTCAGCCATCATAACAGTAATAATGAATCTGCTTTTATTTCCAATTAAAATGTTCCTAATAGCGCTGCGGTTGCATTGATTTCCCTGCAAACGGCCGTTCAGCTGAGAACATTTGCACTGAGGCATCTTGAGGGATTTGGATCAGGCTCATCACACACTGGCTCCGAGTGCAAACAAAGAGGGACTGATAAGTAAATAGCCTGTAAGAGATTTATGCAAGTGTATGTGAGCATGTCAGAGCGCAACTGCCTGCTTTTAAATGTCTGCTGCTGCCTACTGTAGCTGCTCAGTGGACTTTGGAGGCACTGAGAATGATGTAAATCTCCAACCCACTGTGCTCCCCATCTTTTTCTCTCCCCAGGTCCTGCTTTCCTGCAGTACAGAGGTGCAGAGAGGATGTGTAGAGGGAGAGAGAGAGGCCCTCATCACTTCTTTTACTTGACAGCTGTTAGGGGCTGGCAGTGAAAATTGAAAATGCAAGAGAGCCTCTTCTTGATTTGAAGACAACCTCTGTCCTACGCGATCCTATCACCCACCAGTCTCATTTTATTCAGACAGGTAATGCACACAGTATACATGCACTTGGAAGAACATAGTGCACCCATAACTTATTATCTGAGTTTACAACTTTCCTTTCTGAACAGATGTTTTAGCCCAGCTGGCTGTTGCTGATACAGCATGTAATCATCTAGTATGTACAGTACACATAACCAAATGCTAAACTTTGCTTAGCTTAACTGTTAACCTTTATACTCAACCTGTCTCTGAAACATGGCTCATAAAATGACTGATTCATTTCTAAGACATTGGGATATAAACATTTTTAATGAGCAGGCTATTACATTAATTCACAATACATTAAACTCCTGCCATGCAATACATTGCAATACTCTGCATTCAGAAAAAGCACAGCTTGCCTCCCCTCTATGTTAATCTATTATTTAGGCACCTCTCACTATTGCCCGCTATACTTAAGGTACTCTATTAAATAGAAAAACAAACTGTTGGCTCCTGTGCCCATGCAGGTTTACAGCCAATTTGTGCCCACTTAGAATGGGTGCCATGCAGAGAATATATAGCAATTCTGCAGACTGTGGTTGCTTGCAGAGGGTCCACACAGAGCTGATACAGACCTTCAGCGTCTTCACTACAAAATCAATCTATACAGCATGTTCTGTATTGCTCCAAAGTGTTATGATTTGCTGATGGTTGTTGGGAGTTTATCATTAACAGCATATGGTAACTTGGTGGTGCGATGAATAACTCTGAGGAGAGGTTTGCAGAGGAGGTGCAGAGGTACTGGCACACCAACTGGCTGACATTTTGTGTGGGTTTCTTTTTAAAGTGGCATGTCTTGACAACTTTTGAATGATTTGCCACAAAATAGTTGTCAACGGAAAGTGAACCATGACTGTGAATATGGAATTACATATCTTATATACTAAAGGACAGCTCTTTTTTTTTGTTTTGCTTAACCAGAAACCTTCATCCAATGGCTACCAGACTCAATAGACAAAAACAGTCATTTTACCTTGCAGAGCACTGCTCCAGTCTGTGTGGTGCTTTTACACCAGTAAAGGATCTCAACACTGCTTCCTCCACTGAAAGTCACACAATAACACAAAAAGTAACTGGTTGAAGCAGCAGTGGACCAGCAACTCCAGTGGTCTGCAACGTAAAATGACCGTTTTTGTCAGTGGAGTCTGGTAACAATTCAACAGCGGTTTCTGGTTAAACAAAAAACATCTTACTCTTTAGCGAAAAGGTCTATCATTGTAAAAATCCTATTCACAATGTTGTCAGACATTAATAATAAGAATCTGAGGTTGTCAGTTGCAAAAACAAGCAGTTTGGTGGACGTACTTTGACTGTGAACAACTGCCCCTTGGATTATCACCACAGTAGCAGTACAGCAGCTGCGTGGTACAGTGCTCTTGCTCAATACTGCACTGATTCCCAAAATTTTTGTCCCTATTATAATTTAATGACACCCAGGTTCAAAAATCCCAGAGTTGTCCTTTAAGGCTATTGGATCCAGCATAGTTCACAACATAAATGAGCTCTTATCCACGGGGTTAATTCACTTTTTAAAGTTAGGAGGACTGGTAACCTGATGAACCTTAAATATCTAGAAAAAGCTGGCCCCACAGCTATGTTAATCATTCCAAAACAACATACACAAAATGACCTACATTTAAACCTTTAATCAAAATACACAGTAATTTTCACTTTGCCGGACTCCTTTTTGATTTAATGGTTGATTTCATGGTTGGCTTACCTTTATGTCACATGACCGCTGAACTACAACTAGGGAAATAAGTTATAGATTTGTTGAAAATCAGTCATAAGCTCAACTAATGCATGAGACACAGAGTCAATAATGGATTAGGGATAGAGAGAAAGAGAGAGGGAGGGAGAGATACCCAAAAGGCAATCAGGAGTCCATATTAATTATGCTAATGATTTGGATTTGCTACTTCATTAACCACCATTTTGAGCCAGTTGATCACAAGGGTAGCTCCGCATAAAGTCTCCATAGTAACTGTGTGGGAAAAAACAGATGAGACACAAAGAGAGTTTGTGTGTGTGTGTGTGTGTGTATGTGCATACATATCTGTGCATGCATGTATGAGGACACACATGTGCTAATTACTGCATCTGGTAATTACTGTAGAGACACTCAGCAGTCAATTAGGCTCTAATCTTCCATCAAGGTGAGGAGATAATACTGAATGTATTTCAACTGACTGACAAATAATCATTTATGATATTTTAAACTATTTTATTTAAGGATTATTTTCTATTTCAATTTTTAAAAAAAACTGTGGCTGCATAATGATTTAGGGAAAAATTCCCTCAGATTCAGAGGATAATGTCCCGCACTTTCTTTGGAGAACAGCAGGTGGGAGCAGAGTTCAACTGAAGTTATGCACAACTTCTTATTACACTCATCATTTCTTGTCAAACGAAGTTGTGATTTTTGTGACTTTTGGAGTATTATTATGCATTTTCATGCACCAAAGAAATACAAAAACGCTTGGGAACCACTGATGTGCACAGTACATGACTGCTGCGCAACATACAGGAGGTAAAGATGATACTAAACTAATGATCCTAAGCAGGATTAGTGCTGTCTTGAAAGACCAGGAATTACCCAGGGACGCCTGTACAGCCTGTGGAAAAGCAATTCACTGACCAAATGAAAATGTATTGCAGAGAATCATTTCACATTTATCATCAGCCTGAATCACAGGCTTTCGTCTTCAGACATCAAGATTATTTGCTGGCTCGACAAAGACAAAGGGAAAAATGGGGTCTTTTATATTCAAAGAATGTCACTGTCAACCAATAGCAGACCTCAGTTTTCCCCCAGTTATTTGCTTTGATAGTAATTTAAATGAGCAGAAATAAGAAGGTGCGGCTGATGGTTGAGGGAGGGGTGGAAGCAGGGAGATGAGGCTGTCAAAACGTGGCCAAGTCATTTTTATCTTGATGTTTGCCCACGCTGCAATAATTGATTCGTCTTTGTTCTCGGCCACAAGTAGACAAACATGGCAAGTGGCCTAGAGAGGCATGTGTCTGTCTGATTAACAAAGCACTTAACTGAGCGCTTCGCAGACCTCTCTTGCTGCGTCTCAGTCTGCAGCTTCCCTCTGGATGTGCTCATTTGACAGGACCTGATGCAACTCTTCACCACATGCTACAGCTCACTTACATGCTTCTATTGATTTCTCTCACTCGCTTCTACCCCAGACAGACTTTCCACAGGTCCATCATTATGAACTCACGTCGTATGGACAAGAAGTGTTCAAATCCACGGTGTTCAAAACTCACATGGTTTTATTTTAAATTCAAGTGGAGATCCCAGGGTTTCCAAAGACCCTGAATGTGTTGGGTTGAATTACAGGGAAATGTGTATGAAGTGACTTGTGAAAGTTCCATTTTGATGCAGTTGTGCAGCCGTGAAAATCTTTTTTTGGATTTAAAATTTTGATTCAACTTAAGTGTAATATAGAGAAAACTAGGCACGAAATACACACCCAGCCACCAGCCACAACATTGACACCACTAACAGGTGAAGTGACTAGCACTGATCATGTCATTCCAATACAATGATCTACTGGGAAACCTGACATTCACCTGGATGTCACTTTGATACGTAGCACCCATCTAAACATTGTTACAAACCACTGCACCCACCCCTATGGCAGCAGCCTCTCCCAGCAGGAAAATGAGCCCCACCACGCCACAAAAACTGCTCAGAAATGGCTTGAGGTACAAGACCAAGACCAAGACCCCCCCCCCCCAAGATCTCAGATCAAACATCTGTGGGATTTGCTGGAACAAGCCAGATCCCACCCCAGAACCCACAGAACCCTGCCAATGCCAGACACCACAGGACACCCAAAGAGGTCCCGTGTCCATGCTCCGATGTGTTAGAGCTGTTATGCTGGCACGAGGAGAACCTACACAATATTAAACAGGCGGTTTTAATGTTGCAGCTGATCAGTGCATGATTATGTCAGAGTCAAAGATGTTTAATTTAAAAGGTAACTGTTAAATCTTCATTTAAAGTGGATTCTTATCAAGGACACTGTTCTAAGAATTTTATTGTTTGATTCAGTGTTTGTATTAGTGTGTTTTCTGTTGGTTTCTAAACAATTCATCTGCTGAACTACAAGGCCACATCACACTGAGCGTGTCGTTAATCTACAGGGCAGAGCCACATCACAGTACTCTTCACAGTAACACTATTGTTCCACTTGGTTTCTGTCAGGTTAGAAAAGGATTTTGACCTGGCATGAACCTCAGCAATCTCCACTGCACTGCGGGATGAAGAATTGAGCAGACAACAAGTGCCAAATACAAATTCTGCAAGTAGTTTATGATAATTTAAAGGTAATTTTAATGACTTCTGTGTTACATTTTGACAATGGTTCCACCTCAAAAGACATGAGTTAATGGCCACACAAAACAGAACTGATGAAACTGACTATGACAATACCAGCTATGATTACTATAATTTCCTGTGGACAGTGGTGCATTTTCTGTATTAGAACTGACTGTTCTATTAGGACATTAATATTTGAATCCAGACATCCAGACAAATCTAGTGGGAGTCAAAGTCAGTCTGTGATTCATAATGGAACAGCTCGAGGCGGGTAGATTGGTATGACAACAGAGTTTTTTTTTTTTTTTTTTTTTTTTTTTTTTTTTTGAGACATAGTTGCTTAAGTTCACAAATACTGATTAGATCGCTCAAGGCTAAGAGAATACCAAAGGTAAAATTTGTCAAACAGCATCATGTCCCTTGTACTGGAAAATGACCTCAATTACTCAGTTGTTCATCTGAGACTATGGTACAGGATGTATTATTTCAGAAACTTATGTAGTTCTCAGTTTACCACTAGAAAAAAATTGAATTGAATTGAATATATAGTTACAAAGATTTTGGTATTGGTAGATAGTGGTGATATATTGCTGAACAGCATTTTCATTTTGGGGGCTCAAATTTTAATGGAAAACTTAGTTTTAAGAAAAAACTTGTTGAGAATAACAGAAAAAAATTTTATAGATATTTTATTTCTGTTTTTACAGACTTTTTGTCACAACAAAGTCAGCAAGAGCATCTTTTTTTTGTCCATTACATTGTAGTAATTCATTTTAAAGCAACCAAGAGAGGACAGCGACCATTTCATAGCATAAAAGCAGAGGCAGTTTTGACATGCAGCGAAACAGGCAGGGCTTCTAACCAAATCCAAGGCTAGGGGAATACAAATGGCCCCCACCATCCAGTTTCAACTCCTCATTTACTCCTCACTCAGAGCCCCCAGAGCCCATCAATTACAAAATACACAGAGAAGCTGCAACAAAAAAGGATTTTTTTTTTTTTGCTCTGAAATTTCACTCCAGGGATGACAAAATGAACCAGTTTCTAAAATTCCTCATCCTATTATGTGATATTAACATTGCTTCAAAAGGGTTTCAGTGACAGATTTCAAAATTGCAACATTCAAGTCTTTCTCGTTAGCCAGCATGGTGATTGGTCAAAGAATACAGAGTATCTTCTATGCGTTACCAACATAAAATTTGTCAAATACACCATTTGATATGTAAGTGATACAGGGCCAGGTAGAAAAGGAAAAAAAATCTGACCTCTGGACCTCTCTCAACCAAAGGATCCAAAATTTCAAGATTGGACTGAAGGAACAGATTGGTCTCTTAAAAAAGAAATCAAGGTAGAGGCCACACATAATGAAAAGTTAGTATAATGCGCAATTTTACAACCTTTCTGTTCAGTCTATCTAATATAGTACAGTGCAATTACTGTTCATGAGATTAAACCCTGGCCATACAATACTTATACTGAAGTTGTAAAAAATATTAACACACTATTGATCTTATTACTGTTTGATGACTTTACAGTTTTAGGAGACAACTGCAAATGAAATGAGAGATGTGTATTTAAGTGCTAAGCCTTGCGTTTACATTATAGAGTTTGGTTTCTAGTCTTGCAGTGTTTTAGGATCCAGGTATGAGAGTGCTCCCCCAGTGATTGGTCCCTAAGGGAGACATAACTGACAAGTCCTGTTAAATGGCTACAAACAGAGGCCAAAAGAAGAGAAAATCCTATCCCACAAAACTTGGGTGAGGGTGGTGGGGGAGAGAACAAGGTTAGGAAAATCACCAGACAGACAAAATGACCCTCCAACAAACAGACAAAAGCAGTGTTAAGACAGAGGTTGATAAGGGTAAAAGGGGCGAGTCCATCTTCTGTCAGGGGACCACTGCATCCATCTGTCTGTCCGTTCACCCACCTGTCCGGCCACACCTCCCACACTTGTGTGTCTCACTTGAACAGAGCCTTTATGACATCGCTGTCTGCAGCGTCAAAGGCACTGTCGCCGTTGGGTGCTTTCAGGTCTTTGTCAGCTCCCTGTGGAGGAGAGAGGACATGAATATTAAATATGCTTAGTAGGTGCATCAGGACTTGTTCGCACCTGGTCAGGGGTTAAAGTGAGGTGAGGTGAGGTGGTGTTTGAGAGTGCTTGGAGTGTAAACCTTGTCTACTGTTGGCTCTCAGTGCCAATGGCTTGGTCAGCCTTTGCCTCTAATATTTCCTACAAGTATTTTACTAATGGGCACAAGCCCTTCTTGAAC
Source organism: Lates calcarifer (assembly GCF_001640805.2). Taxonomy (NCBI): domain Eukaryota; kingdom Metazoa; phylum Chordata; class Actinopteri; family Centropomidae; genus Lates; species Lates calcarifer. The sequence goes on from NC_066850.1 coordinate 9,419,970, forward strand.
AGCTACCAAAATATGTTACTAAAACAATAATAGTATACCTTCTGTCACTTTGATTTTCCTACAATTCAGCCACTAAGCACTTGCCTGTCAGCCTGTCTTTATCCAGACAGCACATGCAAAACAAAGTAACAAGGAAGCCAAGGCACAAATCCATTTGAGCTCTGAGGGATAACAGAATGAATGTGAAAGGGATGGGAGTGGACCCAATCATTTGGATTACTAAGAACAAACGTAAAAAAAAGAGATGGATGTGATGGGCAACGTGTTGAATGCACATGTAGTGACAACAGATTTAATGGGCAACGGAGGAGTGGAGGGGCATGTAGTGGAGAAACATCCCTTTGTTTTCCCTGCCAACTCCAGCCTCTTAGCAAAGGGCTTACAGAGCCAAGGCAGAGAGAGTCTATTGTTGCGTGAAGAAGCAGGGCACCAAAAACAATGTGACCCAGTTCAAGTGTCCCGCAATGTGTGGATGGTTGTCTGGGTGCAAATTCCATGCCACAGGAGCAACAGAGCGCATCCCAAGCAAGAGAGATTTAACAGGGCTGAGCGGGTAACCTGTCAGATCTACGTATCTAATTGGTAAGGAGATAAAAGACAAAGTAAGAGAGGGTTTTCTCAATTCATAACATGCTTCACATCACTAAGAAGTGTGCACCTGTCAACACTCGGTTTATGTTAGAGCCCTGGTGTGTACATTTGAACTTTAATGACTCTGGTGATCCCAGTTTTTTTTTCTTAAAAAGGGGCAATGTTTAACAATTGGCCAACTGTTTAATCCATACTGCAAACAAATGGGAGGCAGCATATTACCAGAAAGTTGGGGTGTGCACCCCTAGTGTAAGAAACTAGGAAACATACTCTTTGGTCCCTTCTCCCCACTCCACTTCACCTGTGCCAGTCAGATGGGTCATCTGACAAATCCTGTTTGGCTGCCAGACCATGAGACTGTCAAAAAATCCATTACGTTTCTACCAGCCCTATCTGTGTACCTGTCATTCAGGGTGCACATGAAACGTGCTGGGTGTGTGTTCTGGGCCTGGGCTCACTAGTGCCAATTAAAGGATTACCAGGAGACTGAGAGGAAGTCGTCTACCCTTCCGTCGCCACCAGACCATGTGGAGTTTTTAATGGGATTGATTAGGACTGCAGACGAGATATTAAGGCAAGTGCATGGAAGGAACGTCTACCTGTGGCAGCAGGACAGCAGCGTATATCAGAAATTCCAGAGCTTGAGCAAAGAGTGGAGGAATGTTGCTCTGAGAAGATGGTTGCAACACAGATTTATAGGTTTATACTCTACTTGCAATCACTACTTCTTATATGTGCATATTATACTTTTTGGACAATTTGGACATCTTATAAATTTGCTCATTGGCTTATTGGCACTGAGAGTTGGATAAGAAGATTGATATTCCTTTTATATCATGCTAAAGATGGAGCTACTGCTAACTTAGGTTAGCAAACAGACTAAAAACAACCTGCATGAAGGCTTCCAGCACTGCAGCTCACTAATTCACTGTATCTTCCACTGTGTCTTCTGTTTCATTTGTACTAAAAAGGAAGTTGAGGATAGTGACTTCCTGATGTCTCCTCTTTAAGATCTAAAAAACATGCACATAATAAAAATCGAACATCAAAACATTGTCAAAGGAGTAATCTTCATAAATCTCAACAGACATTGTGATATAGAATAGATTCAAATTCAGAAAACATGAGCAAAGTGTGGTTAAGTTTACTCAAGGAGTCTTCAAATTTCAAAGAGAAAAATAAATGATCGTCCTCCCTTATTTTATCTGCAAATACACAGAGGGTTCCTGCAGCGCAATTTATCTTGTCAGATACAGGATAGATTCCTAGAGGAAAACCTGAATCCTTCTTCTCTGATAATGTTTTAATGATGTGTTTTATTCATCTGTAAAAACACTACTCAACTGAAGTATAAATAGTGATTAAGTATTTGTAGTGTCAGTTTAACTTCTCAAATAGCTGCTGACTCATTCATATCAGGTATCTGGTAACCAAACATTACGCTCTCCACTCCACTGGGTTCAGGGGGGAAGGGGAGGACAAGAAGATAGGAGGAAGCCCCCCCCCCCCTTCTGCCAGCTCTGGGGAAGTCATTAGTAGCTGGTTCAAGGCCATACCTAGTAACCTACTCTACAGGCCTCATTTAGATGGCAAGAAACATCATTACATCTTGACCCTTTCACCATCAATACCATGTCTGCCTGGGTGCAAACAAGTCATCTATCTGACAAACACAATTATATACTTTGACTAGAGTACCATTTATGGAGGTAAAACAGTGTCCTAATGATCATTCCCATCTGGTCACCACACACCTATGTTGCTCTTATAAGTATTGTAGGTAGTCTGCCACAGATTGATTCTCCCTATGGGTATTTATGGTAGAGTTACAGTAATAGCTCAGGCTCTTAGTCCTCCCTGTTACTGCCTCTCAGGATACACCATGATATCCCCCCATGGCCATCCAGCTCAGTGGCATCCTCCTGACACCACTTACAGTAATGAGCTTTCCCCAACTTGAATAATGACCCTTTATGAACACCTCACTGTCCAAACATTATCCAGTCAAAGACAAGCTAGTGGCCAAGTGAGACACAGCCTAATGAATAAGAATAGACTCCCAGGGTGTCTCCAGTCTAACTTAGATGCATCATCATCCTGGATTATGGAGCCATACAAAGCAGCACTGGGTCAGTAACGTAATGCCACTGACCTGCCAAGTGTCCATTAAGTTTTCATTATGCCACTGAAGGAATTAAAAGGTCTCCCATGTATAAGTCTTCAAATATTGGGCAAGAGCATCACTCAAAACCTGTTTGAAATGCAATGCTTAGATCAGACTATTGATCTGTGGGCGGCAGTCAAACATTATCGACCTGTAAAAGGGAATATTTTACACCTAGCAATATATGTATTGTAGTAGACTGTGTCAACTAGGGTTTTGGCTGAAATGAAGAAAATAGGGGTTTAGAGTTGAAATGTTTAGCTAATCAGTTGATTGACAGAGAATTCATCAGCAACTATTTTAATAATTTTGGTGTAAAAACTGAACATATTTGGGTTTCAGACTGATTGAATTAAACAAGGAATTTGAATACACTGCCTTGAGCGGTGTTAAGTTACAAAAGGCATCTACAGATGCAAAAAAAACAAAACATATCAGGTCAAGTTTAGCAGATCAAGCTGGCAAACTCCATGGGAGCATGATATCTACCAGCCTTTACTCTTACTTGTGGACTACTGCGAAAAAAAAGGCCAATTCCGATGTTGTATCAAGAACACACACAATAATAGAGAAGACCTTACAGGGTAAAGCTTTAAAGAGAAGGCAACAAATAGGAACTGACGTGACAAAAACAACAGTGCATTTATTCCTAGTAAGTGGTGTACACAGTTCCTCATAGAGAAAAGTGTGTGTGTTCATGTGTGTATGCCCATGCGTGCCCTTTCATTGTTGACTTCAAATTAAATGGCTGGCCTCTGCAGGCTGTAGTCAGCACTCTTGGCCAGGATCTTATGGCTGGGTCACCTATTGGGGTTAAAATGGCCTTTCATAATTCACTGCCAACAACAGCATAGCATGCAGCTAGGGGGCGGGGGTCAGCTCCCATGATGCATCAGGGAACCACGCCATTTTGTCTGCCAACATAAGAATGCCTGACAGTCCAATAGTCACAATTCACTATTCTCAGTGGGTTCCTTTCATCCACTGCAATGTGGTGGCTGGGGTGCTACAGGTAAGGCCAGACAGAGTGAATATACAGCAGCCCAGTCAATGCTGTGGCTCTGGGACAATCTATTCATCTCATGTTAAGACACATGGCGAGTTTTCAGAGCTGTCAGGGGTAGATGTACTGAGATCTGGTCCCTGTGGTGACTGATGACCTTTTGGCTGCATCTGGGTGTTAATCCTTGTTGGTGCTTAGTGGGGATGAGCACCGAGCCATGAGAGGAGCAAGCCCATGGGTTCACTCATATCTTCACCTTCCACCATAATCCCTGCTCAGATGAGCTATGCCTGCCCGGCTTGTTTCTTATGATACCACAGACAAAGGCTTTTAATTTTTTTTTTTTCTAATAAATAAAGGTCCACCCAAGGGGCTTTCATTTCCAATGCAGAAACTGTACTTGTAGATGAAGAAGAGCTTCTGCCTTTCCGGAGGATGTACTGCAGCTGTTGACATGTGATTTGCAGCAGGGAACATAAAGGTCTTTTTTATTTGTTGTCTCATAAAGGATAGTATATTGGTTTTGCATCCAAATCCTATCATTTGTATGTGGGAGTGACATGTGACAATGTGATATTAAAAACTCCTACAGACATAAAATGTGTCATCTAGCAGACAACTCAGTTCTGAACTTGAACTACAGCTGACACTTCCTCATTTTTGGTAGACCTGCTTCTGAGACAAGGCTGAGGCATCACCACTAGCCAGACAACCAAGAAATCATTCTACATCTTGTTATTACAATAATAATGAAATTACAATAACTGATGGTGACAAACCACAACCTAAAACTGAAAACGAAAAACACACTGGAGAAACAGTTCTGTTCTGTGTCAAGTAGAAGGTTCAGTTAGAACAATGTACCTGCCCATGCAAGGCAACGCTGTGCCAGCAACTTTTATAGCAAAGATCTTAGTGAGAAGTAAACTGTTATTTTCTTCCTGTTGGCAATGGGTGCTTCCTTCAGTTTATCTTTGAGCCAACAGCACTGACGGCCAGCTGACTGCAGTAGCCAGCTGCCGGCCAGCTGCCGGCCAATTGCGAACTGCTGGCTGTTTGATGCGAGGGCTGGGGTGTGTGGCTGTGTTTATGAAAATGGGGGATTAATAGAGCTGATGCCAACAGGAATAAGTAAGCAGTGGAGTACCACCAGAGTGTCTCTCTAACCCAACCCCAGTATTTCCCATACATAGATACTATTTCCTCTTTTTAAATGTCTGCCTCAAAGTACATTTGAAATTAGGAAGTGATTGAAATGTCTACCTGAATGGTGCATATGTGATTGTATAGTGTGTTAAAAAAAAAAATCAGTAGTGAAAAAAAAAACAAAAAAAAACTTATCAGTAGTGTGAGTGAGCATGCGAATGCCTCCTCCCTTCTTCCCATTACTTTTGTTGAGCCAAGATGATGCTACCGTGAAACAACTCTGTAGAGGAGCTTTCATTTACCCTGCCTCATTTAGCCTGGCTGGGAACAGACAGCTGCTCACTCACCGTCAAACCTCAAATATCTATTTCTCCATCTCATCTTCTTATACACACATCTCTGTCTGTAGCAGAATTTGACTGTAAAGCATGCAAGCCATCTACACGAAATCATGCTGTCCTCTGAGCTGTAGGTGTTTCTCTCACTGTGGTGCTGACCTTGCGCCATTAACAAGTAAAACTACCAGTAACTTTTGTGTGAATCTCAAATCTTTGAGTATGTTCTTAAGCTATACCATGCCCATTGCTAAGCTTATGTTTTTTGTATAGGCTTGTCTTCTACTTTAAATTTTTGGGTAATATGAGCAAAAGTTACAGATATAAAAAGAATAATGATATCAAATCAGTATATTATCAACTACACACACCTGTTTTATTCTATTGAAACATCTTGAGTATTAAATGACAGATGAGTGCCAGACACAATGACGCGACTGAAGGAGGTACTGAAAGACAAGTAGCTATTGTAGCACCTATTTGTGTGACATTCATCGTCCACAGGAGCATCAGTTCCACTGCAGTTTGGCTCATTTGACCTACAGAGAAACAGAACTCCACCAGCCTGGATGAATAGGACTCTACCATTTATTTGCATATGACTGGTATGCATGTAATTCTGAGTCAAACATTAAGGTAAGACACGTGAAAAGAGGCACTGACTTTCCACAAGAAAGTTCAGTGCTTACTGACTTACAAATGAGGCTTTCTATCTGACTGTGATAGAACTGCACCAATGTGTTTTCTACTGCTAGATGAGATTGGTTGGATTGGACATTCATTATAGTATGCTTGTTATTCAGTTACATTACAACAACCAATGCCAGCTGTGCCTGACACAGCATTGTTTCTCTGCTCACAGCAGTGACTGTGTGTGCACCTGCCCATGTGTATCTATCTGACAGTGATAGCGTTTAAGATAGTTCCAGAGCTAAACAACCGAGGGAGGCTGAGATGGAAGGATGGAACAGAGATTTAGATGTATCACCCATGAATGAAACTGCGCGCGCGTGCGCGCGCACACACACACACACACACACACACACACAGAGAACAAGTGAATAGCAGCAATACTGTGTGATGCTCTATGAACATTCCAGCACAGCCTCCACAGGGCTATGTTAAAGGACCTATTGTTCAATGAGTTACCTCATCAGCACTCATAGCTCACATGGAGCCTCTGACACATCAACATGCACTGATGGGTGAAGGACACCAGGGCACTTCAGTGTATATGCATGCATGCATGCATGCATGAATGCATGCTCAAATCAGGGTACCAACCTTTTCTAGCAGGATCTTGACACAGGAGGCGTGACCCTCGTAACAGGCAGAGATCAGTGGAGTGAACCCGTGTTTGTCAGGAGCCTGTAGAGTGAGTGGTGGGAGAGGTATGAGTGGGAGGGAGAGGAAAAATGCAGGAAAAAGAGAAAAATTCCTCACATCAGAGGAGTATAGGCAGAGCCCAAATCCTACACAAGTGAAGAATAAAAAATAAATAACAAAAACCTCTTTTGAGAGAGGTCTAACTTACTCCCTTACCATGTCCAGAAATTAAAAGGAAGCCCACTGCACTTCAACACTATATTTATCTCCCCTGTTTCAGTAGCTGAGCAGGTTATGTGGGTGCATTGATCATTAGAAAGCACTCTGCAAACTATCTAGATCACTATTAGTCCAAAAACAACAACCATGAACTAGTAAATAGTTTCTGCAAAGCTGGTTTCATCCCATCACAAAGCTCAATTTTACTGGCCACGGCCATGTACCAGATGCTGCTTTGCACATACAATTCTACAAGTTACTGAACAGGCATATGAGACCTTCAGAAAAGGCTGAAAATGACAAAAGAGCTCCATCCAAATTACTGCTGTTAAAACTGTTGGATGGGTAAGTTCCCCACTGAGTGGATATGGATCAATCTACTACTACAACACCAGAAGAGACTGCTGAGGCTCAGCTCTGGCAGGCCTAGTCAACTGCTGAATGAGAGAATGGACAATGGCTGAAATAGCATATGACAACTGATTTTGAAAGCCAGTCTGGTTTTGTTTAAACAAACTGATAGTGCTCATAAAACATCAAGCAGTTTGACAATGGGCTTTGACAATGTGGGGAAGCAGAAATATACTCTGCTCTTTTTTTGGAGGTTATTGTAACCCTGGACAGCAGGCAAATTAATGCAAAAAAATGTGATGTGAGCTGGTCATTGTTCCTCTTACATTGACATCTGCTCCCATGGAAATTAGGTACTCCACCACATCTGTCTGACCGAAGTCTGCAGCGTAGTGCAGAGGCTTCCTCCCTCCATCCAGGGTCCGGTTTACATCCTCAGCCTGGAAAAGAAAAAACAACACATTAACAGGACTGACATAAATAACCTCAATGCTGTAACAAGCCAATGTGCTAATGCTATACATTAAAGGCATATGGGAGGACTCCCTTTTAACACTCACTGTTGATTTCAGGTCCCACTGAAATTTAGTGTCTAACAGACACACTCACCACCATTCTTTGTAATTCCCTTACCCCCCTAACCTCACACACAGGTGGCCCTCCAGTGACATCACCAAATGGAGGACATATCAATCACAGCTGAAGCTGTCAGTTCCAACTTTTCTCAAAACTGTATGTGTTTACATAATTGTCAGCATAAAGATGGAGGAAAGTGAGGCAAAAAAGAATTAATAAGTTCAAGAAGGCCTCTGTAAGAGAACATAAGAGCAGAAAGGCCCTGGAAAGTGCAAGTATATCTTGTTACACAAGACCCTCATATTAAAACACCTGAGCTGGGGATGACAGAGCTACCTTGGTTATCTGGTTCCCCTAAGGCAACTAAGAGCAAATAAAACTGAGATGGCAATTAAGGGACAGAATGGGCAAATGGTAGTCTTGGGAGATACTGAGTATTGCTAATATAATACTGATATGCAATTATATATGATCTGGAATTCTAGTTGTAATAATATAATAATACAGCTTAAATATTGTCCTTTCCTGACCCTAGTTCTTACATCACAGTTAAATTATGCAAATTTCCAAACTTATCTATTCTAATACAGTGAAATTAACACTGATATACGTTTTGACGTGTGCAGGCAGGAGAAGCACAGATACACCTAATCTCATAGTAATTGTATTCCAGTTACATGTGCAAATTCTGTGGCCCTAATTTTGTGAATGCTGACTACAGGATACGTAAATGTGCTGTAGCCATCAGTTTCATTAACATTATTAATTGCACATATGTTTTTCCTATGTTGATAAGTCCAAAGGGCTATATTTACAAATATAACATTTAAATGATTTACAAAAGCAATGTTGCATCACAAATATTATTTGTTGCATCTTCTGTTCCCCCTATAATTTTGTTTCACATTTGTTTCCTCTTTCCTGTGGCCTGCACCACTGCCTGCTTCTGACTGCCACTCACTCACCTTTATCACCAAGTCCACTGAAGGTCAAGTACAACACACTGAAGACAATTCTTCATTTTACACCCATTCCCACTGAATCCATTAGCAATGATGGATATCAAACTTCAACCCCTTCTAATAGTGTTTAAATGTTAGCTCCAATGAGTTCTGGCTGATAAAAAAAATGAAATAGTTTAATTTCCAATAGGGACAACGCACTGCAGTTGTTTACACCCAGACTTCTGTAGAGGTAACTGGCTATGACTTACAATAAAGCTATCAAAAATGAGAAAACACTTACTTGTGAATGGAAAAATCATCTGATCATCTGATCTGATCTGATGATAATAGAGTCTCAAATTCAACACGTTAATTAGGTTCTAAATTAAGCATCTGTTATCATTACCTTTGTTTAATTATGGGTAATGGTGGATTATAATTCAGATAAGACTCAAACTCAAGATAAGACTAACTTTTCCAGGCTCTATGCATTAACCTAGCTCTAACATGTGGGTGTATCTTGTACCTGGACATCCTGTAGTGTAGCTTATAAGAAACATTTATATATGTCTCAACAATATCTAGTTTTCATGTCACTAAAAGTTTTGATAAGATATTTCTGGTTGTAAGGTGTAAAGTCACAGACACAACTGTGAACCTATAAAAACAAACATTTGAATTAAGAGTGACTCTCTAGCCCAAAATCCATCTGTGACTTTATTGTGGTGAAAATTTTGAGGTTTGTAACAAACTGAACATGTGTGTGAAGATAGGAGAAGTGGACTGACCTGCTAGAATAGTATTCTCACTTTATACCAACTGAAAATTGGTCACTGACACAACTAACACATCTGACTAAAAACCTACAGTGTTTGAAATGTTTGACATTCAAGAGACAGATTTGAGGCCTCAAACAGCTGACTGAAGAATCTGACAACAAACTGACAAGGTGTTTGGTTAATCTTCATGAAATTTTTAACATTAACTATAACATACACTTTACACATGGGAACAGATAAAATTGTATTTTGATTTTGAAAGACAACCGACTGTCTTAGTGACCTACAATATTACAACTGTAGTATATTATGTATTTATAGTATCATAATTTATGGAGCAGAAGAACCCAGTATACTAGTAAAGATATACAGCTGTTATTTAATCACTAAGCTAATATCCAGTTAATGTTTACAACAACTTAATATAGGACTGTTGGTAAAGGAAAAAATGGCCTCCTCCAGCAGAGGCTAGAATCTTTTTAACAGAAGCGAGGAACACTTTAAGCTCTGTAGTGAAATCAGCCTGTCCTAAGCAAAGACTTTTCTAAAAATCTTTTCTAAACAGAATATGTTAGCTGGCATGAAAGGTGTTGCTGGATTTGCTGTAACCGAGCCTCCATCTCCCGGGCTACAGCTGAGACCCCCGCCCACCAACGTTAGCTAGTCACAGCCGGAGCCCGGGCCCGTATGGTCGGTTAGCTCGCTAGCAATTAGCTAGACTACTCTGGCGGTACGTTTGCAGAAACCCATACTCAACTGATATTAACAAACACTGTCCAATAATACAAATGCTGTAAACGACTATTATCGCTGCTATTGCTGACATGACAGCGGAAACAGCTGGCCACAGTGTGTACCACGTACCAGCTAATGCTATTGTTAGCTCACCAACAGGTTGTTCTCTGCGGAAACCGGTGAAGGCAGACGTACTAAACATATTTCACCAACACGTTTAAAGGACTATTTAATGATTATTATATGGCTGCAGTCGAGGCAGTTAGTAAACACTCACTCAGTGCCTGTTCTCCAGGTGAGACTAGAACTAAATGTCGCTAACTATGCTAACTTGGCGTACTGACTTCATTATTAGCTCCGCATTAAAACGGGTTGCGCCGGCCTTGATAATCTTGCTCAGTCATAGCTCCATAAGATACAGAAAACGCTACTGATTCAAAAGCCTCGATAACTCGCCGACGTTACATTGTCTAACTTGATATTACCCAACTCCAGCTATCGTTAGCTAGCTAGCCAGTCAGTCAACCACCTGGCGTTAGTTACCATAGCTAAGGAACCAGAAAATTGTTGCACACAACTCAATGGATAACCAGTAAAATCATTGTTGTCTTACCGTTACCAATTTGGTTTTGACCTCGTCCAGGTCCCCGGTCTTCAATGCCCACATCAATTCTTTATCTCCCATCTTCCTGTGTTTGCTCTGGTTGCTCCTTCCCTGTTGTGTTGCAGGGCAGTTGTCAAGTTAAAATGCTAGCCCGTTAAAAGTTAGCTAGCTAGAGCTGGAAAACTCTTTCTGTCGTCGGAGCGAGGGCGGTCGTGGAACTCGACTAAATATAATGTCGTTTTAATACTTAAAAAGAAATTTCAGTTGGACTTGGCGTGTAACCGGACCCGCCGAAGAAAAAAATTGGTTCTGAAGAAGTTCTGAAAGGCAAAGTAGCAGGGAGGGATCCGCCTTTTTGCAAGCCAGAAGTGTTTCCGATGCCGTTACCCGGAAATCAACGCTGAAGAGGAAAAGCGTTATGTTGCATTCAGGTACCAATGTTAAAAGGATATTCACTTTTTCGAAATGTTTTATTGCAAAGCACACACTACAATATTTTATAAACACCTTATATATAGTTAAGTGTTTACAATCTTAAAACATATGTAGTAAACGATTGGTGACTAATTGTCGACAGCTTCGACGTTACCATTTTACGTGTGATATCGCAAATTCCCACCCTTAAATGGGTCATTGTTTCATTTCTGTATTTTCTGGCCAAAACAATGACCAAAGCATTTTATTATTACCACATCAGTCCCCCAGTTCTGTACAAACTTTCATTTCTTTTCCTGCTCTTTAGTCTTCAGTGTTCAGGGATAAGACAATGCACAGGAACCACTGGGCATAAAATTCAGTACAATCAGAGTTAAACACGTTATGGAAAAAAATGAAAAGAAATAAATTCCTTGAAATTATAAAACCAAACAAATACATATTTTTTTAATGTTAAAGTCTCTTTAGTTACAAAAGGCAAGTGCAAGACACATTGACCCAAGATTGACTTTATTTGCCACACCATCAGTTACACATGTCTTTAAATAGCTGTGACTAAACAGTTTTGATATTACTACAGCTTGGTCATGCACTTTTTGTGTAAATTTAGGTTGTTGCTGAGTTTGTGTTGCATTACATTAAAACAAGTGGAAGATGTCTTTAGTTTTGCCAGCTGTCAAGTGATATTCCAATGATTTGGATTAAGAAACGGGTAAAGAGAAAATCAGTAGAAACAGAAAATGAAAATTAAAGTCAGGATTTGCCAGTGTCAGGCCAATCTCTGCAGTCTACCCTGCAACATATTGACAAAAACGGCAACCTAACAACAACAGCACAAATAATAACACATAACAATGAAACCAACCATTATTGTTTTCCTCCTTTAGCACAATTTAGAAGAAAAATATATGCCGTATATGACTTAAAAAAATAAAAACAAAGACAATGTATCAGCAATTACATAACAAATTTTTAGATGTAATGAAATTTGATTTAATTAATACTTAAATTCTTTATTTAACACCTGCATATATCTTATTTTGGAATTTTATTGCTGCCATATCAATCTCCATGTTACTGAGCACAATGACTGAAAGAATTGACTGAAAGTCATTTTAATAATTATTTCATGTGTCTGTTAGCCTTATTGGTATTGCTTTTTTTTTTTTTTTTTTTTTTTAATCAGATGACCTAAGCCCTGTGACAGCCCATCAAACTGTAACGTTCTTGAACAAGATACTGAATGTCTTCTGCTCCTGAGCTGAACTTTGCCCTCCCAGCAAAGATCAATGAGGTACCTATGTACATGCATATGTATGAGAGAATGGGAGCTGCTCCTCAAAGAGCGGGTGGTCCTTATGACTGATGATGTTTTAGCTGAGCATGGCTTGTGCACCATTATTTTCAAGGCACTTGGGAAATCAAAGCATTCGATGCAACACCTGTTGGAAGCAATCTACACTCCCAGGGCCATCTCCATCGTCATATGCCATTTGAAGAACTCCTCAATCAGTCCCTGATAAACAGCGGATAAGCCGCAGAAAGACAACCTAGCAAGAGGGGGAGGTAGAAACAATCATTACCTTACCTTGATCTGTAAAGGATCAAGGGCAGAACAAACAAGTTCAAAGCCACATAACTGCCTTTTTGCCTTAGAGTCGCCTCTAGAACCTCCCTCATCTGCACCCTGCGCCTTCTAAGCTAACCTCATTCTTCCATTGAAGCTGCCTGTATACATCCTCTCTTCAGCTTCTCCTATAGGTGATGACAAAAGTGTTGTCTCGCTATCATTACATGAAATCAGCAGCCCCTTGGAGAAACCAATCTGTCCGGAGGATGAAGAGGACAATAAAATATGCCATTTCAAGAAAATTCAATGTGCCAGTATGATGGGAATAAAAATACCACTAATGAGATTCAACCGCTCACCCGTCCTCCTCCTCGTATACCTCCCTTTACAACATCCCTCCCCCAGACAATTCTCACCTCTTTCTCACACACACACATGCATATTACAGGCTGAGCAGCTGAAGCACAGGTATTAAAACTCTTTTATGTGGTCGTAATAAACTGTCCTGCTAGTGTACACTGAGGATTTTACACCCAAATGGTAAAAAGGACACAGATGATTACTGCCCAGGTTTCTTCTGCGTGTTATGCTAATGTGACATATATGACTGAAATGTCTCCCAGAATGGGTAATCTCAAGTCCATACAGTATGTGGCTTAAATCAGCTCCGGTCCAGCTATTCAAGCCTGCAAGAATGATGGCTGCATACTAATATACTTTACTTAAGTATTTCATATTCTTATTCATATATACATATTCTCAAAAAACAATTCCAAAATAGTAGGATGTTATGTTTTGATATTGGTAGTGAAGTAAAATGCCCCTTTTCAGTCTAAATAACACATTATAGCTGCTAATGTGGAAAAAGTAAGTACCTGCTATGTGAGTGAAGAGCCCAATAAGAATTTTTTAATGTACTCAGGCGCCACAGTGAAATTTTTCCTGCTTGACAGCAACGTTAAAGTAATTCTATCCATAGGCATGACAGCACGGCACCTCCATTTTTCAGTCTATTAGCAGCGCTCAGGCAGCAGAACTACACCACGCTACTGTGTCCATTAAAAAGTCCAGAAGGGGCTCGACTAAAAACACACACTCTCCTCCCCAGCTATTCAACTGTCAGCCCAGGATAATCCTCAACAGACAGCGCACATTCTTACTTTTCCCATTACTAATAGAACATTCAGCCCTCGCAGATGATTTTATGAAAATAAAAGAAATGACACAATTAACCTCTGCAGTAAGTCAATTAGATTTTTTTTTTTTTTGGCATAGATCAAATAAAACCTTTTATGAGGATTGAGACTGTCCATTCTCCTCAATGAGAGATTATTATTGATGCTTTAAAGCTGAAATGGTACATTTTAGGCATGAATTGTGCTAATAATTATGCATGAATTAGAAAGACACATTATTGAATGATATCCAGCAGAGAATATGCAATATCTTTTTATAAGTACAATTTTAAAGTAGTGATACTTTATTAAAACATTTTGAGACTTTGAGGCTTCATATTTTTACTTCATTACACACCACACAATGGCGTTTTTGTTGTGCTTATCTGACAGCTGTAAGCATTCATTACTCTGCAAATTAACATCACATATGCAAAACACATAAAGTGCTCATCAGATTTGATGCTGAATATGGCCAGCGGCCTATAGAGTCATCGGCCCACCTACACTGTTAAAATACTGCTCAGGGGAAAAGGCTGTGATCACATATGACACAATTTCTGCTGCTCAAATTGAAGGTTATGTGTCTGTGTCCACAGAGACAACTCATGTACAATTAATGTTAATGTAACAATGTTAAAGAAAGAAATAATTACAACTTTGTTCATCTGCTGTTTGGTGCTGGATCAGTGGCGTACAGTGGCTTTATGAGATTAGCTGAAAACGAAACCCTGCTGCTGCTCCTGCTGGAAACGAGGTTAAGACTTGAGCAGTGAGACTTAACCAAAACATTTAAATTGCCGGTGATAAAACCAGAACAATGATCTGAAAGCTGCTGAAACAATCCACAGAGCTGAGGGGAGATCCAGAGTCATCTGATAGTTCTCTGTGGATTCAACATCATATGGGACCACCATGGTCATTTGATCCATTGCTATTATTAAAATATTGATAACAGAATCTTTAAATACTATACTATTAATTATAACATTAATACTTTTATTTATTTATATAGTCCGTAATTATATATTTAAATAAATACATACTTTTTAAATGTATGAAATATATCAGTGTACTTTAAACCTGCATTCATTGATTTTTTGGCCACTTGGGGACAGGGCAACAAGCTGTAAAAACAAAACCGACATATTATCAGGCAGGAAATGTACAGTAGGTTTATAAAATCTTTGGCTGAAAACAACTTGTTGCGGCTGTTATAAACAATGCTGATGACAGCAGCGAAGGTGAACCAGTAAAGCTGTGGGCTATAAAACCAAAACAATGAGCTGAAAGACACTAAAACACAAGTAGTAATCGGAACCATTTGTTGAAAAAATACTGATTATTGTAGTTTTAAAGTGCAGTTTACTGTTAGTAATATGACCCAAAAATCCATGAAAAGCATTATTCATACATGTTTGATAATTTCCTAAATATAATTTTAATACGTTACAGATGGTTGTGGTTTCATTTTAAGACAACTTAAGCACACTTTTCTTTTTCTTTTAGTCACAGTGAGCTTGTTACTAAGATCTGTGTTGCGGTTGGTTTAATGCAAAAGTGCCATCACCAAGTTAGGGATGAAAGCAATTTCCGTTACTCTCAGTAAGACACCAGCCATGATTGATTTAGATCTCCAACCTCTCAATCACAGCTGGTCTGTTGTACTCAGATATTACACATGGAGCAAATTTGGTTTCTAAACTGGGAGCATATTATGAGCATCATCTGGTTTTTCAACTTCACGATTTGAAAACTTTTGATAAAGGGAGTACGGTGTATAACTTCTGATGAATTTATAGAGCAGGAAAAGTAATAAAAACTGGTAACTGCAGGAGAGCCTGTTATATTTTGAGGGCAGAGGAAACATTAGTAGTAAATAATTTTCCATCCAATAGATCCGTAAGCAATGGAGCGCAATCTCAGGAGAAATTAAATCTGTGTCAATGCCTGCAATGCAGAGATAAAGGAATATTACTACATGAGTGGGCAATGGACAGTCAATGGTAGATAGTTGCTAGCATACTGTAACTACCGTAGGTTATATTGATTGAACATAGCACCTCTGGAAGCATCTGCACATTACAGTTAACATTGCTGTCAAAAAAAAGGCTTCCTCTGAAAATAAACACACAGGCTGTGTTTGTATGATCTTAAAGAGGACCTGAGGCTTTTATGGACCTATGGCCATCTGGGTCTTATTTTCAACAAATGGACACCACTAATAGCTAATTCTCTAAATACCCTGTTTGACAGGCATGTGTGCTGATTTATCTGAGGCTGACTTGTCTTTGTGAAAGAGAACAGAGTGTGGCCTCTGTGGGCAGATGTGCTGCTTCCTCTGACTCCACATGCTGCCTCCCTCTAGAGGTCAGACCATAGACACTGCCTTCCATAATGGGAGAGCGTGGGCAAGAGGAAATAAGCAAGGCTCAGGACAGGACCTGTCTTCAAGCAGGAGGCACAGTGACATGAACCGCATTCATATCTCCCCAACAGTCACTGTGAGCGTGGGTTTTGAGGCACCGGGGTGTGCAGACACCACAGTCCAAGAAATGTTCTCTGTCGCTCCAAGAAAGTGGACGGATCTCTAAAAATTCACTTGTTTTTTCATGGAGTCTGTGATGAAGTTGCTACCGAGAGAGACCGGGTTTATCACTCTAATTCTTGGATGCTTACAGCCCCTAATAAATCGAGCAGAAACACCCATGTCCATTGTTCACCCGTATCACCCTCCATCATCTGGTCCTCACTTCCATCAGGCAGTGCTTTCTCCCACCATCCATCACTCAGAGGTGTTGTCCACTACCGGCTGCCCCTGATCACCCCTGACTGGCCCTGACTGGGGGCCTGTGCTTTCTGTAGTAGATGTGAGTCCTGATAGGATGTGACAACTTTATTAGGCACAAATCAGGCGGCTGCAGTTTCATTCTCTGCTGGACGTGTGAGCGATGTGCGCCTCGAGCTGTAGTTTTCGTCATGGGTGGGATTCTCTCTTTTTCCTTCTCTTTTTATCTGTCTCTTTTTATTTAATACCCCCAGGCCTTTCTGAGGCATTATCACTCCCTCCTCCCTGACCACATACTACAGGAGCCTTTAGGGGACATATCGTAGCTCGGACTGTTGATCCTGCCACTAGTGAATGGCGTCAAGCCCATCACGAAAACAACGACATGTGTCAGTTTGGACCACCATTAGCTCCAGGTGGCTTCCAGTCACATAACATAGCTCATCAACCCGTCCACACCATACTGCACACACAAAGCCAGCTGCAGAGGCTAAGCGTAAAATACTTTTCCCTCCTAATAAATTCTTCTGACTGTCATGGATCAGAAGGAATAAATCTGAAGGCGCTGAAAACATGATTGGCTTTAATGGTAATAAACGAGTACAAGGATAAATAATGATTCTCCACATCTCCAGTATATTCCATTTATGTCAGGTAAGATGATTTATTTCAACGCAGCGGTGAAAGGAGAAATCCCCCTCATCAGAATGTCACAGCGCTGGGTTAAACAGAGGGAATCCTGAGGAGATTAACACAGGCATGTTCCCAAAGCTCCTCAGTTGAGAGCAAAATGGAAATCATCCAATTTCTCTCAGAAAAGTTTAGGCAAATTGAGCAGTGTTATGGACAGAGAGGGGAGAGGAAGAGGATTTGGCACATAAACATTTTCTCTGCACTTCAGCAGCATTCACTCTGGCTTTGTTAACAGTTCATCCCTCGGGGGGGAGATCAGAAAAGGAAGACGTGAGGACAGAAGGCATGGACAATTTCCATAAGTCCCCTCTTCTCTTCTGCATATATTCAAGTGAAAGTGTATTGTCTGAAAACAGGCAAGTGATAAGTCCCTTTTTAAAAAAAAAAAAACAAAACAAAAAAAACAAAAAAACAGTTACACTGCTGGAATGTCTTGCTTTCACGTCTTGCTAGATAGATGTTAGCATTCCTGATTTCAGCTAAAGTAGAAAAAACTCTGTTCTAAGAGGGAGATTCATTGGCAATAAACACAGAGTCTCCAGTGAATCTCGCAGGAGAGATTTACCATATACCTTCAGGATTTGTAGTGCCGCACTGGAGGACAAAGCACATTTCCCTGTCACTGCCCGATTAAAGTGATAGTCCTCACCTCCGTCAGAGGATGAGCTTTGTTTTCCATAAAAACACAAATGTACGAGAGATCGATATGACATATTTTGCACCTCAGAGGGAACATGGAGTTGGTGTTTTGGTATGCAGTGGCAGATTTCCAGAGGTAAACTACTCCATTTATCAGCTGTTGATCAGCAGCAAGAGGAAATGCTAGCAAGTTATTCTGTTTTCTTGCATCCCACATGTATGAGTGAACAGCAGACTCCTGCAGCCAGAAATGAGAGCAAATAGTTTTCTTTTAAAGATTTAATTCATAATAAAAAAAAATGTAGTAAGCAAAGTGCAGCATTTTATCACTTTCTCCACAATGCTGAGGATGAGAGTACTGTAGATTTTTGACCTTCACAGCTCAGTTGTCATCCATTCTCAAGGTGACCCATATTGAATTCTCCTCTGCTGATTCGGCAATGATTCACCAATCCACAGAGATGATGAGGGCACAATGAAAGCGATAAGAAAAATGATCAGGAGATAAGGACCACTGCTTTTGAAGACCATGAATAGCAGAATCTGTCTTTTTAAAAATAAAACACCTTTCTCGACATCTTCCCCGTCTTGTATCTCTGCTGAGATAACTGAACATAACCAGATTATGCAGTGGCAGTCATTAATGAACTGCCAAGTGTGGCATTCTCACATGACATTTGCTCTTGTGCTGAAGATCTTAACATCTGTGAGTTGTGTTTGTTTGGGGAAGGGCTTGTAGATGAGTACCTGAGTGTGCAAATCAATGTTCCTCCGTTTATGAGGAAAACACAAGGGTGTGAAGTGTGAGACTGGAGAGGATGTGCGTAGCGTGCCCATGTAGTAAAGGTGGGCTATCACCACAGCAAACTGTAGAGCAGCACCCCATGTAGCTGGGTTACACACCCTGCAGCTGCAAGCAGCGGCAAAGCCATGCAGAGGAAGCTGGAGGAGCCCACCCTCTAAATTAAATTAACAGGAGATGGGTTCATTAGCGCTTGGCTGTTACTCAGAGAGCCTTCCACATACGTATATATGCTATAGGCAAAACAGGCAGAATGGTCAACTACTAAGGCAGAGCATGTAGATAGGACTGTTCACTGAAGGTTTTATAGTAGAAGATGTTTAATCCAAACCTCTTGGGAATATATATAGAGAGATTTATATTTATTATGAGAAAAGAAAAAATGTGGGTCATATTTTTGAAATATACAAATGAATTTATTTGGAATTGCTTCACTCATTGGATTTATTCATTCATTTAAGTTAATGTGTGTGTAATGTCTTATACTCATGATTTCATAAAATATCCAAAGATTACAAAATGAAGCTACAGGGCAAAAGTTCAGTCTTTTTCACAGTAGATATTCAGACTTGTAATAGTAATAAAAGTTCTTTTCAAGTTCTTTTCAAGTGTCTCAGACAGCCATGAAAGTCTGACATTGGACCAGCATGCTCTTTAATGAGGAGTATGTGAGTGAAGCTTAATGGATTTCAGACATCATTAATTTCATTATCTACACCTGTGCTTTTCCCACTGTGACATGTCAAAATGTCCTCTGTGAAAAATGCTTGTAGCAGTTGTTTCAGAGGAAAGAGGAAACAGGCAGACAATAGTTCTGTAACTTTTTATTCAGTGTTTGAAAAATGTGTGGGATATTAAATACTCTGTGTAGCAATCTTTTTGAATTTAAAATTCTAATTATTTGAGTGCAACAGGAAGTGCTTTGTACTGCATGAGTGTATCCGTAAGCTAGGCTATTGCTGTCAGCTAATGCGAAAACAGATGCTGGCGCTAACACCAAACCTGAGTAAAAATGTAAGGCTCCATTTCTGATTTGACAACATGGATAGAAAACGGCAGATGGAGGTTATGCTGTTTGCTATCTTTGTAAAATGCAATTGCCACTAACAGTAAGGTTAGCATGTCACTCAGGTTGAGCAGGTAACCAAATTAACGGAACAGTCAATTCCACAACAAGGTTTATGATAAACCTATGTGATTTATGATAATTGAATTGAAGGGAAGGATGTTCTGGCACCATCATTACAAAATATGGTCACAAGGGGAACAACCACAGATTCAATACAGTTTATTATGCCTGTCTGTGCAGATTCAAAACAGGTTGACTTATTGAACAGATTCAGTATTTTCAATGTGTTTGATATAATCCAACTTTGGCCCTTTGGATTATACCCACTAATTAGCATTTTTGTATTTAATTGTGGTTTTTGTATTATGTCTGAGGTAATAGGAACATTAGTATTTGAAGGAGAGTGCTCAGCTGCTAGGCTGTGATTGGCCTGCTTTAGCACTGTTATATAATGACTGTGCCTCACAAAAAAGACTTAAGATGTAGCACTGAATAGTGGCAAAGTGACTGAACGTTGTGTTCAGCATCTTCGCACCTCAAACTACTTGCTCCATTGTACTCAGTGGTGCCATTGCAACACACCTCATTGCAACTTGCTTTACCACGCTAATGAATTAGAACCAACTCTATCCTTTCATCACCTGAACCTCACAAGGTTCCAGCCCAAAACTCATCACCTCTTCCTAGTTTTCTTTTTTCCCTCCTAATCTCCACTCCCACCCCTCAGTCTCCAACTGAAGCAATCTAGTAGACTGATGCCGGAACAAGGGTGAGAAGATTGCAGGCCATTCAGAGAGCAATTCTTGGGAAAGACTTATGATTTCCCCCTATTCAACAGTTTGCACTGGCTGTCCATATTGTTTATTGCGATGAAAAGATGATTAACTCAACTTATTGGGTGCATTAGCATGATAATGCCTGTGTACCTGCTTCTGCACATATTTAAACATACAGGTGAACCAGCTCGAGGCTTTCAGTTTGCTTATGTGGCATAGCTTTTGTTCCAGGGCCTGCCTCTGTGCCTCATTTGCATAATTGTAATTACCTGTGTGGGCAGAGGACCGGCTGCTGCCCCAGGTAACTATCAGATGAGCCCGTTTTCCTCCCATCTTCCTTGTTCTGCTGTGAATCACTTAAATTGCCCAGGCTAAACACCATGCACAGTCTGGGAGAGTTACAACTTTCGAGGCCCTGCTTTTCCTTAATGACACATTTAGCTGCCTGAACTGGTTTTTGAGGAGGAGGAGAAATTGAGGAGAGAAAATCAGTGATGTTTTATTCTTGCTGACCAAACACTTTTCCTCTGACTTGATGCATTGCTCCTGGTTTTTCTCCAGTCTGCTCCCTGCCGGTTTCCATTGAACATTCTTAGTAGTGCCACATGCGAGCTGATCTCAGGGCTAGTCCAGCTCCAGCACATGGTGGCTAATGAGCAAAAATTTTTCCCAAAAGATAAATCATTGTCACAAATGTGGCTTCCCGTTCCAATACCTTTCTGGAATTATTGTTTTTGTGTCACCAGAAGAAAAAAAATAATAATATAAAGTAGTTTATTACGTGATTAGACCATTGCTGAACTTTCCAAACCTCACATTGTTCTTTCAGGCTTGCTGAGCCAACCAGACTTAACAAGCTTGTCTCATTTATGCCTTCTCTCCTCATGATTAAACAGATATGAAAGAGAATGATTTACATCATTTTCATGTGAACTGTGTTGATTAGAAAAATCACTCACTGTGTATGGAAAATAACCATGCAGCAGACTTTGACTGCCAAAAACTGTCCAGCGCTTCAAAAATCACCACTCTTTCATTTAATCCAACTTTTACAGACAGGGTGGGGAAAAAACTATTTAGAAGCAGATTCATCACGGCTCAAAGTGAAAATCGGATGAGACCAGCGTTAACCTCTGGAATGCAAATCAGGAACTTTTGACGTGAATTAATCTGTTGGAGCACTACAGAGCGAGGGTGCTCATCATTCAGCAGAGCTCTGAAAATGGAGATAAACACTGTCATTTTTTTTTCTCCGGAACATGCCCACCCACTCCGAAAATGAGACTTGATTCATTGGCAGAGAGAGAGAGAGAGCGATCTCAAATATTTACTGTACTCGGCGGTGTAACACATACCTGGAGATGGGAGAGGATGAGATGATGAGAGGGAGAGACAGAGACTAATGGACAGATAAATATGCAGGTACATCTCTCTCTAGAGGCTTGGGGAAGTCTTATCTGGAGAAGTGCACTGCTATCAAACGCCTGAACTCAATCAGAAGGTTTTACATAACAGCCTTAGAACACTCAAACATTTCCTCCAAGGTGTGTCTTCATGCTTCACCTCAACAACTCTGTCACCAGACACTCATGGCTTTTTGCTTGGCTCTCAGCTGCCTTTGTTAAGTTTGTGTATGTTTATGTGTGTATATAGTGCTACAGGCAATGAAATGTAGTTGTGTTTCATGGCACCTCCGCTAGGAGGTTGTCATCATGGGTGTTGCTTTGTCTGCTAAATTTAGCTGGATGAGAACACCCAGTATTTCCACTCCCCACATACAGTACATATGCTTCTTTTCTGTGGGGATAGAGCTTTCTACTCCCAAGCAATCAATATTGGATGCACCTACAGGGACTAACCAAGCAAATGGCTCCAGGCTAGACCCAGTCCCTTCCCACCCATTTTCTATATATAAAACTGGCCTGGCATATAATGAAAAACATTACCTGCCACCAGGGCACATAACTCTACCAGCAGCAGATGGAGGAGTTATGGAGTGCGGGCCAAAGAATGATCCAATTACACAAATAGTATTTTTACACCAGAGGATCATTTATCACGCTACTGTATAGAGATAAATCACTGCAGCGCTTTGGTTTGAGATAAAATTCCCAGAAATCACTCGATAATAGGAGATAAAGAGCCCATCGTGAAATAACTGAACCTGGCCTCACCGTCATGGACTTGGAGTATGTGTGCATTTCCTCGCGTGAGTTTATTGGCTCTACAACGCAGCCTATACTGTATGCGTAGGTATGAAGTCTGTATAAAACAGCAGCAGACCTGCTTCTCCTCCTCGAGATAGAGGGAAGGCTTCAGCTCAGTCACTCTCTGGAGAGTATCTGTCTCTCTCCTGTGGCGCTGCCTTGTTCCTGATAAACAAACACATATGACAGATGTCAGCACGTTACCAACCAGCCCTGCCGTGTGTCTGCTTGTGCCTGACACCTTGCTCATATGCAGGCACCGCAGAGCAGAGCTCGTCAGCACGGTCATCTACATAAAGAAAAAGCCCTCACAGACAGTGGAGAGCAGACAGAGTGCACAGAAACAAACCCACCACTGCTGCTGGAAAATACAAAAAAATATATTTCTGTTTATTAATACCTGAGTCTTTCCTGTAACAACATTGTGTTCTGTGGCATAAAAAAGTCCAGTAGGAAAAGGAACAATAGGATCAAAAGATCAGACAGGTTTTAAACGAACCTCCAGGTCAGCCAAGCTCATTTGGAGGAGAAAACAAAGGGAAACAGTAGAGGTATTACCCAAAAAAGTCAACTGCGACCTACCATACTGTGGTTGTGCACAGTCTAGGGATGTAAATGAATGCAAATACATTACTAGTATTTGAAGCATTAATATGCTCTGAACAGATACAAACACCATCTGACAGAGGATGAGCTGAAGTTAGAGAGCATCTAAAAGATGCATGCAAAAATTACGTTTCAAATTTTTTCATAGATACATTTACAATACAAGAGGTTATAGTCTGCTCTCTGAGCTACTATTTCTTCAGGACAGTCTGGATATAACAGTCAGTTGCTATCGAAAAGTGACAAGACAGGCTGGCCGGGCTGAGGATAGCTGGTAGAAGAGGTGGTGGTAGCAGTAGAAGAAAAGAAGTGATAGAAATAGAAGCAGAAAAAGAATTAACACTTGTGTTTTCCACTGCAGGAGACTGCTTTCGGCAAGTAAAGGAATTAAGTTCAAGTTATAATTAACGTTTCCTCTGGACTGCTAAGTAAACAGCTGTTAATGCTAACCTTGGCTATGTAGCAATAGGAAAACTTACATATAACATCTTTAACCTCATAAAAACATTTGTGTATTTTATACATTATTCATCAAACATATTGATATCAAATAAAATCAAAGTTGTAATGACTAGTTCATTACAACTTTGATGGCTCTGGTATGATTTGCTGATTCTTTACCTCATAAGAACATCTTCAAGTGTATTTTATACACTATTCATCACTTCACATCATTCCAGTCCACATCATTCAGCCATATTGTTTATATCCTTTTGTAGAAATGTGACGTAAAGAATTTTCTGGAAATATTTGGTAATGACTGCACAGCGTTATAAAATCTCACCACAAGTCACTAAAGAGGTAATAATTGCAGCCATATTACCCTCTGTTAATGGATGATGAGGTATGTCTAATGGCCACATCTCAGCCATGTCCATGGGTCTAATGCAGTGGAGGCTAATCAAGAGACCTTTGACCGCTAAATGCATAAGTAATAAAGCTGTCTTGGCACGCTGATCAATACAGACTGAATACATTGGGAGTCCGTTTTTAGAATATTCTGGGAACAGAGCCAAGCAGATCTGTCCTTTAGAGGGTTGAAAAGAACAGTTTCAACCCTTTAAAGAGGATATGTGCTGTTATAGAAAGGTGTTCTATCTTCTTCAGCGATCAACATTTCAGTCAAAGCCACAGCCCTTATTTTTCCTCCTCAGGGCAGCAGTGTCTTCTCTGGATCAGCATCCCTTTGCCTGTGCAAGTGCTGCCCCCTCAGCATATAACTGTAGCAACCTTTGTTGAGTTATGATCATGCCTCTATAATGAACAGGAACTCAAATCCTGTTGAGCGTCCCTGGCAATAGAGGGGAGGGGAGGGGGGGGGGGGGGTTAAATATTCTTACAGCATGGTCCGATCTTGCCAGGCTTCAGAGAGTAATGAAGCAGCTCCGCAGATCCGCCACATACACAACTATCTCTCTCTGCCTAATGAACGAATGAGCCGCACCCAGGTGAAAAATGAGCAGGCTCAAACAGCCCCTTAAGAGAAAAAAATGGGATTCCTTCCCCTTGCAAAGCAGCCCACACCCCCACCTACTACTGCTCACCTTCCCCCCTCCTCCAAACTCTGATTTCAGTGGGGGATGATTGATTAAACTCAAAAACAGCCACCCTCCCCACACAAACCCCAATCCTCTCCACTGCTGCATCTCTCACTAATTTGGTTTGTGCTGTTGCAGCGGGCTGTGTTTACAGCTTTGTGATTTCACCTACAGAGACATTTATGCAACCTGGTGCAACACAGCAGATCAGGTATTCACCAGTGAAATTAAAGTCTGATATCATTAGGGCACAGTCAAAGGTTAATTTTTGACAGCCAGCTGACTCAGTGTATGTGGAGTATAACATACAGAGTCATCAAAAAGTGCTGGCAGAAAAAGGTACATTTTCCAACCAAACAGTCAAGAGCCTTTGAGGTTGTTTGTGATTTAGTTTGATCAACGTGATGCTAAAAAGCCTAAAGGAAGGTGTTTGAAGCAGCAAACAGGGAGAAAAATGGGGAGTTCAGCATTATTACAACCCTGAAAGTCAATGAATGCATCGCTTCAGCCCCCTCATGCCGAGACAACGCCGAGATACACATCACAAGGCATCGGCGTGTCCTCTTGGTGTCCTACTGAGGTCGTTGTCCAGCTGGTCTGTTGCGTCTGACTTAACCTGGCACGCCTCGTCATGCAAAATACTCTTGTCTGTGTGACTGCTGCTTGAGTTGCTCACAGCACTGAAGAATGGCAACAGTTCAACTCAATACCCAGAAAGAGGAAAAAAAAAAAAAAACTGAAAAAGAGAAGCAATTCCAACTGGCTCCCCTCTCCAGAGTGAATACTTTTCAAAACAAGGTGATAGCTGTTGTAATACAGTTTAATGCAAATGAAATGTAAATCAGGTATCTCAGTGTACCTTGTCTCGTGAGCATTAATGTGACATTCTGATGACCTGTTTTTATAACCTTGGATATTTGTATGTATTATTTTGATATCTGTATCCTGTGTTGAGTTTGCTCCTATGAAGTGTGTCATTGTGTGTTTCCTTCGCCCGCTCAGAGACTGCAGATGGAAATTAGCGAGCAGATAATCTGGGACAAAACATCTTATACATGGTCCCAGATACAAATAAATAGAAGCGGGGAAAAATGCTTTGGATTAATCAGATATGATCTTATTGTTCTGAAAACCCATGGCTGTAATATTTTTCTTATTTTTTCTTTTATTGAGACACCTTGGGTCAATCAACTTTTTAATAATCTGTGTCTGCTGAACAAAAATATGCATTGTATTTTTCAGTTCCCCTCACAAGAAACTGTTCAAGTAGTTTATTTGCGAATAATGACAACATTTTCATTTCAACTCCGCGGAAGATTTCTAGTGGGAACTGCTTATCCCACTAAAACTTATCTTCACTGGTGAGACGGATACTATTCATATGTGTAACATGCAAGTCTCTGAACACGCTATCCACAGTCTGACTTCTCTCTGCACTTCCACATGCTCACTTGCTGTGAAGATGTCTGGTGGCAAAGCAGCTTGCCAGCTGTGGCTCTGGTATGAATATGTGTCATAAATGTGTGTGTGAATGTGTGAATGTGACATGCAGTGTGTAAAGTACTTTATGTGATTGTTAAGACTAGAAAAGCACTAAATTAGTGCCATTTACACCTTACATTAAACATGGGGCCATAAATACAACATAAAGCCCAGCATGGACAAGAGACTTTTAACAAATACAATGCAAGTGCATTCACAAAAGAGTGAAAATTAGATTAGAAAAACAGGTACTGCAGATGAGAAAAAAGTGTGCTTTCATGCAAAAACACAAACAACAAATGAAAGAAAATAACCAATAAAACCACAGCTTATGATAAAAACCATTTAAAACATGAAAAAACATCAATCATAAAGATTGTAGCTACATAAGATAATATGTTACAGTACAATATATTTAACAGTTTTTTGATTAGCATTGTGCAAAATTGACAAATTGATTGAAAGCCCACAGGTCTACCCTCTGCTGGTCAACCAACTGAGGACTTCATTTACAAGTTCACCTCAAAAGGTCAACCCTGTGGCTCCAAGGAGCTCCTTTGAAAAGGGAAAACACTACTTATCAGCTGTTTCATTGATCAGCACTGGGCGAACATACAAGAAGAAGAAACTGCTCTATACACTGGGGATGAAACTAAATCTTTATACTGGACTGTAAAATGCATATGGAGCTGGGATGTTCATTTATTCTCCTCTAATCGTATTGGATGTGCGCCATTAGCCAAGCTTTGGTTTGTGGGTATCACTACCTTGAAAGAGAACAATTGGTATCAGAGTGTATCTACTCAGACAAGTAACTCTGTGTTGAAAATGAATCACAAACCTTCAATGGGCCAATAAATGTCCACTGAACTATAACTATGCCTTTTATAACAAGTATCTCTTCTTCATTCTCTGTCTCTCTCTGGTGTGGAGGGCAGATGATGGGATGTCTCTGTAAATGAGTTTGGGGGGTGAGCGCAGGTCACAAGTGAAAAGGATAAGGCCGCTTGCAGATGAGGCCATTTTTCACCTGAATGAGAGCAAAGCTCTGGTCTGCATTGAGACGCGCCACATGATTGGTGCCTGATGTGGGCTCATTATCACTGCATGCTCCATATTTGAGAGGAAACGTGCCAATTTTTTGGGACATCTTAGTGTCATTTGTCAGATTATGTGGACATGTATGACTGACTCATATAAAAAATGACCAGTGACTCCTTGCTCACCCTTACAAATCATAGTCTGCCTATATTAAAAATTTTATTGGACATACTTTTGTTTTAAGTGGTTGGCAAATGACCAAATTTATAATGAAGTAGGGATATTATTCAGTACATTTCTTTCATTCACTGTCTAGTACAAAGGATGAATTCTCACTCATCGTATAATCCAATATCTGGCTAAATTTCACATTAAGTTACCACTAAAGCTAATGTGATTTATATTCAAATCCCATACTAAGACTATTACTACTAATTTTTTTTTTTTTAATTATTTAAAAAAAAAAAAAAACAGTACTCATGTTAAGACTTTAGTGTTTCAGTCAAGCAATATTTATGATGGAACAGCACTGTCTGCCTTGAAAGCAAAGGAGAAATAGTATAAGAAAAGTTCATTCTCCAGCTTTGAGCTTATAAAACTTTGTATGCAGGCTGAAGACACCCTTGGGGAAAGAACACAGATGTGCAATATCCAAATATCCAATCATAACCTCCACCTCTGCCGTATGGCTGATGCATTTATATGACAGGCATATCGTTGTATATATAATATAGGGGTCTCTAAAGATCTTGGAGTCCAGCCTTAGCTGAGTGGATGTACTACTGACATGCTTATCTGTGCCCTGGCAGCCCTTCTCAGCAACACAATCACACTCCAATACACCCTGAATTACTTTGAACAAAACAAATGGCATTTACCATTCCAGGAGATAAGCAAAGGGGGCATGTGTGAAATAGACAAACAAACAAAAGGGAGAGTTAGAGGCAGCAGTGGAGTTAATCTTGGTCTGGGGCCAGATTAAACGGCCATGCTTGCATTTTCTTGGAGAATAATCGAAGGGGTCCTGTCCAAAAAAAAAGAAAGAACAGAGGCACTTCTGGCTATGAAAGCTGCAGAGAGTCAATGAAGAGAGAAATAAGTAGGAATAAAGAAGACAGGCTTTGACTGGTTAAGTCCACATTTTCATTTCATGGCCTTTCATGGACTTCTAAAATCTGCTCAGAACACAATGCAGAGACTGATTTCTTATTGGAACTTCTCTGGCATCTCAAACTGCTTTCTGTCTGTTATTCACATGGATGTACATATTTGTTCCTATTTCTGTTTCATTCACTGCTGCCAGGAATGCTATTTTGTGAATAAGAGTTGTTTAACAGTTGAACCTGGTTAAGATTGAGCTGCCTGTCAACAACCGTGTACATCTTGCTTTCCTCACATTGCCTCCCATATTGTGAGAAACCCTCTATGCCTGAGGTCTTCCACAGAACACTCTAGGATCCCAAAATGGCAGCAGCCAATCATCGCCTGTCTAGGCAGCCCGATCTTTCATGAACTAAAGCCACAGGAGGCACACTGATTAAGACCAGGGCAGTGACAGGAGAGGAGTGCTGGACCTTTCAGTCGCTCTAAGCTAAAAAAAAAAAAAAAAAAAAACACTCAAGAGCAAAGTAAGACTGTGTGCTCAAATACAAATGTGGATGGCAGAGGAGAGTTGAGGAGCAAGTGAACTTGTCTGACATTTGCTATTCCTGTTATTCTTGCTGGCCTCTCTCAATGTGGCAGATCATGAAATCCAAAAGTGAGAGTGGTAGATTACCATAGTTAAAAATGGCTTCATTTAGGGCCTTAGCTAAAATAATTTTTTAAAAGGCATATGAAAAACAGCACTAAAAAAGTGATACATTTGAGTTTTTGGTAATGCTACATCGCCAGTGTTAGCATTAAGACCTGCTTTCCAGCCTAGTGGAAATGTTGCGAGTTCAGTAACAAACTTTATTCCTTTACTTGCCAAGAGTTGTCTCCAGCAGTGGAAAGCAGCAGCAGTGTTTTGTTTCTAGTTCTGTCGCTTTGTTTCTTCCACTTAGCATTCAAACCAGCTAGCTTTGGCCCGGCCGTCCTGTCTCATTACTTTCTGATAGCGATTTACTATAGTCCCCATACTGCCCTGTAATA
The DNA here is from genome assembly GCF_001640805.2 of Lates calcarifer. Lineage (NCBI taxonomy): Eukaryota > Metazoa > Chordata > Actinopteri > Centropomidae > Lates > Lates calcarifer. Next base: position 9,449,697 of record NC_066850.1, read on the forward strand.
GTAAATGGTGTATTCACTACCACCATGACCACCACCACCTGCTCCTAGCAAGAAACCACACTTGGTAGCAGAGAAAACTTAGCCCTTTTAATGACAACCTTGGCTAGCGTAGTTAGCCATTAGCTCGTTGGTAAACTTTTTATGCTATTCTATAAGCACAGGCAGTGGTATTTTTGTCTAAGTAAGGTAACTTCAGAAAATATGGACAAAGAGGAGAAAATAAATTTATTCCAATTCAAAGACAACAAAATGAGGATAGACACATTGGCAGATTCCAAATCACCGGAGAAAAATTTAAAATGATATAGTTAAATTTAAAATACATGAAACATCACCAAAAGGATAGCTGTCAGCATCCCAGAATTTTCTCTTTTTTCCAACTGCACACCAAGACTTTGTTAAGCAGTTTCTTCATTAGCAAACTCACTTGCTGGAGCATATCCTATTGTGGTTTTATACCCCTCCATGTAATGAATGCTGGAGGAATTAATCAAGCAATGAACCATTCAGTCACCTCCTATTCCTTTCAAGATGATGGAAAACAGAAGGAAAACAGTTTTGTGTCTTGTCTTCGCTGCTGTCATAAATCAAAACGTGTGCCATGGCGGGCAGCTGTCAGACCGGTCCAGTGTGGTAATTAACACACTCATTGCTGTTTTCTTACACACCATTCCTCTACACACTTGCTTTCTGACTGGATTCTAATTACAATTACTGAAACAGCATTGAGCACAATAAACATCTGAAAGGATGTTTCAGCAGTGGCTCAGATTTGTGATGAATTACCAGGCAGCCATATTATTTAGCTCTGCATGATTAATGGTGATTTAAATAAATAAACTTGTCCTCATTGTCGTGCAGTTGCATTTCTTTCCTCTGTGTGCGCCCAAAATAGTTTTGTAATACAAGATAATAAGGAGAATGAAAAATGCTTCAAATTAAAAAGCCACTCTGACAATGAATGTGGACACTTTGTTATTTTTCTTTTTTTTTTTTTTTTTGAGAAACTGAGAGCCATTTGGGAAAAACATGGCATAGCAAAGCGGAGGTGAGCAGTGCTGACATCTGAACAATTGCTTGCTTGCTAATGATTGTGATTCCAGTTCCCTGGAGAGCCTAATGTTGTGAATTGCAGGCTGAAACACCCAGCACCACTGAGATGCTGGGCCCTCCTGTGCACTGCATTTTTATTGATGATGTGATCTTTTTCATGGTAAGTAAACTGACCTACACTTACCTTTGGCGGGGGAAACAGCATACTTTTTTCTCCCCCTATCCTCATTTTTCAAAAAGCTCTAACACTCATCAGTCTGATTTATGAAGTCAATATTATACCTCACTGCTTTCACAGCGGGATGCCTACAGCACTGAGTAAGACCTGATGCTGGCTAACCTGCCATGCAATAATTGTCCTAATGCCACTAATTATGAATATTGTCGGCTAATGAGTAGATGAAATAAGAGAATTACAGTTCATCGCTAATGAGTTCACCTAATTAGGACATTAATTAACTCCAGAAGAGGTACATTATGGGAGGGGAACTTTGCAGCATAGGCAGTTTAATGATGAGAGCCAAAAAGGGTCCGAAAGACACGGAGGGACGCATCGAGGGGAGCACAAAAATATATCGTCATATCTTGACTCAGTGTTCATCAGATGGTCCAATCAACATGTTCAACCCTTTTTTTTGCAGCATCCTGTCATCTGTCTGCACCTTAATTATCAAGGCGCTTCCCTAGAGGTACATGCAATAATACAGTTTTTTGTTGAGGTTACATGCAAACAGTGTGAAAAAAGGTTGGTAATGGTTTCCTTTCATTTCCTATTTTACACCCAGTGTTCAGTAGTGTGTAATATTAGCTGGCTTGCATTTAAATACCAAATACAAAGGATAATGGAAAGGTGGCCACCAAAAGGAACGACCTCAAGCGGTAAAAATAAAAACGGATCCTACAGACAAGTTTGATACAATTTTTTCAACTCAGCCAGTCAAAAGCAGTTTATTCATGAAGCTGGGAATCCGTTCATTTGATTCAATCACACTAACTCAACTCATAAGTAACTCAATTCACATGGAGGTTACTTCCATGCAGCTGTAATCGCCTTCTACCATGAACAGCGCCATAAAGAGCTCACATAATAATCCTTTACGCTCCTCCACAGACAGTTCTGGAGGAAGGTTGGATAATTGTCGAGGGACTGTGGATCGCCTCAAGGGTCAACGCTGTTCCACACTTTGTGCACCATTACGCTCCCTTTAATTGAATTGCAGAAAGTGCAGTTAATTAAGCGATTAACGGCAAGAACATGGGAGCTATCAGAGAACAAAGACCCCCTGATGGTGGACAGTGCAGCCACTGACCTTCTCTGGGGGATTCTGTCTCTGCCTCAGAAACTTTGAAGATGCCACTGTTGTTCACACAAGAGCTGTTTTTTTTTTTGTTTTTTTTTTTACATTTATTTTTGAATGAACAATTAGATAGACAGTTGTTATACACCAGGTTATAAAATTCAATACAAGATTTTCACTTAGTCTTTTCAGCCAACTATACAGTATAATCGTATTTTCATACATTTAACACATACTGTATCTGGAATTCGTCCTCTGCATTTAGATGAATCTATATTCTGAAGCTCAGTGAACAGCTCCTGATGTAAGACCTGCACCTTGCTGAAGTGTAGTGTCAGAGGCACATTCTTAACAATCTTTAAGTCTTTTGATGTAGGAGGAAACTGGAGCACCCAGAGGAAATCCTCACGAGCATGGGAAGAACATGCCAACCTACAGAGAAAGGCCCCAGTGGGGTTTGATCTCAGGTCTCTCCTGCTGTGATGCAAAAGTGGAATCCACTGAGCCAACGTGCCATGAAATGCCCCAAAATACAAGCACTACTAAAAGCAAAAACGGCAGTGAGAAAGCAGTGCATCAGCCAGTTTGGTAAACATGAACAAGCTGTTTCAGAGTATTATAGTTTTCCAGAGTTGAAAATTTATGACGCCACTAATGTGCCAATCTGTGCTGTAAACACTAGAATATTTTTTTTGTCAGATTTCTTCATACCTTGTCTAATTACTACCACACTCCCATATCGGCATCAAAATTGATGTTCAGCGCCTTGTCTCGCTGACAGTTATTTTTGACAATATGTTACTGTCTGACTGCTACAAAATAAAAAAAAATGTAAAAAAATTAGTTAAAGTTCAATCAAAAAAATCTTTCTTGTCACACTCTCACGCTCGTAAGACTCTCAACCAAGTGACAGCAACACTTTGTCATCAACTCAGGCTTTCAGCCAACAATTTTGCTTGTCAGATTGTATTTAAATTCGTCTGATACACTTCCCTGCTGTCATTCTAGTGAGAGTGCCACTCTCCACCACTTTATCACCAGTGTTTAGACCCTCTCTATTGCTCCCCAAGGGGGCGGGGGGGATCATCCTATGTTAATTAATTTATAGGGTTTTACCCCCTATAAATTATTCCTGCAGTGGGATCAACACCGAAGGTCTTGCTTTATATATTTTAATAAGCATCCGATTTTGTGCTCCCCTTTCTCTGTCTCCTTTGACTGAATTCTGTCTCCCCTGACAGAGTACATTTACACTTTGTTGCTAATATGACCAAATATGTTTGGGAGGACCTCCAGTGAGGTTTGGATCATCAGATCTTCTGCGCCTCTCAGGTGCATCTACACCAAGACTTTGCCCTCTTTTTTGCTCTCCTCTGACTACAATGATGCATTTTAATGCCAGGTGAAAGGGGGTTCATTGAGCAAGATGTGTAAAAGGGGAGAGTGGGTTGCCGAGAGATTTCAGGCCAGACACACATACACACACACACACACAGACTGTGCCTGTCGGCCTGGTGTCTGTCATCATAATGAAGTATCTAGAGAGGGTCTGCGGTACCATTAGACAGACAGATATGAGGGATGGCAGGAGCGACACATGGTGAGGATGAGACAGTGGTTTGTGAACATGGGCAATGGAGCTGCAGCCTGCCATCAGAATAGGATCAAGCAATCAGTATGTCAGAGCTGAAAGATTACATCTGTATTCATTGTAAGCCATGCCACTTCCATGGCTGAGTGTGGGAGGGCGCAAAAGATGTCATCATGTGGTAACTTGCTGCAATACTGCTGAGAAACAACTGGATCTTCTCTGTATGTACAACTGCAAAGAGTGATGAAATCCACCAACTGTGAACAAATGTCTATCAAAATCTCCCGGAGCCCAAGGTGACATCTTTAAATTTGGTAGAGAAAGATAGATCAGCAGCAAAATCCTCACATTTCAAAAGCTGGAGTCAGTACATTTGATGGTCTGCTTGTTAAATAACCTAACTTAAATCAAAGAACCCCTCCAGCCATATATTCCCTGTTTAAGTATGATATGGTTTTTCCACAAAGAAATTAAATTACCTTGGGATAAAATGGCTAAAATTACATCTACTCCTTCATCTTCATTTAATTTAAAAAAAAAATCCATGACATATGAATAAATACATATTTTTCATTTCAAAAGGTTTAAGAAGCTGTTGCAAATGAGAGTAATGGTGGAACTGGCTGAGGGCTGGATAGGTGAGGCTGGGCAGAGCTGGCTGAGGCTCGGTTGTGGTAACAGCAACAACGCCAAACACAGGCTCGAAACTGAATGTGGCAAACAATTGAGACGGCTGGTGGACAGGATCTGAAGCACAAGAGATGAGGTATGAAAAAGAACAAGAGTTTGGCCACAGCTTTGCCGCTGGAGTCGACTGAGCCACCTGGCAAAGAGTGGAGGACCTGAGCCGGGATTTAAAAGCTGTAGCAGGTTGAGGCGTTGATTTGGTGATGAGCAGCAGGTGTGCAGGAGAATTGGCGGGAGCAGGAAGCAGGACACCACGCCCAGCATGACACTCTTTCTCTCTCTCTCACACACACACATACACATTGTAGCAGCTGTTGGTAGTTTGCAGACATACTGTTCCCATTCCAAAGATTTTTGTCCTTATCAATCATTCACACCCAAAAAACCTGGTAAAATAAGGCTGAATTTAAAAAAAATTGCAGATTCATCTTTTACTTTTCTCCTTCCCAGCTTCAGTCAAACAAATCATTCCAAACAATGAAGGTCAAACCAAGTGAAGTGAGAATAAAAAAAAAAACATATTTTTGAGTGGAGAGGGGACTTTAATTTTTTTGGCGATCAATTAATTGATTGATCCTTTCAGAGCTGCTTTTAAAAGGTATCTTATTCTGATGGAAATGGCAAATACAAAGTCTCACAGAAGTAAGGTTTAAGTGGCAAAGTCATATTCTCTGTTAAGGAGAAAAAAGAGCTTCTTTTCTTGTCTTCTTCAAACAGGAGATTTGATTTGATATGAAAAAGAAAAAAGAACTCCCCTGCCAGATTCTCTTTTCAAAACACTTTTGCAACTGTCAAGAAGAGAAATTTAGTTTTAGCTGAGGTCTGTTACACTGCATTATAAGATGGGAATTCCCATTTTTCAAGACTCCTTCCTCCTCTCTTGCCTAATGATGACTAATATGACTCGTCCCTCATCCAATCGTAATTTCAGAGGTGACAAATGCGCGTTATACTTTCCACACGCTTGCCTCCACCTTTTCTTGCAGCCAAACGCGTGACAGTGGCTGATGCTCACTGACTTTGCTGCGAGTCGCTGGCTTTGAGTGACACCTGTATCATTCAGTGGAAAATTCAGTTTAAAATAAGGCCTGGTTTACATGTATAATTAATTAGGCTCATCTCTCAGCCGAGGCATGGCAGGTAATCATTAATGGCAACCGCTAGTCTGGGGAGTAGGCGCCTAAAGAGGAGTGACTTCGCACATCATGGGCAATGAATGGTGGCTCTCACAGAGAGAAGGGGTCTATGTAGATAATAAGGTACCTTTTTGAAAAAGCTTTAAAATAGGCCACACTTTCATGATGTATGCTTTGTTGAGGTTCTCTTTAGGAGTCAGTTCTCAACCCAAACTTTTCACATGACTGGGTTTTGTAGATTAGACTCTTTCACTGGGGCTCTTAGGATGGCTTCGCCTCTTGAGCCAAGGTGTCTGAATGCGCTAAAGGATACGTGATGGGGCCTGCCTAATTAGAGAAAGGACATCCTATTCATGTTGACTCTAAGCTGGAGTGCTCGGGCCTCGGCCTCCTGTGATCAGGGTAATTTGTCTGTGCACCCTGACACCTCCCCTATGACTGCATAAGATGAAGGACTGGATGTCTTGCCAAACCGTTGGAGTATTAGTGTGCACGGAAGCTACTCTCGGAACAGGTCTGCTGACTGACTGTGAAAAATCTCAGGGTCAGCATATTAACACATTAACCTCTAGTCCATGGTCATGCCTCAAGATTTGCGTAATGAAGCATCATTTACCCAAGCACAATTCTAAGCCAGAGTGGGGACTCTGGGATTTCTGGGTGTTTTTTAAAGGAAGAGTCAGCTTTAGCAGTTTACTGGTTTAGCGCTGCATAAAAATATCAAAACATGTTTTCCTTTAGCCTTAGGCTGCTTTGGATGAAAGGCTGGATATATATATAATGTGTGTGGGATAGCATCCAAGTAGGAAATGTGTTATGGTTGTTGATAGTGGATCTAAACCAATATTATAGAGGCTAAGCACCATCTACACATTGCAAAGCACTTCATACACAATAGCCTTGCAGTTGACAGGGAGCTAATGGTAAAGAAGCCCCAAGGGCTACAGAGGGCTACACAGGCTGCTAGTGCTTTAAAACCCATTGATGTAATTGCTCCTAAACAATATGGCCTATTTGTTTTAACAGTTATTATACTCTATGATGTTTTTACTCTCATTATGTTGATCAGGTTATTAAAATGCATTTCTGTAAGAAACCTGCACATAAGACAGATGCAGTGTACAATGATGTTGAGGCAGGGAGCAACAGGCTGAGGGCTACAAGGAGAAGCAGAGCTGTGATAGGTCACTGCCCAGGGCACCAAGGCTCTCCAAAGGCCACAGAGAGCACCAGTGCTCATAAATAAAAGAGTCAGAGTGAACATCGCCTTCTGATAGCCTGTAGCATGGAAAACCTCATCCTCAGATGATATCCGTAGATATATACAGGTGGGTGATGCACTGAAGGAAAAACCTGAATAAATGAGTGCAGGGGCCTCAGTTGCAAAGGTAGATGTATAGCATGATGTTACATTGCCACAAAACCCTGAGGGGAGGAGGTTGGACTGGATGGATGGACAACTTTAACATCACGGTTCATTTCCTAACCACATACAACATTAGTTCCTTTGAACCATGAAGGAGATTTTTTCTGAACGGGGGCTCGCCACTGATTTTACACATCAAGATCAGATAATCAGTCATAGTGAGCACTACTCAGCCTGTAACAACAGTCGTATAATCTCCTCTGTGGAGCTCTGTATGGAGCTTTGAGTATGAACTGTTGTATATTTGCATGCTGATGCTAGCATTTAGCTCAAAGTACAGCCTTTCAGTCCCCCGCCATAGCTTTATAGTATTCAACATTCTATCTATATTCTAATCTCTTGTCTTATAATTGCAGCAACAGTTGAAACTCTTTGTAACTAAACAGCTGTTAATGCTAACGCTGGCTATGGCAAAAACTTACATATAGCACCTTTAAACAGGAATATCTTTCCTGTAATGGAATTTCATATAGAAGTTGCAAAAACAGGAAGGTAGCAATTGGATAAGGCTAACTAATAAGACACAACACAGACATCCCCCAACTCTCCTAAATGTAATTTTACTTTCTGTTTCTGTATTGAAGCATGACTTTCTTTTGCCTCAGACGCTAATGATCATGACAGCTGTGTGCAATAAAAGAAAATGAAAAGTTTTTTTTAGTACAAAATCCAGACAAAAAGTTAATAAACAAGTGCAGCAATTGTCTTTTTTTTCACCTAAATTGTTTGCTGAGCACACCTTTTTGGCCTCTACAATTTATCACAATATAAAAAACAGCTGAAATGAAGTTAAAAGGACACAGTATATCCTCCATACAGATGACACCATAAGAACATGAGATACACAAGAGCTAAGGGCAATATTCTATATGAGTTTCTTCCTCCTTCATTTTGAGATATAAATTAATTTCTTTGAAAACAAGGTTTGTTCAAGGTTACGGTTGCTTCTTTCATGAATAACAGACAAGTTATTAAATGGCTGCTGTGCCTGTGCCACAGAAAAACAGCATACTCATAAAGGGATCGTTTGAAGTTACATTGTGATGCTCTCTCATTGTTATTTAATGAACTCAGTTCATTTTTCCTCCAGCAAAATCCATTAAAATCAATCATTTTTGCCTCTTTTTTTCCTCATGCTTTTTTTTCCTCCTGCAAACCAAACTTTGGTGCAGGAGATGAGAGAAAAATCTCAGAGGCCAAAAGAGAGTAAATCAACTAATCTAGCTGTAGCCTTCATTCAGATCCAATTCATTACTTAAGCATATTGAGCAGAGGGAACAGTACGTACCCCGCAAGTCAGCCGATCCACTCATCACCTGCTAATAAACACCGGTGCATGTGTTAGCGGAGGAAATATTGAAAGAGCTCGCATTTAGATCACAGCTGCCCCCTACCTTTGTTGTGGATGGCAAATGCCATTCGGATAAATGCTTGACACGCGTTGCTGTTTTAACCCAAATTGCCTCCATGCCTTAGATCTCTCAATTGCCTAATTAACAGGGAGAGTCCTGAAGCCTTTCAAGTTCTGCACTTAAAACAAAGCCGGTGAGCAATGTAGTGAATCTGTTCTTCACTTGTGCACCTGGAGGGAGGAATCAGTGGTGATGTAAGAAAGCAAAGGGTCATCCCAGCGAAGCAGACCCTGTGGAGTCTGTTCCCCATTTCTTTTTCAGGATCTGTGGTTTAATGATATGTGAGGTCTGAGGATCCCTGAGGGTTCTTGAAGGGATTCAAAGGGGAACCAGCAAAATGAGGAAGACATTTCTTTGTATTTGAACACAGGCTCGTGAGAATGATACAGGAATAAGATCAAATGAGGTGTTCAGCTCTCCCCCATTATCGCTCCTCCTATCGTGTATTTTGCTTCAGAGCAGTTTGAAAGGATTTAGATCGGTGGTCCCCAGCCTTTTTAGTCTGATGAACCCATATGTCGCTATCAGATGCCCCTTCATCTACCCCACCCATCATACAATTGAATTCCCAGCATTTTGAGTGGTTATCCATGATGTGTGGCTACTATTTGAACTATTGATTGTATTAGACCATTGTGGTGAAGATGGAGCTGAGCCAGAAGACAAAGCTTTTGATTTACCGGTCGATCTACGCTCCAGCCATCACCTATGGTCATGAACTTTGGTTTGTGACCTAAAGAATTGATTTAGACTGTGAATACAAGCTGAAATGAGGGTGGCTGGGACTCACTATTGGATGGATAGGGGTAAGGAGATCAGATATCCAGAGGGAGCTAGGAGTAGAGCCACTGCTAATTAGCATCGAAAGGAACCAGTTGAGGTGGTTCGAACATCCGATCAGGGTACTTCCTTGGTGCCTTCCAGTGGAGGTTTTCAAAGCATATCCAACTGGTGGGAGGCCCTGGAATAAACCCAGAACATGTTGCAGAGACTATATATCTCAAGTGGGCTGGGAACACCTTGGAGGCGGGACCAGAAAACATTACTGCCAAGAGGGACCTTTGGACTACCTTGCTTAACCTGCTGCCATCACGACCCAACTCCAAATGAGTGGCAGAAAATGGATGGGTGGATCAATCACCACCAAAAGATCACCAATTTGTTATCCTGATTGGATGTTACGTTCCTTCCAAACAGAAACATATGGATATATTTTCCATTCAAATATTCAGTCTTTCCATGGACCACCTGGTAACTGCAGGTTTAGATGGCAACTAGTGGGATTTTACCTGCTTGCATCTTTTGAGTGTGGTGGAAAAACCTTCACAATAATTTCTTACACTTACATCAAAATGACTAGACACCTTCTTATTGTCTGTTGAAAATGGAGATGAAAAGTGGAAAATGTAAGCGAACAAAGAGGGTGAAGAAAATAAAAGAAGAGAAAAAGAATTTCCTTTGGGACTAGAAGATGAATTTACAGAAGTCTTTGATGTCTCAGAATATTATGTTTTTCACTTATTCACACTCCTCATCTTTGCTCACCAGCCAGACTTCAACTTTTCTTTAGGTATAGTTACTTTTTATACCTAGATTTTTTTTTATAGACTCTGCCTGTTTTATCTGACAAGGTACACTGAAGCTTTGCCTTAGTGAAGGAGGGAGCCTGAAAAAGAATTAAAGTACCACAACCAAAACCAGCCAACCACTGAAGGCAACAATGTGAGAAATGGCAGAAATCGATACAGCATTTCAACTTATCCCCCCTCAAGGATGTTGGGAAGAAAGGATGACTGAGAAGCAGCAGGAGTCTTAACATGGAAGAGCAACCAGATAATTGAAGGGAAAAGAGCTCAGCATCTAATTCTATTATCAGATGGGCCCTGCTGCAGACACTGTGTTGTGTGTACGCACTATGAAGGAGACCTGGAGGTGACAGAGAAAAATACATCTTTGTAGGTGTTTTCAAATCATCAGAGGAGCACATGAGATGCAGTACCACAAAAAAATCAATGGGCAACCTCCTTGATCTTGCAGAATTTAGAGAAAAGTTCAGTTTTGGGTTGTTTTGGTCTTATTTTTGTAGTTTCTGCAATTATTCCAGTGGTAAGATTTTACTCAGCATAGTACAGGAGGCTACGGGGACAAGGCAACTAAAAATGATATATTCTTGCCTTTCAGTTCTGATCTGTTTCATCATGCTGACTTTTTACAAACAAATCATGAGAGGAGTATACATTATGTCAAATGATGTCAGAAATGATTCATTCTGGGCAGTATTGGTCCAGACTGCAATTAAGCTGATACAGCAAACAGGCTGAAATGTATCAAAATAATGGCTTCTTTTACCGCAACCTTGCTACCACTACGTTTCACCTGTTTCACTAACTTTTTAATGAGAACCTGGTAAAATACATGGAAGATGACACAAGGCCAACATATACTTCTGGGTCACCTCTTTTCAATTTCTTTTTCTGACGTGGACATCAGGGAAAACACATCCATCTTACCGTGGTTACCAAAAGGACTTGCTTATTCAGATCACACATAAGCAGGAGCACACAATCGGTTTTCTATTCTTAGAAAATTTATTTTCTTTTCTGAAAGTGACTGACTTTGGTGCTACCTGGTTGCATTATTCAAAAAAATAAAAACTAATGCACAAATCAGCACCAGCTTTCACAGGATGTTATCATTTTCCAATGAACAAACACTTATGCTAGTAGAATAATTTCATATGTGCTAAACTGTCAATAAATAGACATGTAATGGCTTTAATTTACAAGTCAAATACATTTTCTTAGGTTGTTCTGCAAAAATAGGCCTTGTGAAAGGTTTAAATAAAACTTTCATAAAGGAAAAGCATTTTGTATTTTATAACCTATTAAGAATTAATCTGTTGTTAACATTGTTGGCAGCTGATTTAGGAAAGTGCTTAAAATTAATTTGCATTTTTAGAACCATGGGAACAATGAAGAATAAACTGCTGGGCCATGGTGGCCGTGATGAATTTCCTCTAATGGCCTCATTCTGCTTTCAATTTTGCAAAGCAGTGGACGGGTTTTGTTTTCAGTTCCAAATAACTTGGTTTAGAAGTCAATTTAAGGTTGGCTTTTGTTTACAACATTGTAACCCAGGTCACCACAATGGAACTGATAAGTAAAAAGTTCAAACCGATAGGAGAAAATAAGCCTTCTGTGGTTTAAGGAAAAGGGGAAATTTAGTCAATGACAAGTTTTTAGAGATAAAAACAAGTTAACATCTTAGTTGCTTGTGTTTTGGAAGAAAAATGACTCCTCTTGCAAACTGCAGGAAATTACGTGACTTAAATGTAAAAAATGTAATCCCTGAAAAATCATGTGTCAGTGAACCACCATGATAGGTATCATCCCTGATGCATAAAGTAGGGTCAATATGCTATTACGTTAAGTAGGTCTCATGTGAGTGAGACCCGACAGACAGAGTGATGACAAAGGGGTGACAAAATGTCATACACAGACTTCCAGTGACACACCATCTCTCTATCTCCTCACTCTGCTCCACACACAGCAAATAAATCCATAAGCACTGTGTTGGAGCGTGTTGCCATTTTCTGCTGTCACCATCATTTTATTCTCCCGTTAATATTTCCCCACCTCCCTCTCTGTCTTTCTCTCCCGCAGGCCTTGGTTGCCACATTTGCTCCGCCAGCATAATATCCACCTGCTCTTGTCATACTGCCTGGCATTTCATCCCCAACTCGGGGCATGCGGGTACAGGGAAGGGCACAACTGAAATTCTGAACATATATATTACATACAAGATACATGGTAATGTGCATGTGTAAAACAGGCAGCTGCATGAATGTGGAAGATTACACCACACGTGACTCCATGCATGCCTACACTGGTGTGTTTCTGTATGTGTGCTGGATCCATTCCCCCCTCTGAAATACTGGCACTCTATCCTAATAAGCTCACTGTTGACAAATAGATGCATCACCACTGTGGGTCATTCTGGTGACCCGGTTAGTAATGAGGAGAAAGAAGAATAAGAGATGAGACAGGGAGAGGACAGAAGTCAGGCTGTTCTTTACTGAGAAAAGAGCTAAAGTGTTTGAGATGTCACTGCAGGATATATTCAGTCCAGCTGAAAAATATTTATGATCTATTTACAGCAAAGGTGAAGTAGAAAATGGAGGAAATGTGAATCTGTGAGGAGATCTGGAGTTCCTGATAGGGCAGGAGCTGTTTGAGAAAAACAGGCATCACAGTAATACGTGGTCCACTAAGAAATGTTTTTATATTATCAATGGTTTGATTAAATGTCTATATGTCATTTGGAAGAGGTCGCCTGCCTGGTTCTTGAAGATGTTTTGCCTCACCTTGTTCGAAAGGCTTCTTCAGTTCTAATTGACTTGTTTGAAGAAACCTTTTAAGAGGCTTCCTCTTGGACCAGTGGGTAGTCAGAACTGAGGAAGCCTTTTGGATCAGAGGGGAGATGTCTTCAAGAACCTCATGCAAGTCCAGTTGTTTTTGTTTTTGTTGAGCCAGCTATTTCCCTCGGGTGTTGGTGGAGACCAAAAGCAGAGCTCAAAGGAGAGTGAATAATAACCTTATATTCATTTGGTAGCTTGACTCCAATTGAATGTGATTATTGATCTGTATCTGCTGGATGTGTAAATAGTAAAAAGTGTTTGTATTGTGTCAGTGATGTGTCTGCTGTCCCAGACATAAATCTACTGGCACTGACATTTATATTGCTCAACTGCTCAATGCCAAGTAGTATTACACCAGTATACGAATATTGTTTGGCTCCTGGGCTGCCATGTATAATCTACTGTATGGACAGTACGTAATTGGAACATATCAAGGAGGAAGAGTATACACAATGCACAGGACAGGAGGTGCGGTGGGGTGGGGGGGCAACAGGGGACCAACTTTGCCTTGAGGGCCCCTGACAGGTTTGTCTGACCATGAGCGCCAATGTTGTTTAACAGCAGAAAATGGTCCAAAAAGTAGTAGTTGTCAGTGGTTTCAGATCCCAGAGGAGTCGAGCTTCATTTTAACAATCTCTCCTGATGCGTCATCCAGAAAAAGAAAAGCATTCTGACAAAAAAAAGTCTACTCTAAGACATTAAATAAAATGTGCTTGGTTGACTTCAGGTGGATTAGTCCAGTTTGTCTGGTGCAATGCTTGATTAAATCAGTTATTTTATTCAAATTATATTTTATATTTTTACAGTGAAATGTGTCCTTCCTGTCAAAAGTTGAAAAATGTTGCTTCCTTTGCCTCAACATGTGCTTGTTTGTGGATGACTTCTGCTTGATTTATGCTCCTTTTATTCTTCTGCTCTACAAAATCAATGAGCAAGGTTATTACATTTAATGAAAACTAAAGCTTAAAGGAAAAACCATATAAAGAGAAAAACCCTTGGGCACAAATGTAACACTAGTCAAGTCTTCTTTATCTAAGCCAACTTAATCCAAGGACAATAGCTGTTAATAGTGAAAACAAAAGATGATGGAGAAAGAATATATTGTAGGATCTGAGAGTTGATTTCATTTTGAAAAGCTTAACTTTAAGATCAATAACTAATAATTATTACTGAATCATATCGTTGAGTGAAGCACCACAGCTCCAGCTGGTCCAGCAGATCCACACAAACCAATCTGTCTGCAGATGGGGTGACACCTTTAAGATTAAGCTCCTTTTACGTAGACGGAGAACTTGTGAGGGTGTTAAAAGTGTGAGTCGTCTTTTAAAAGCATTGGGACCTGACCTTGAAGCCATTAATGCACTAATTTGACTGATAAGTGCTCTCCCCAGAGTCGTTATCGTCTCTTAATCCTTATCATCCTATGCCCACCTGATTGTTTCGCAGCGGCTGGTTGCGTTTGTGATCAGAAGGAGGAGGAGGAGGAGGGACAAAGATGAGTGAAGGGGCTTTAAATAGAAGTACAGCTACTGGGTTTCTTTGCACGCAAGCAGGGTCCCACGAGATGCACCTTCCTCGCCATATTAGGAGGGAGTAATGATGACCACTTGGTTGCACTTGTTGCTAATTCAAGACTTGAGGTGTGTGAAGCTCTTAATGTAGTTGGCCGGGAACCTGTGAGTGGAGAGAGGCTATATTGGGACATAAATCGCAGTGTTATCTATTTTGTGTGTGTGTGTGTGTAGGTGTTTTTGTGGAGGTCTGTGAATGTGCGCATGTGGTCATATGAGGTAGAGCCGTGTCTGACAGACCTCTCTAATTGAACCAAGGAGGAGAAGGAGGAGGAAGAGAAAGGGAACGAGGGACGCCAACTCCCACAATCTAATACAGCTGAGATATTGTCTGCTGATCATCAGGAGGGGAGGGGGTGGCTGGGTTGAGGGGGTGGGTTGTGGAGAGATAGCAAGTACAGCAGTGTACAATAAAAAGCTCCTTTCAGCCCCAAATGAAATATCTCTCTCTCCCATGCTCTGTGTCTCTCTCTCTCCTGGGAAGGTGGGGGGTGGTAATTGGTGTTAAAAATAGTTGCCTCTATAGTAGGTCACTGTATCACACACTGCTTCCTTAAATAATGCATAAACAAAGCCTAAAAAGGAGTTCTAAAGACCCTATTATGGGTCACAGTGCGACAGAGTGGTGGCCTCAATAATTCTCATATCAGCTTTAGTTTGTCTGTATTCAAAAGCCTACACATGTATTAATATTATATTAAATCAGAGCTCAAAATAACTCCTTTTTGTACACATAATGAGGCAATCTGGTATTTCATGCAACAGTAAGATTATTCGGTATAAAAACTCATTCTATATACATTTAATATACCAATGAAAAGGTTCATACATACAGTCACCATTCATGCTTTACATTATATTCTTTCAGCTCCTCCTTTAAAAAAGCCAGAAAAGAATGGGAGCTAAACAATTCCTGAATTTAAAAAAATCAAACAAATGTATAGATTTGAATAGAAAAATACAAGATACCTAAAAAAAAAATTGGTTTTAAAAAGGAAAACATTTAGTCTAAAACTGTGCTGGCAGCTCTGAGAAATTGGCAGGTATGATGTTTGCCATGCCCACTAAACCACATTATTGACATTAATAAAAAATCATGAAAAGTCTGGAGATCCAAGTTATTACACTCCAGGCGAACATGAATGCCTAACTCAAATTTCATGGCAGTCCTCCCAATAGTTGGCAAAGTATTTCACTCACAACCACAAATGTCAACCCAATCCAATCAATCCTCTGGTGATCATGAACGTCTGTACAAAATTTGGTGCAAATCTACGTAGTCTGTAGGGTTCATCCTCTGGGAACCATGAATGTTCCAGACCTCATGGCAATCCATTTATGAATTGTTGTAAGATTTCTATCTGGACCAAAGTGGTGGACCAACAGTCCATGACTGCCATTCCTAGAGCTAAGTTGCTAGTAATATATACAATAAGGTCAAAGGTCAGAATAGAAAACCACTTGCAGGCGTGGCTGTTTGTCAGCTTCACCCTCATGCCTGGGTGAAAATGGCTGAGCTAAATCGAGGGTCATGACTTCAAAACAATAACCATTACCATTCAGAAACTGCACAGACATACAGGAGCAAGGTCAAATTGAACTGCATTAGCAGGCATAAGCCATGATATTACAGAGAGCTTTCCTTGAATCAAGGTCAGTGAAAAGACAGAAACACATAGTGGCAAGGAGTAAATTATGAGAATACCCTCTGGCCTGAGCAGCCATGGCCCAGAGCTAACAAGTCATTACTGTAACAGGGATAATGTAGGGGAGAGATTTCCACATTCTGCAGAGAATACATTAAAAATAAATCAAGGATCAGTCACACATCTTTATAATTAGTTCATTGTTTGGGCAAAAGTTTCTCCACCAAGTGCCTTACTTAATGCAGGACTGTGCAGAAATCACAAATCATATAACTTTTTTCTCTTATACCTGAAACCATTCTTTCATGTGATTCCAATTGATCAGTGAACCCAACTCTGATTGAATCCTAGCTGTCCCCTTTTGAAGTGCATGTGCTCAATTTCCATTTGCTGTTCTTGTTCTCTCGTCCAATGCTGACGCCACCTCTGCAGCTCTCTTGACACTCTGCTCAATTCAGGATTCATCAGGCCACAGTAAGAAGCTCAAGTCTCGAGTGGCCCTCATTGCTGGCTTGCGGCGGCCATACAGTGTGAGACAAAAGAATCTGGGTGATGAGCAAAGGCAGACAATATTTGTTGACATCTTGTTTTATCGCTGGTGCCACCAACAACACAGTGTTTACAGTGTGAATAAAGAAAAGGGTACACATGCTGGAGATAGAAATAAATACTGTGTATTATGTGTTGATGTCTTTCCCTGTCCCTCTGAGGACACTTGAGTGCAGCTATTGATCAACAGCCAGTCTGACAGCTGGGCTAGAGCCATTAAGATTTGTAGGTGTAAACAACGTAGTAGAAAGACGACCCTGCACATTCCCATTGCGTAAACCAGTTCCCGGCACGGAAAATGATCTTCTGCAAGCAAGACAGCATCAAAACATCCAGCCATGGATTCACTGACAGTAGCGAACAAATAAATATGCCTACAATTAGTGTGCATATGGAGCCACACAGTCATGCTTTCTCAGTTCCAATGAATCAAAGTAATTAAACCATGTGACATAAAAAAAACATTTTTCTTTGCCTAGTGGACTCTGTGATTGAAATGTCCTTCATAAAACATCTAATTGTTGACTTCACTCCTTTGGGCATCTGCTCCACCTCTCTGGGAGAAGGACAGGCTAAGCCACAGGCAGAGCTTAGCATAAGTATGAAATCACTAATGTGGCAATAAATGCTCCGACTGAAAGTCATGGGAGCAGGGACTGTAGAGGAGGCAGATATAGCAGCACTCCTGTGTCTTCTATAGGTGGACTGCATAAAATCATATGACATTAATGCATTCCATTTATGGCTCAGCAGCCAATGTGTGCATAAAGGATGTTAAAGGTGTCACTCAGTGCCATGCCGCAACTGAAGGCAAGCTATGCAGCATTACAGGTTGGGTATGTGTCAGTTTAGGTGTGTGTGTGTGTGTGGGCGGATAAATCTGCTTCAACATTTCATTAATAAAAATAGAGCATTAAGATGCTGTTGGAGCTGACTCAAAAGAGGTTGGTTTACAAACAGTTCAGATAGCTGATTGGACAAAGAGAAGTTCCAATAGAAACATACCAAATCATTATCGGCCAGATGTTTCTGCGGATAAATCCTCCAAGTGGCATATAAAGTAAAAGCCCGCAGGGACTTATGGTTTGATGAAGTTGTTTTGTATGTGTGATATGCTGTGTTTCTTATCAAACATGCATAGCCTCATAGCAGCATATCTTTCTGAGTGCAGATGTTAAACTGGAGCTGTCTGTATCTGGAACCTGTTAGAAACTGTAAGCCCCAAGATCTGTTCCTGTCTCTGTTTGTTTCCAAGGTGCATCTAGAAGCACAGGTTTAGACTTTGTATCACAAAATATAATGGCTATGTACCCTCTGCATGGTTCTCTCAAACAGAGTGGAATGTTTAACATCAACATTTTTGGTACTACAGTTTAATCAAACAACTCAAGGTGTCAAGATGGTGTAACCAGTGATCAGTACTGCAATCCCACTGAGAATCAACATGTTCAGCTAATTGTTTTGCTTTGCTAGTTGGTGTGAGTCCACTGTCTAACATCTAGCACCAGTAATTTTTGTGGACCACAGCAAGGAGAGAACTCCAGTGAGTACTAGATTTACAGATAGTGGCTGATAAACAAAGACAATTTCAATAGGATATCCATGTTGCTCTGCTTGTGCTGTAAGTAGTCAACTGTTTGCAAACTCATTAGCTGTAATCCAGTAGTAAATCACAGCTATTAGTGCTATAAGCATCTCAACATATTTGTAACTTGCCAAATATGTAAATAAACAACATATCAACATTAAGAGAAATGTAATCAGGTCACAATTTCCTATAAAGTGCATTTTCAGTTGCAGTCTAGTTGTATATACATATAATTCCTAGGAGACTGGGTTGTTTACCTGGGTTTCTTGAAGTTGGAAGCAGGGCCTAATTTCAGCTGATGCTAATTAATGCAAATGGAAAACACGTTTCAAACCTGTGAACTTGGTTTGACATCTTTTTTGCCAGTTAGTTAATGAAAAAGGTCCATTAGTTTGATGACACTGCAGTGTTGTGATGTGTAGCTGCTCCTGAGCATAAGTGACCATAGTTTCTTGTGAGTTGGTGGCACTGTGTATAATAGGATTTAATAAAAGCGGGAGTCAAACAGTGTTTTTCCATTTAAAAAACATCCCGTTTGGTGCCAGAGGATGCCTTGGCACTCAGAATATAGCTTTATTCATTGAAAACACTGTTTGTTTGTGTTGCTGCTGGGGAGTGGAATGACAAAGACAAATACAATGTGGAGGATGTTAGCTATACACACACAATCGGATGGATGACAGCAGCATCTGTTTGGTTACATATATGTTGAATGTCAGTGCAGAGGAAGTAGATCTGTAAAACTTCAGCTAACCCTTCACACAGCTACCTACAGAGAACTTTGAATTGTTTCCAAAACCTTTATCCTGTCTGATATGATTACTCACATAGGCATGGGAATTCCATCACAGGAGAGAGTGTCACATATATGACGATAAACTCTTTCAAGTCAGCTTCCCATGGCTCTGTGAGTAATACAGAGGCACTGAAGCATATTAAAACAGCTTCCATTTTATCCTTCCTCTGATTCATTAGCAGATAAACCCTACTCACTGCAAGAACAATAGAACTACTGGCCATGACAGATAGGATGCTTCAGCCATGCCAAGCACTTAGTAATGCACCCATATGGAGAGGCATTTTCTTCTTGTTTTCCCCCTCATCACCCTGGGGCACGATAGCTTTAGCTAAACGCCTCAAAAGCAAATACTGACACTACCCAAGTGCAAGTGCTGGGGCTCGCAGATGCTCCAAGAGAGGAGCCAGCTGGATGGAAAAGACAGCAGGGAGGCTGTAAAAGAGGAAAGCAGGGAAAGGAGACGTGTGTCAAGTTATTTCGTTGGACACCGTGGAGCTGTGGCCAGGATGCTACAGTAACCAGATGGACTTGCTGTGAGGCATATTTCATATTTCACACCACAACCAGTCCAGTTTTTTAGGCACTACTTTGGCAGTGTCTCGTGGCAACACCTGACACATCAAAAGGAGTGACCTAGATAGTGACTGTGTGCAGATGTGTTCATGTGATGTGTGCATGGACTTTGTAAGTACATCCTCATATGCTGACCAACAATCGTGCAGGTTTTGGATTTACTTCCTGAAGAAAACTTGACTCCTTAGTGGCACATTGTCCATTAACTGCCAAGAATTTCTACTTCTGTGTGTTTCCCTGGCTAATACTAACTGCTCTGACTGGCTGACAAGAGTCTTGGCCTCGCCAATTTACCAGCGCCTACGTACCGGGGCGGACAGGTGGCTGGTCAGATGCCCAGCTCCTCTGCACCACAGTGGAAGATCGCTACCTTTCTGACTGGGCAGATGTCAGATACTTGGCAGGACTGCCATCCAGATTCCCCTACAGAATGTCTCCAGATGGGCTACCACTCTTCACCAGAGATAAAAGCAGTCTTCCTGTCCCTGAATCTGTTTCAGACACTTTTCCCCTCCTGTCTGTTTTCAGTTGGCTGGTTCCACTTTTAATAGCTCACATAGTCAAGTGATGAAGGCAGTCTGGTGGCCAAGACACTGATCACTAATGAGGGGTAGGACTCTGACTTACCCACATTCTAGCTCTCCTCCTGGGATCACTGCAGGGAGCCTCTCAATTCATCCTAACAATCCTTATAATGCTATATTCAGACCCACTTTGCTTTTCAATCAATGCTTTGTTGCTCACATTTCCTCTCTTTTTTTCCCCTTCCCTCCTGCAGTGGGCGATTGTATATTAAATCATTAACGGTTGTCCTAACAATGCAAATTCCCCATGTGCAGTGATCTGTCTATGGCAGCTCTTGACTTCACAGAAGGAATGAAGTGGAGTACAGTAAAGGAGCTCATGAATAAGTGAACCTGACATTTCATATTTTGAAAAGTCACACCAGCTCTATTGTTATGAATATTTTCAGTCGTAACTCAATTATTTTCACAAAGGAGTTGTGCCCCTGCCAACTCTTCAGCCTGCTTACACCCAGCCTACACTCAACCTACAAATTTTAGCTTGGCCAGTTCATGACACTAATAATGTGGAAGCCACTACACACTGTGTAAAGGTTTTTATTATGTGCTTATTCTGTAGAATCTTTGCAATTATTCTCATAGCAAATTTATTCTCTTTTTTTTTTTTTTTAAAGGAAAATGATTGTTTCTTCCATACATCATCCATTCATCCAGTCCATATACCTCAGTGTCCCCAGGTGGCAAGTGCACTTTGCTAAGAATCAATCAAGAATTTTAAAACCATATATAAACTAGCTTTGAAGTTTTAAAATACCGTAGTACTGCAATCAAATAAAGGCCTGATAAAAAACATTAAAATGGGTGGAATTTCCTTTACTTTTATGGCCTGTGGTGTTGCCATGCTCACCACTCCATGAATTCCAAACACTTTTACTTTGTCTCATTTTTTTGTGACTATTTGGAATCACCCTGAATTTATCAAGACAACAAGTCAACGTGTGGGAAGTGTTGCATTTGTATTAACAGCACACAACATCAACGGGAGATTGATAAAAACAAGATTAAGACAAAAGGCTCTTTCTTTAAAGTGGAAGTAAGTGAACCTAACAAACTAAGTGCCTATTGGAGAATTACAACTAAATTTGATTGTAAGGAGTGGGCCATAAAAATCAATCAATCAATCACTGTGCTCTTCCTGGTGCCTCTAAAGCCCGATAATGTCACATCCAGTGCCAAGTAAAAACAATCCCCCTCCTCCTTTGCAATTATATGCTTGTACCTCAAGGCAGAGTTAAATCCTAAATCCAAAATCGCAATTCCTGTCACACTTAGATTAGTGGCCTCTTAGTTGATGCTATTTCACATTGAAAAGTGATATTATCACGCTACATTGGCTCCTCAGAGCAAGAGGGGGAGAAATGCAAATTGTTAGCGGCGTGTTCTTCCTTAGTTTGAAGAAGAGGGGTTCCGTAGGCAGCTTCCTCTCACCATATGCTCAGCCAGCTCAGCTCCGTCCTGCAGGAGCCACCTCAGCCCTGCAAGTCTGCAAAGGAAGTTGACATAATAGCCCAAAGTCACAAATGACACAAAAACCCAAATAAGACAGAAACTCTGCCACAACTGCCTCCAGCTACAGAGAGTTTGTGAGTGTATGTGTGTTTGCTGTATTTGTGTGGTGCTTTCACCAGGGTCCTAATGTCTTGAAACGTAGCATCTGTTCAGTACTATTTTCTGAATCATAATGACAGTGAGCTATGTTTAGTGGCAGG
Organism: Lates calcarifer; assembly: GCF_001640805.2. Taxonomy (NCBI): domain Eukaryota; kingdom Metazoa; phylum Chordata; class Actinopteri; family Centropomidae; genus Lates; species Lates calcarifer. The sequence goes on from NC_066850.1 coordinate 9,471,736, forward strand.
GCCATAGATGCAAAGCAAGCGTGTCTTTTTGCTCCTATACGTGACATGATTTCTTGGCAAACTAACACTGGCAATCACAAAGAGGCATACACTAAAGCTATTTCAGTCATGAGAGACTAATTGGAAGAAGGGATTCAAGTGTTATTAGGAAATAAATCCAATTTATGTGACGTGCACATCAGAAAAAACTGAACAGCTATGGGGGGGGGGGGGGTCTTTGAGGGTTTCAACCTCATTGCACACCAACCTCAGTCACACCTGAGCTCTCAATATAGATCAGTCGCTAATGGTAGTGAAGGAGTGACAAGCAGTCTAGCTAACGTGAGGCTGGGTTGAAACTGTGGGGCTCACGAGAGACAATTATAAAAACTACCCTTAATGTCCCTTCATCCATAGAAAAAAGTAGATCCTGCAATTCCCATAATGCAAATTAGCATCTTTTTGTCAGATCCTCCTACGTGTTAAGCATTCTCAATCACTCTCTATCTGCCTCACTGTAACGTCTTCCTATCCAAGCCTATCTTCATTCACAAAAAACAAACCCTGAGGCAGGCGCCTGTCAGTTCATGTTGGTATCATCAATTTACTGCAGCAACATAATAGGAGGAGCTCCCTCTGTGTGATTTTGACAAACTGGATTCCAGCCTGTCCCCCTGACGAATTTGCTCTGCCACTTCAGGAAAAACAAATTCAGAGGAGAGGCTCAGCTAACGGATAGTTCAGGTGTTGAAGCAGCAAAGCGGAAAAGGGTGAAGAATTTAACAGGTGTTTAGTTTAGCCTGTTTAGTGTGCGTAACATAAATGATGCTCAATCATACCCAATATTATGTCAAGCTGGCCTTGGGTTTGTAAGCATCAAATGGAGATAGAAAACTGTTATGTATTGGATTCTTCTGAAATGGCTTTGCCTCCTTGACTAAACCCTGGCTCATAATGAACTGAAACCAGTGTCATAACACTACAATTGCAACATTCACAGCCCCAGACCAACTCAAACACTATATCTTTTCAAGGCTAATGGAAAGATGTACTTGGAGAGCTGTCTCTCAAAAGCACAGATGGGATTTCTCTTGAATAGAAAATGTGGTGAAGTGTGTATAAAAAGCACAGTACAAAGCACTTCTGTGTGAATCTGAGTTACAGAGTTACATGGTGAGAGACAACCTGAGGCTGCCGCCATTTAGGGGAGGGGTGGGGGGGTCAGTGGACAGTGATAGAGTTGTAAGCGAGGTTAAAAGGGGTAAAAGAGAGGGAGGAAAAAGGCAGTTGATAGAGGTAGTGAAGTGCATTGAGGTGAGGTTTAAGACAGATAACATTAAATCACTCTCAGTGACCGGTCCTCTAACTCCATATTCCCTTTGTCTCTCCCTTGGGAATAGTTAAAGTCCAGAGCGTGACCTGCTCTTAAAACATTTTCATAACCAACTTAGAGGGTCAGCCACTAAAAAGAAGAGAGAGGTGTTTTACTGCCAGCACAGAGTAATGCTTTTTCCTTCCTGTCTTCACGCTATCCTTGTCTGGGAAAGCTGTACTGTACGGCACTCTGGCTAAAGACCGCATGGAATACCTTTAAGTCATTAAACCTGAGTGCCGGTCGCTGAAATCAGGTTGATGTGGCTAAAGTGAGGACTTTCAGTGTGTGGACTTTAAGTGATAAATGAGGAGAAGATGGAGGATTTAAACCCCAATGGGTCAAGGAAAGGCGACTACGTCCTGAGGGCTTGAGATTCATTGTGTGACGTTGGCGAGGAGCTCTGGGGACTTTGGGAGAGGTCATCACTTGTCACGAGGGATTCGGTTTGCATGTTTTTTGGCGCGGTGCGTTACAGGTGCCCCAGGGAAATCATGCGTGGATACCCCAGCTATTTGACTCAACCTACCAACAGTGGCCTGGAAATTTCCATTCTAGCATGCACAAGTGAGAGATCTCCCTCCTTAACAACCAAAACTTGGATAAAGGGAAATTATAATGAAAGCAGAAGAGGATGTACAGGGCTTTGAACAGGCAAATTTATCCCAAGGCAGAAATCCAGCTCCCATCAGAAATAAAGCACAAAGGATTACAGGGGTCTGTTTCATCAGGGAGTGTTATGAGAATGCTCGGTTTGCGCATATGGGTGAATGCACGTCTTCTCCTTGCGATTTCCGTCTGACTGGACAGATGCATTGAAGGAGAAAGAGTGAGAGAGAGGGAGAGAGAAAGCTCTGAGGTTCAGATGAACCGCTTTTGTGCGGAGGCCAGGTGGCAGATTGCTGGAGCTGGGGAGATGAAAGCAGGAGAAGACCACTGATCTACTGTACAGCACACTGCTGCAGGAGATGGATAGCACTCCTCTCTTCTATTTTCTCCCTCCCTGTGTTCTCTCTCTTCCATGCCTGTGAGCGAGTGATGCATCAGGGTCAGGCGTGGTTGGGTGTTGGGAGGATCAGAGTGGCCGGCGCCCACTCACCGGGGCTCGAGACGCATGAGGAGGTCAGGGAAGGATTTGGTGAAGGAAGTGAGGGAGTGATGAGGGAGGAAAAAAAACCACCCGCTAAGATATGAGACCTGAGCATCAAACTAAAAATTCACTGTGTCTGATATTAATATATCTTTAGCTCATCTTTTTTTTAACAGGGGAGTATGGAATATTTATGGAACATACAAGTTAAATGGGTGAAGTCTGACAGCCAACCACAGAGCTCTCCACCCTATCGCCACGCTCCGCTGCAGGACATCACCACGTTCCCCACCCCCCCTCCACCTGCAATCATATGCACACATTTGCATACCTGCTCTCATCATCTTGCATAATCCAATAACAAATGAATGACGGGGGCTTTACTTGAAGGTATCAGTAGTTGACTGTCAAGAGAAAACTTAAGGCGCGGTGCAGCTATTTGCATTGCTGATGAGCTCTGGGGCATCTGGCAGGGCAGGTAGTTCATATTTTGTTTATGAGAGCGCACGCGTGGCGTAAATTCTCACCTGGGATCCAGCTGTTCCGTCAGATTGCTTTAACCCCACCACCTCTCTCTTTCTATTTACTATAGCTATACATTATGCCAGTCTTGACATGACATGGAGTTACTGCTGTTTCACTCGTGCCTGTTTTAGTCATGACACGCATGTCAAAAACAAAAATGACAAAGATAAACTTGAGCTGATGTGATACTACAGCTTTAACATCCATTGTTTTGCAAGACTGCAAACGCAAGGTAATGATGTTAGGAAGCAGTGGACATGGAAAGTGCAGAAAGAGTGTTGGTTATGTGTTCAAAAGGCTTTAAGCAACTTGGGTTTACACATTTTTGACGAGCAGTGTCTCGAGGTCATGCAAATAATGGCCGTCCCCTTGGGCGTTTGACTTTAATATTAGACACCCATCTGGTTTGCATCCAGATGACTATGTCCTAACTTTATCAAGTAGTTTTAGAAGTTTATAATTTATAAAAGTCTCTAACCTTGTCTGCCAGATCAGCGAGATGCCAAGCCCAGAGCAACAGTGCTGTGCTGTGCAGAGATTTTGCCGTGGTAGAGACGGCTCATTTTCAACATTATGTCCAAGTATACCAAATAAACCTTATCAGCATGTGCACCCAGTGAGGAACTACATCCACAGGTTATGCAAATAATAACTTTAACAGAATGTAGTCTCTATACTATACCCACCAACAGAGCGCTTTTACTTTGATATGATCTTTTCCTGAGTTTAAACAAATGGTTGCCTAAACTTGAAACAATGCTCCTCATCCAACCAATGAGGACTCCAGAAACTGTGGGACCATGCATTGCCATGTTTTGACAAATGACCTATTTTGTCATTTAGATATGAAGCCTTATTCTTATTTTCTTCTCGCACTTTAGGAAAAATGCAGCGGCTCCCGGCTGTTTCTAGAAGTCATTGTATAAACGGATGAAACGCATGATCCTTCTTCACTGACTCAAAAGTTCCCTGGCCCTGGGGGTCAGCTGGCAGGGCCTGTCCTTTCAGAGTTACATCACACGGCAGCAGTGTGCGCTGTCTCCCCCCAGGGAGCAACCGGAAGACAAAGGAAGAAGGGGTGGAAAAGATTTAGCAGGAGAGATTAAAATCTCAGAGGGCGGGCGAGAAAACGACCCCTTTGCTGTTCAATTTAACCGAACTCGGTGGGGGACTTTATTATTTATATTCTTATTTACAGCGGCTTTGACATTTTTATCTCCATTCCCACCGGCCAGGCACAGTCAGAGCATTGCTTTCGACCTTGGCAGGAAAAATTCTAAGAGACTAAACTTTTTCTATCTAAAAAAAATCACAACTTTGTCATTTTTGTGCTTCTGTTTTTGTAGCACCAAGACAAAACCCTAATCTGCTGTGCATTTGTGAATTCCAGTGAGAGCAGAAGAGCTTATTACACAGTTGAATGACTAATACTTCATATTGTCATAGGACAGCGAGCGTCAGAGATGAGGATCACCATTGTCCCCTCTATTGTGCGTCTCAGCTATTGTCATCAGCCGCTAATTAGTAAATAAGAGCTGTTGACACGCCGCTGCACAGTGCTAATGAACACAAGAGGTGTTAAGCCACAGGAGACGCAGTCACAGCTATATTGTGGAGGTGGGTGGTGAAATGGCAAAATGGCTGTGTGTATGCTTGTGTGCTTGACACAGGAGAGAGAGAGTGCGTATTTGCACGTGCAGAAATAGCACATCTCCTCTGATTGGATGCTACAACAATGGACGATGTAATGTTCCTCTTGTAATGCTCTAATGCACGTATGAGCTTCAGACAGAAAGCTTATGGGATTCACAAGACGAGCGCCCTCCCAGAGCTTTATGAGATGGTGGCGATGTGACTTTAGAGAAGGCGCTCTGATTGAGACAATAACTTGTAAGCTGCGCCTGCCGGCACCATGGTAGGAATGAATGCCTCTCGGGGAAACGAGAGTGGATCTGTATTGGGGACACGGGAGGGGTGAGGGAGAGAGAGGGAGATAGGGAATCTGTCAGGTATAGAAGAGAAGCAAAACAATAGCGCGAATGAGGAACAGGGCTGCCTGGGAGTTGACAGAAAGACATCAGTCCTCGGTGACAAGGACAGAAACCCTTATCAATGAAGCTACACTCTGCAGGGCCAGCAGACACAGAAGGGAGGGGAGGCGCTGAGCTCCAAAGAGTTTGTTTCCCACCGATGAAAATCCACTGAAAGACTCTGCCATGCCTCAACAGTATGGATTTACTCTGGATTTGTAGTTCGTCCAAACACTCACCTTAGAGCGATACCATGACGTGTTGAATTGGGCTCTTATTTCTCTTCTGCATTCAACTGAGAAATTGTGAAATATATATATATTTTTTGTATCAAAACCCAGCTGGTGATTATTTGTGCGCCTAAATTTTAACACTGACATGAAAGACATTTGCACAAATTACAACAGTCATCACCATCCTACATAATCAGACCCGATTTAAACCCAAAAATCAACTTTCATTTTCAATCAGCTCTGCAGGGGTTCACTGCTCTGCAAGTCTTGGTGACTCATCCCTAATTCAATGGTAAGATAAGCTCTGGGATACATCAGGCTTTGATGGAGAAAATATTTCTAAAAGAAATAAGTCAAATGTAATAACATTCATTCATTACCCGTTAAGGGTCACAGGGAGGGCTGGAGCCTATCCCAGCTGACATTGGGCGAGAGGCGGGGTATACAACACACATAGATAAACAACCATTCACACCTATGGTCAATTTAGAGTCACCATTTAACCTTGCATTTCTTTGGACTGTGGGAGGACGCCAGGGAGAACATGCAAACTCCACCCAGAAAAGCCCCAGGTGAACCAGGGCTCAAACCCAGAACCTTCTTGTTGTGAGGTGACAGTGCTAACCACTGCACTACCATGCCATCCAAAATATAATAACAGATTTCACATACTGTAAATAGCTGTAATCTCTTTCATTTTGACAATGAGTGACATTGGCAATTTTTTAAAATGTCATCAGAAGACTGAGACTGATACACTGGCCTAAAGACAGACCAGACCAGAATTTTTTTAAATGTAGAGTGATGACAGACATATATAAAAAGAATATCCTGATATATCCAGATCTTCCAGAAAAATGGGATGCAAGGACGGTAGATGGAGTCACAGAGCTCCATGCCGGCCGTCATCAGTATTCTGGAGAAGTCCTTGGCCACTAAACTGAAGTCCAGTCAGCAAGTGTCTGTAATCTGCTGTGAAAGCTGAGTTCTATGAAGGAAACATCTCAAGCGTTCAGCTGGCGACGGCTGTCTGCTCGTCTGCTCCTTTTGCTAAAGTCAATCTCCCGCTTGACTCTCCTCTCCTGCTCTGATGGATGTGTGTGTGTGTGTGTGTGTGTGTTCTTGTAGGCATTACAAAAAAAGAAAAAAAAAAAAAAAAAAAAAAAAAAAAAAAAGAAAACACAAGCACACACCTACACAGAGACAGATGGAAACACACACACAAACACAGAAAATTCAGTGAGTCATCCATGCAGGGCTTGTGTCCACAAGGCTGCCAGTGTGAAGGGGGCAGGTGGATGTTGAGGGGGCTTGAGTTGCTCTGGCTGACAAATGTCCCCTTTTACTTTCAAGCTCCTATGAGCAGCTGATTGATCAATCTGAGGATGGTACGGGGGTTTCTGCTAGGAACAATAACATGAGAGATGTGTGAAAGAGGGAGAAACAAACAGAAACCAAGTCTGTGGACAGATTTCTTGCAATTTTTCCTATCGCCTATCACCTGGGCACATAAATTGCTGATCACTTGTAAACTGAACAACTGGGACATGGTGCCTGGATCTGAAGTGATGGTAAAATTGCTCATTGTCAACAATTCGAGGTGCGATCAGAAAGTTCAGAGACTGTGACTATAACAAGGCAAAAACTGTGCCAAATAAAACCAAAACCATCTTCATGTTTGATTATAATTTGTGTGAACCAACCCTTTAAATCTCTCTACTCTTAAAAAAAAAAAACACACCCACCATTGTTCACCATCGGCAGGCTGCTTCAACAGCTCAATCAGCTGTAAAACCAGTCATAGTGATGTGTGTAAGGTAGTGACAGCACACAGGAAGGAGCGAATGAAACAAAAGGTGTCTGAATTAGGAATTCAGACCTGTGCTGCAACCCAAGCATAAATGTGGTTAGGGGAGGAGAGTGGCTGTCACCAATCCACCTACTCTACAAATGCATGAGCGTTGTTGTGTCTGATTGCAGGAAACCCATCTGTGCTCTCGTATCTACTGTACCTGCCGTGCTGTTTACTCAAAGGATTCCACGCATCAATAACACTGTAATAATAAATGAATAGCTCACCACCTGGAGTCTATATCGATGGATTTGAGGCTTTAATTACCCAGGCAGTATTGGCAAAGGGTTGAGTGTTGCTCTGTCACTTGGGCATTTTTCTCGAAAGTGTCAGCTACCATATATTTGATTGTGGGGGGGCACAACGGGCCTGAAATGAAGGTTTTAGTTTGTGCAGAGGAGCTTGTCAAAGACAAAGACAGAGATAAACATACAGAGAAAAACATACATGCAGGGACAGAGTGTACAAACCATGACAGAGAGCTATGGAGTGGATGCAGCCTGGTCTGTGTGTACGTGTGTGCGCGCGGGCGTGTGAGGTGCTGGCTGACAGAGTGTGTCGGAGAAACCCAGGGGAGGCTGGGAAGACAGCTGGATGGAGTGGAGACTACTGTCTTACATTCACAGCACAGCAGTGAGCAGCTGGCCACATCTTTTTTCTCTCTCTCTCTCTCACACACACACACACACACACACACAGGAAGGCAAAGAAAAGGCATGTATGCACAGGCAAGTGTAGTGGTACAAACTGAAGCAAAGAGGCAATATAATAGTGTAGTGTGAGATTTTAGTACAAGTGATATCCCCTCACAGTGAACACAGATTGGCACTGAAATACACTGCCACTCTTTAGCTTGCTTCCAAAGTCAGAGTGGTGCGGGTGAAGCCAAACAGCTGGAAAGATGGAGATGACAGGAAGGACAGATAGAGGAAAAGGGGAAAAAATTAAGTCCTTCTTCCTGAGAAACTGATTCCAACATGAAAGCGGTACAGCGTCACACCACATTAGGTTGGATATAGATTGAAGAAGACGTGCATACCAATATTCTACACACAATCCCCCCCCCCGCTTGCCCTGAGGGTGTGTACACGGGGCCTCTGCAGACCTGACAAAACTTCCCACCCACAAATGAAATCAGCAAATTGTACGCTCTCACCTGTCATGCTGACATCAAAGGCAATTTCCTGTCTTCACACTGTCTGAAACAATCGCTTTTATTTTCAGCAAGGAGGCAAACTGAGGCTGAGTGTCACCTGTTCTTTGTCTTTATTCTGCTACCATATGCAGCGCCTCTCATCAATGGAAGTGATGTAATGAAGTAGCACAGTGGAAGCAATTATTCAGGAAGAGGAAGTCCAGCTTATCTTCTGTTTAGACAGCGGTAGGTGGCTGACAGTTGGAGGCCTAAAACTCTTGGTTGAATCATCACTATAAAACACGGGCAGCTGCTTTAGTGAAGCACAGTTCTTTGATTAAAAAAAGTCAGTACAATAGAAGCTTGCGTAGAAGGAATTTAACCATGAATCCCACATTCACTTACAGAGCCTTAAATGCTGTTGCATGAGCTACCGACAGCCAAGGACTTCTCTTTGTACTTTATTATATTTGGGTAAATTTAGCATAAATGTAACAACCCTTGGTGTGGCTTCTTGTTCATAATCGCTAAAAAAAAAAAAAAAAAAAGCAGCAATTCAGTACAGTTCTGATTCACACCTCTAGCTAGTATTTTCACACATGCGTAAGGCAGAAATAATCAATGGCCAGAACATAACCCTACACTATAAATTACCCAGGAGACGACCATGCTGCTATTAAGGAATGCTGAGGTTATGTTTAAGAAAAGCCCTTCAAATGCTAATTTACAACAAGAAAAAATACTTGACATGATTCGATGCCTCATTTCTCTGTAGGGGTTGTGGTGTGTTCACTAAAGTGAGACACATTTTAAAAAGAAGCACACTGTGAAAAATTACATAATCTCACAGAGCTTGCTGTAGCCTTCTTTGATATCTAGCTGCTCAGACAAGGGCACTTTCCTCCTCTTCCATGTATCTAATTAGCAGCGGCTGGTCCCTGTGGCGGGGGACTGCGAGGTGGTCTCACCATTGTCATTAATCCTCCAGTCCTCCTGCAGAATACCTCTGGACCAACCAGACCCAGCGCGGGTCACAGGTCAGCTGCTGATAGCCGCCCCCAAACACACATTGCACAGTCATGCTCATGTGCAAGCATGCAGACACACACACACACACACACAAACTCTCAAAAACAGCATCTGGTTGGCCACAAGGTAAGTCAGGCCTGTTCAGCCTGTGTGCCCTGCACACTCAGTATGCTGCGTGGTGGTGAGCAGCACCTCCTTTGCCTGTGCGCTGGCTGGTGTCTGCTTTCAGACTGACTTGAAACACAGCAGCCCCCTTTGTACATAACCCTGACAGGAGGTAAATAAATGACCATACAGCGCTGAAAGATGGCTTTGTCTCCCGCAAATTAAATCCATGTACACTTGGGTGTTATAATGAATCTGTTCCTACTTCCTTGTTAGAACTTTTTACTGTGGCATTTGGACGTCACACTTTTCTAGCATTAGCAAAATGTTGCCATCCAACATAATGTGGGTGGCATGATGCTTCCTCAAAAACATTTTAGCCAGGGCAAATTAGCTGTATATGAGGGTAATCTGTAAGAGGCAGGACAGCAAGTAGATGCTTCAGTTTCGTTGCAAAAAGTATTTTATCATATGTACACTGTGTCTACTCTGATAAAATACATGCTAGAAGGAAAGAGAAGCTCATAACTGCATATTACTGAAGTTAGATATCTTGAATCCTGTGCCCTTGACTAGTGCAATAAAAGCCTTGCTATGTCTGTGACACAATCTAAAAAGAATAATCAAGAAATTCCTGTGAATGTCTCGGCCTCTGGCCAAAAACTCAAGGTTCAGGATTCACTGGTATGTGAGCAATAATGGGTAGATAAGCACTATGTGAACAGTGGGTGAACAGTCCACCAGAAGCGTAATTCAGGTATAAATCTCTGGTTTATGTGGCGCATAAAAGGGAGGTTGCAGAATGAGAATCTGAGGCAAGTATCTGATTCTGTGAAGCAGAGACTGAGCTGGAGGGCTCAGGCGAGGCAGTCACTTCGCTGTGAATCTGGATATTGCAAAGAGACAGAAAAAGGTGGGGTGGGGAGGCAAGGTTGGACGGGTAGAGAGAAGAATAAGGGGGGCACAAAATGAAGAAATGTTGACAGGAAGCCTGAGAGGAGACAAAGGCTAGAAGGAGGGGGGGGAGGAAAGTGGCCAGAAACACTGTAGGGTAAAATTGCAGAAGCATGGTTGAGATACAGCCAGAATATACTAAGCAGGAGCCAGTATTTTCTTTAACTCAGACAGACTGTGTGTGTGTGTGTGTGTGTGTGTGTGTGTGAGTGTGCGAGGCAGCAGAGCCTGAGGCTGAACCTGCTGAGAACAGTTAGACTGGGAATCAGATGGCTTGCTGGAGACAGATCAGCGCAGACTGGGACTGAGATACTTGTATATAAACCTTAAAGGCTATGCATCCTATTTGCAGCACATATTAACACGCAACACACAACACGACTGCACTTTTCCCCCCATACACAGAGCAATCATAACATTAGACTTGGCTTCGACTGCTCACGCCTAAAAATACCATCCACTGTTATGTCAAGCAGCTTGGAGAGGGATAAAGATAAGGGAAGGAGATGGGACAGGAGGAGCAGATGGTGTTTTTGCACGCAGGACTATGTATGCATGCATGTGTGTGTGACTGAAAATTCCTGAGGAGGGTCACCAGATCTCCAAATGCATTATTAAAAACTTGTCTGCATTAACACCTGTCGCATGGCTACAGCCAGAGAGTGGGTGCTCTCTGTGTAATGCATAATAGGAGAACAATTAAATACTATGAAGAGACACAATGGGTCTAAGTAAGTAACAGTGTTTGAAGTGAAGGGTTTATGTCGAAATTAGCAACCAGAGAGCTTCAATTTGGAAATGAGGGTGCCTTAGGTTCATTTCAGGATGTTTACATGTACTGCACATACAGATATTATTGGTTTTCTTAAATTATGACAGACATAGCACTTCTGCTTGACACCACTTCTCAGTATTTGATCAAATTTTGTCCATTTTGGGATTACCTCTCTTAGCAAACTTTGGCAAAAAAAAAAAAAAGTCCGATATAATGTTCATTTGATAAAGCATATCTATCATAGATTTGGCTCAGTCCTCTAAAATACCTTAATCAATTATACATGGGTGCTGCCAGCGGGCTGAGTGTGAGCCTCTACATTCCCAATTCAGCAGCTGGGCTTGTCTGTGTGCGGTTTGCCTGACAGAAAGGCTGAAATGCAACTAAGTGGTGCTTTGCATCATCAAAAGTTGCCTATCAACGCCTGTAGGAATTTAGATTAAATTTAGAGATTGACACAGTTCACTCTGCAAACTGTAACTTAATTGGTTTTGTTTTGCCTTTGAATTCCTTCAGCCTCAATAGAGTGGAAGCTGTGTAATGAGGCACAGTGAGCTAAGCTGCTAATGTTTTACCATGTTCACCGTCTCAATGTAGCCTGTTAGCCTGCTAACTTTTGCTTATTAACACTAAACACGATGTGCAGCTTAGGTCAATGGAAACATTACTTTTAAAGTTTTACCCTGACAATGGACCTAGATGAACCAAAGCTATTACAACTCATTCTGAGGGGACTCTCATGGCAACCCTTCCCATACTTTGAATAGTCAGCTGGTACATGTAAGAGTAGAGATGAACTTATGACTGCAACAGGCTGCTGATAGCAAGGGACCGTTGTGTTGAGAACGAAGTCTTCTCACTTTGTTTGGATCTACATTTATTTGATATTCAGGTTGTGCTGTGGCTTTTTAGTAGCTGGTACATCCATGAGGCACAGTGTCACTGGAGGAAAAGCCAGGGGATGACCAAAGTCATTAGGATGCATCTTCTGGGGACCTTGAATGTCTGTACAAGTTGTAATGGCAATCCATGCAGTAGTTGTTGAAATAATCCAGTCTGGACCAAAGTGGTAAGCCAACAGACCAACATTGCCATGACATGCACAACAGCTCATTTTTCCTGTAGTGAAGATATATTGCGGCCATTCATTTAAATCAGCTTTTACCTGTTCATTTTGCAAAGAATATGGCGCACCCCATCATAGATTTGTCACGCCCTTTCTACTGTCATAAAGCAAGCATCTGTTGGTGTCATCCATTGAGCCAGGCTGTCTCTTTCTGTCTCAAAGCACCGTATGGTTCAGTATGAGAATTATTTTACACAGAATCTGGGAAATGTTCCTACAAACTTTGATTTAATAGACACTACGTTATGGGCTGGTTGCCTGGACAAAGATTTTATGAGACTGTCCCTATGGAGAAATATAACAGTCACCAAATGAGATAAATGTTAGCACTAATAAAAGTCAGAGTAGCTCCTTCTCTTCTTTATTTGCTGATAATGCTGTGCCAAAATTCTCCTGAAGGAGGTTTAAAAAAAAATAAAAGAGTCAGATTTGCTCTTTTGTGTGAAAATGGAAGAGAAATCACAGGATTATTACAGCATGAAGAGTGACTAAGACAATGCAAACTGAAATGAAAGAACAGGAAGAGAATAAAAGTTGACTTTAGAGCTCCTGAGAAAAATAATTACACATCCTTTGTTTCCTTTTCTTGTTATACCAATTTACCTCACCTCTGACACTTCACTTGAAAAGGACATTGGCAACTATTTTGGGTTTGGCACTGACAGTGGAACACTGTGACTTGCCACAGTGAGGAAGTTTCAAAATTGAGAAACTTGCAAGCTCACAATGAACAAACTTGCTCAGAACTCATGATGACACACTAATTAAAAGAGCAAAAACTGGACTCAAAACAGTGTGTTAGCTGCACTTGCACTTGCCATTATGTCTGTGGGCAGATGAGTTGTGTATAGTGCTTAATGGTATTCTTCGTTTCTGTTGTCACCATATCAGCTCTATTACCGACTCTCAAATTTATTCAAACTGCACAAGAGAGTGAATGTTTTCAGGATATTCAAGTTAATATCTGTCAAAACAAGATTGCAGTTTCTGTGTTTCGAGATTCAGGCTTCAACTATTCATTAATTTCTTCTGGCTGAGAGTAGACACAAGCAACCACCAATCATCTAATACAACGTACTAATAAGCCAAGCATGTCATGGCATTTACATTTTCTGACATCAGACTTTGGCTCCGCTGGACAGAAATGAATTCACACAAGCATTTTTTTTTTTTTACAGCCCAAACTTAAGTTTTGAGAGCTTGCGGTATGCAGCTTTTTCTGTAATGTCACTGTTAATGGATCCCAGTGGGCTCACCCATCTCCCAACAGCCGACAAAGGATTCCTCTAAACAATGCATATGGTGGGTGGATGGTCATTTCTAGTGTTACAGGGCATGAATTAATGAGTAAAGGATTGAAAAACCTACAAATAACCAATCATCCATCGCAAGAGCTCTTGGCATTCAGAGGAAGAAAGTGTCCTGGCCCTGCTGAGACCTATTAATGGTGTCAGTTTGGTAAAAATCTAAATCTAAACTTTCTCAAATCAGGAACTTTGGCCATTAAAATTGTTTGTATAGGAACTTTTGTTCCACTTGAGACTAAAGCAAAACATGAAAAAGTTTGCAAATAGACTTTACCTTTGTATCACATATTCCTTATTTATGTAGTACATTTTATGAGACAACCAAATGAATTCCATTGTTTTTATCCTTTAACTATTCATGGACACAATTGCCCTCTAAAACAATGGCGAACTGTAGGCCACAGATATATGGGGGAATCTATTATGTAGCAGAAACATTACGAGGCAAACTTCTGTCACCTTCAGTACTTTGGGTGATAACTTTTGAATGCCAATATAACAGAGCTAAACACAATGTAATTATTATGCTGTGAAATGACTTTGTGAGCATTAAATTGTGATTTGGTTAAACCTCTCAGTGCAGCAGTTATGTACTACTGTATCTCTTGGTTAACAGGTAGCTTTTATGAACTATGATCAAATCAAAGTATGACAAAAGAAACTGAAAAATATGTCAAAATAAGTCAACACAATTGGTGTTCAAGGGTGGGAAGCCAGTTAGGGATCAGTGGTTGGTTTGAGTGACTGCATGGAAGGTGATGGAATCTGAAGTGAATCAACCAAATTAAAAAAATTATGATATCCACAAATTCATTCAAACCCAGCTCATTTTCAGTGTCCAGCATTTTTTAAATTATCGCTTTCTACAAAAGTCTTGTGTCACTGGTATTGGATATAAAATAGTCATATACAATATAACCCAATATGCAGTCTGTGCAGTCCCATTCCAAACCAGATGATAGTTATGGTACACAATGTTGCCGTTTGTTAACAGAAAAGGTTAAGCCATTTTTTAAAATTATTTTTGGCATTTCAGTGCAGACAGTTTTTTTTTTTTCCCCTGGAAATGCTATTGGGGATGCATAGATTTTTTTTCACCTTACAAGCTTTTGAAATATTTACTTCTTCTCCATGTCCAACAAGTGTGAAACCACCAGTCACTCAATTTTCAAAAAACATCCATTAAAATATCCATCTCCATGACAACATGCTTGTCAAAGCTACATCAAGGACACCTGACAATGTATACCAGCTTTATTTTGAGCTATAAGGCTCTAAGAAACTGCTGGCTGCCAGCTAAAAGGACAGCAATTTCAAGCTTCCCTGCAAAGATGGGATCAGGGTCTGTGTCTCACTTTCAAAACCCTCCCCGCTCTGTCCCTGAACCCTGGGGTAAAGGAGAAAACTATGTGATCGCCCTCAGCCATGAATGATTCAAGAGCTCACACTGACTTAGATTTCTGAGTCTACAGCACTTGCAGACAACCTAGGGGAGATATGAGGACTCACAACAATTTTTCCTGTCATTAAAATGCTTGCAAATGCTGCTACCTTTGAGACATACACTGTTTACCTCATTTTGATGAGTTCTTGGACATGATGTCTGAAATACCTTACTCATTATTGCCTGAAAACATACCCATGACTCATTTATAATGTTTCTCCTTTATCATTTTGAATGGGCTCTGTACTGTTTTTATATCCAGCTCTGAGTCCCTCTCTTCTTCCACATTATGTAATCCCCCACAGCACCCAGGCATGGAGATTAATCTGTCAATTCTCACTATATTAACCTGCACTTGAATATGCAAGTGATAGTATGAATGGAGATTGAGCAGGAGCTGCAGAGACATCTGAGTAGAGTAGAAGCTCCCTGACCACTTGGCCTCCCCGCCCCCATGTGAGCCTTGAGGCCACGAGTGCTTGTCAATATGGACACTGCCATTTTCTGCTGTTAGCCTTGACTGATAGAGAGCATTCTGTGTCCCTGCTGGACAGGAGACAACAGTGAGAGGAGCATTCTGTTGCACTTAAGACACGTGTGAACAAGTGTTATCGCACTCGACACATGTTGTCTGCCATGCTGTCACGAACACTAGCACAATCTGTAAACTCTTGGGACTTAACCCTCTTCAGACATGGAATCTGTAACAGTGCTGGCTTCATCTGGCTTTCTGTCTTATGTTCTGTAATGGCTTCTATATTACTTAATGGAAAAAGAAGCCTTACAGTAAGACATTACTGCAGTGCTGTGCTATTTTATGCAGTCAAACCTGTAGTGACAAAGATTGATGGTCACTGTAATTCATACTTGCTCACATGTTTTGAAGTGTGTGTGTGAGACGCATGTAGCCATGACTGAAAGCTGAAAATGTCAGATTACTGAGCCTGGACTCTTAACTTTGGACAGCATATTCCAGTCCCTAATCTACAGTACTACAGTGGCCACTGGCACAGATGCCCATGAAAACACTGTAACTTATTCTTCAGAGAGGAATTTCCAAGGACCAAGAAAGCTATTGTACCCATGTATTTATACCCTTCATCCTCTGTCTTTGTCTCTCCAGTGCAGGTTTTTTTTTTGTTTTTTTTTTTATTTTGTGAGAAGAGTGTGCTCCTGCCGCACTGGACTTGTATTTTTCCTAGTTTAGATGACACTCGCTGACACAGCTAAAACAGCAGCATGCAAGGCACCTACAGAAAGGTGAGCCTCAGCTTGCAGCAAAGATCAGAGAGTTTAAGGCTGGATAAAAAGATAAGCAGTAGAGAGCTTTGCAGATAAGGAGGGAAAAAGAGCATTTAAAGGTTTAGCAGGAGTTTGTTTTTCCAGGTGTATGTGTGTGTGAAGGAGAGCTCTCTTTTCAGGGGAGTACACTTCTCTGTAACTTATTTCCTTAATATAAACAGTTTTGAGATCTTTTGGGCACAGATGCTAGATTTAGCTGTCACCACACTTCACCAATTGGCATATCCAGCTTACAATACGGAGCAAATATGCGTCAAAGCAGAAGCCTAAGGAAGATGAAACGGCCATATTTCTGTTTGTGGCAGCTTTATTTTGAAAATGCTCACAGCTGACTGGAAGAAAGCTAGTGCAGCTGGTTTCTGATGTGACTTTTGTTGAACAGCAGGCAGGTATAACTTCACTGTCAGAATTGGGAAGATGCCTAAAAAAAAAAAAAAAAAAAAAAACTGCCAGAGGATTTTTATGCATCATCATAAAATAAATGTGCTTCAGAGTGCCACTCCAGCTTTCAAAGCATCATCTCCAAATAAGTCATGAGCATCTTCCGTTTCTTTGTATCGCTTTGTTGAATTTTCCATGAGAAATAAAAGCTATTTGGCAAAGCTCCTCTTTAAAAACACAGTCACACCTTAAATGTGTGTACGTATCCCTGCTACTCCAGTGGATTTCATGTGTGGACCTGCCTCTTACCTAATGGCCTCACTTGTCTTTGTACTGAGCCACTGTCTGACTTCTACATTTTATGTCAGGTTTATGTTTGTAACCCCCCGCTGACAGACTAATGGATGAGACATTGTCTCTTTCTGCCCAAACTGATGGGCTGTCTTGAAAGGAGCTGTGCGGTGGACTAAGCCAGCAGGTTGCTGAAATAAAGATAATGGCCATTATCTCCTCACCACTTGCCATAATTGCCAGATGTCCGATGACCTCCCCCTCCAACAGGTATACGCTTCCCTTCCCTTCCCTTGCTGCTCCCAGCTGAGGAGAGGATGAGCTGTGCTTTACAAAGTCTTGTTGCATCAGTGAGTGGCATCAATCAGTTTCTGGAGCCAGTGGTGTTAGTTTTTGCAAGAAATCGACCCCTCTAGAGCTCAAAATAGACAAAGCAGTTTTTTTTTTTTTTTTTTTTTTTTAAATAAGGTGGTTTCTATTCATGTGCAGACTGTGTGCTGCTTTTAATGCCTCCCTACAGTGACAAAGCTAGAGGGCCTATCAACAGCATTAAGGAGAATCCCATTGCCCTGCTGTGAGGAATAAGTGTGTGTGTGTGTGTGGAGGATGTGCTCCTCAAAACGGAAAATGAATCATTCAAATAGGAGGAGCTTAATTTAAGTGTTTCAAAGCTAATTCTCCTTTTGTTCTTTAGAGGGATGCAATTGAAACAGTATCAAATGCTGTTGCTAGGAGACACCAGTCGTGGTCCACAGATAGGGAGCATGGTGAAGTAAGCGATGAGTGCTGGCACGGACTTCAGACCAGTGTCACCAGCAGTGTGAAGGA
Source organism: Lates calcarifer (assembly GCF_001640805.2). Lineage (NCBI taxonomy): Eukaryota > Metazoa > Chordata > Actinopteri > Centropomidae > Lates > Lates calcarifer. Next base: position 9,489,494 of record NC_066850.1, read on the forward strand.
GCAACAGAAAGATGTGATGGATGGAGAGAGTGTATGTGGAGCGAGGCTGTGGAAAATATGCAGTGATACAAAATAAGAAAAATAACGAGGAGAATAAGCAGATTCAAATTCCCCAGTGGCTGTTTAATGTACCTTTGTGCTTCACATAAATAGTACTCTACCTTTGGAATTTGAACTTCAGCAACCCAGACAAGCATCTCCTCCCTTGATGTACCACCTCTCAATAAATCCTTCACATACGGCAAACAAATAAGCATGAATTATTCAGCATTGCCAAACAAGTCGCACATAATCATTTAATGAGTTTCTCCCCTATCTTTTTTGCTCCGATATACTTGGATGAAGATAACTTCCTGTCAATGAAAAAACTTGGCCAGTTTCTGTTTGAACGTAAATGCATCACTTATCTGAGTCATGACGCCTTGATTGTTCATTTTTTAGACTGATGGATTTTTCTGGGTTTTTAATGAAAAACAAACAGAGATTAATGGAATTATGAGATTAGCAGGATCTCTACACTGTAAACACTGGCAACAATTAGTTTGTTAAAAAGCAGCTACAGCGTCTGTCTAAACATCAGCCGGTCAGCTGAGTGTACGGTTCTCTCTGCCAGGGCTCGTCTCATTTGTCACACAGTGACTGGCTCAGATTCGGGGGAGAAAACAAAAAAGAAACACTTATCTTTGGTGCTCTATATATCATAACAAAAACATGACAAGATTTTCTGCAGGAGTGATTTAGCTGTTGGTCTAATACAAAGAAAGAAAAACAAAACAAAGACTAGACAGACTCTGTGAGCCTCAGAAAGCAATTCACAGCTTTCAGTAAATATTCTCCTGTTACAATATGAATTTATTGGAATTCTAAAAAAAGACATTCAAGGCATATTTTAGCTGGATGATGCCAGCAATAGCACTGACATAAAAATATAATATAGGGAAGATTTCTCAGTCTAGTATTATAGAAGATACTGTTGACCTTGGGTGGAATGCATTGTTTCAAAGATGTTTTCCTGTCACTGTTATCTCTGTACATGAGGGCAGTATGATTAAATACCAAAATACCTGGTTTATCACTGAAATAACAATAGGATTAACAAAGAGTTCATGAACAATATCTCCTATATTAAGCATTTAATGAGTTTTTTCTGTTGAAACAGACCTCTTTTTTTTCCCCATGTGAATAGCCAGGTTGCCTAATGACCTGAGTAAGTACACTGTTGGTGTAAATTTGAAGGTCAAAAACTAGACATGTAGGAAATCATCACCTCTTTATAAAACATGAAGCTACATGTAAACGTGAATTTCTCTGCTCAGTCTTGTCTTTTTTAATCAGTCGTCTGCAGTTCCTTTCTTTGCGTGCGGTATTTTTTCTAAATGCTCACTGTATTTAGCAGGGATTGTAGCTAACCACAATGTGTTAGGCAGTGGCATTATTATTATATTCTACTCTTAGGGCTCTTTAACATCCCCCAGGGACAACAGATGAAAATCTGCCTTGAAGGCTTATATTCTAGGTCATTTACGTTTATTTGCTGGATGATTACCGTTTCCTCTTCAAACAAGCTTACGGTAAAGTAAACCAATGACATTTTTAAAAATGTAGCTTTGGATTAAAAACTAGACCCAAAAAGCAGTTTGAGTTTTATTGTAGAGTCTTTAGTCTGATGAGGGAGGTAGAGGGAGAAGCTGTTGCAGGGGAGGGTAACAGTGAAACTGCCTGAGCTAGGCTGAGCAAAGCTGGCTGAGAGGCTCGGTGGTGGTGACAGGAACAATGCAAAACAATACAAAAGACAGGCTCAAAGCTGAACGTGGCAAACAACTGAGGCAGCCGGTGGACAGGATCTGAAGCACAAGAGATGAGGTATAAGCAAGAGCAAAGAAAATGAGAGCTTAGCCATAGTGTTAGCACTGGAGTGGACAGAATCAACTGGCAAAGAGTGGAGGACAGAGTTGGGATTTAAAAGCTGCAGCAGGTTGAGGTGTTGATTTGGTGATGAGCAGCAGGTGTGCAGGAGAATTGGCAGGAGCAGGAAGCCACGCCCAGCAAGACACGCACGTCTGTCTCTCTCTCTCTCTCTCTCTCTCTCTCACACACATGTATCAGTCAAAATCACGAAATGAATTCATGACAGAAATGAGTTTATATAGTCTATATATAGGCTTTCTGACACACTTTAGATCCTTAAGTATGAATCAGTGACAGACCCGCCAAGTTAGTTGTGTGTCATCACTAATTTCACTAATTTATCTGATTAAATCCTGTGATTAATACTAATGCAGTGTGTTACAGTATTATTTTTTCTGCTGCTCTACCTGCTCTCCTGAGATGCGGCAGAAAATCTTTTCTACTCCATTAACTCAAAATCAAAGCACAGCAGCAAGAAAACTAGCATATGCAATGAAAAAGGTGGAGCAAATCTAACATCATGTAAGTGTTTTGAATTAACAGTAAACGTGCCTGGAAAAGAAGGAAAAAATTTGACAACCGCAGCAGGTATCTTGGCAGCTAGAAAATACGGCTGCTAATTAAGTGGAAGTGTCAGGGATGCCACCGCTCCTTCACTCTCAACTACCTGCCAAACACTGTTCTGTATCGCAGCCTTCCTATCCTCCACCTGGAAAAAAAAGAAAAAAAAAAAAAAAGACACAACAACTCACACAACAGGCGAGAGGAGAGGGAGGGAATCAGATGTTGTGTAACACTTTTTTTCCTGAAGCCAGGCTTCAAATCAGGCTGAACAAACATAATGTAAACATGACATGAGTAGTGTATCTGACTTATCCTTGGTGTCGTTAGTGCCACGGAAAAATCTTCAAGTGGGAACTTACACATGCACTGAAAATGTAGAATGGACCAAATAACACAAACACCTTTCTATGTAATGCAATCATGACCACCTCAACATTTTCCATTTAGCTGGACTGACATGCTCTGCCACAGATGGGCCATGTTGAATTTTATTACATGTCAGAGATGCTTCTTTTATGTATACTATATAATACTGATTATATATATATATATATATATATATAAATAAAATCATACATCATATGCCAATAAAGACACAAACAACAGACTTTAAATGTAATAACATTAAGTACATTTAAAACAAAAATAACTGGACTAAAGTACTGTGCAGAATTTTTAAGAAGCTTTACAAAATACAAAAATACAAAAACAGACCATTTTTTATCTACACACATAACATATTGTTGCATGCAAACCCAAAAGTTCCTGGATAGAAATGGATTTTAATGTCAGATTTAAAGTGTCCATGAAGTATTTGATTCTAAAAGCTTAGTGACTTTGTGCTACCCACAGGGCTAGTTGGTGAACTCTTGTTGCTAGCAAGCTAACCATCGCACACTAGCCAACCAAGAACACAACCGTCAGTTACAATAGCTCCCAGAGCTTATATTTATTTTCTCTGTACTGCATCCTCATGACATTTTGTTCTCAGAATTATGTCATCATTCAGTTTTATTAGGAACAAAAGCTCTTTGAGCTAACAAGCTCTCTAATGTTCTAATGTTAGCTTAATGGTTCTTTGCAGATAAAAAGTTCACTTTTTTTTTGCCAAAAGACTTATTTGTACCAGCAACTCCACGTCCTTTAGAGAAAGTCACACAAAACTACGAAGGCAAAATCCACTTAATGGCCCATGAAAAGCTTTTCCTCGCATGATATATACTATAAATAAAATACCACATTTGCCTCTATCAAGTGCTAAATCTGTGTCATTTTAGACCATCAAAAGCACTGATCCAGTGCTGTGCAAGGCTCTGAATCTCATTGAAAATGAAATGTTTGGAGTTAAACGGGGAGCAGTTAAGAGTGAACCTTTTATGTCTTTTTAACTCACATTTTATTTCTTCAAAAGTTGGAACCTTGTTTGAAAAGTTTTTAAAAAGAAATGTTTGAGTCTTGAGTATATCTGTTTTAAGTTAATTTCCCCAATAACTGTAAAGATAAAATCTGATAAATTTATATATATTTAAAAACTTGATCTGAACATACTTTATATATACACCACAGAAAACAATATGGACCTTTTTGAGAATGCAAACAACTGTGAAAAGCATCATCAGTACAAGGAGGCTGATGTGAGTGGTGGGGGAGGGAGCTTGATGAAGCTGGTAGAGATGAGGAGGCAGAGAGCCTTGGCACGACAGACAACAGAATGAGCTCATGGAGGATAAACATCATCATTTATTAATAGCATAATATGATAACTGGAGCAGCATACTATAGTAATTAACAGTACAGTCAAGGTCTTTAAATTGCACTTACAGTAAGTAACGGTATTACAAATGCATAATGTATATACAGGTTGCATAATGGAACAGATGACATGAAAAACAATGTGGATGAAAGACGTTTTTGATTATAAAATTAAGTATATATGTGTAAATAATTTTAACATCTAAGGATACATTTTAGAAAGTGGATTGTGTCTTCCTGATGAGGCATGACATATTCTTTCTCCACCTATTGGTGCTGGCAATAGAGCTCAGGAATTTGAATGACTTAGCAGCACTAACAGAGGTTCATAAAATTAAAAGAATTTATTCCCCTGGCAACATGAATCTGTTTTCTCCTTTACACAAAGTTTAATATCATTGCCTGCTGTTGTAATGCGTGTTTGTCCTCTGGGGAGCAAGAATGTGCTCAGTAAATATTTGATATGTCTTCTATAAGAGTGTAAACTTTCTGTGTATCCCCAGAATATTTGATGGAACTCTTACCAGTCAGTTTTTGAGATGCCTTTTGGGACAACATGTTGGGTATTTTTAGGAATTACAGATGAATTATAGTAGTCATCCTATGTGGACCATGATAATCTGAAATGTTGTCAAGATGTCATGCTTTAGAGTAGAGTGATGGAAAGATGAACAGAGAGATCAGCTCTCACTATCCTTAGGCAATACTCCTGGTTGAAAACAAACAAATAAAAACATTAAAGGGAGTAAACCCACATAAACAGAATAAGAATGCGTTAACTCAGCATATATAGAATGAAGGCTGGAAACATGAGGTTTTATTGCTTGCAGGTGCCAACGCTTGCTACATTTGTGCCACTTGCCACGTCACAAGGATGTGTGACTTGCTGAGATGTGAAAAAACAAAATGGACAAACTGATTTAAAAGAAACTTACTCTCCACTTCCTCAATGCATCACAAAGTTAGGACCCAAAGGTGTCACTTGAGTGACGCAGCTACAAGGCCAAACCCTGAGGGGACTAGCTATAACCTGCTGTCCTTGGAAGATAATAACAAGTTTCATCAGCCAGTCAATCAATGTATCCCACCAAGTAATGTATTTGATTAACCAGTAATTGCTCATGTAGGATGAAATGTAGTTTAATATCAGAGTGTGGCTTTATTTAGCATTTAATTAACATAGCTGCTAGCAGAAAACCATACCACCTGCCTGTGTGATGTGTCTTTTCAGATGGGCCCTGCTGATGCCCAGATACTGATGATTATGATTCAGATACTGATGTCCAATGAAATCCTAAACTTTTTTTGATGAGTCTCTTTTCCCCCTCAACATCAAAGCTTGATCTTATTAATTTATGTTGAGATCTCTTATCTTGTTGGTGTCAAATAAGGTTATAAAAATAGGTTTTTAAAAAAGCATAATAGTTTCAGCCAATTAGTTCATTAAGACCTCCATAACAACAAGGAATCTTGGAGACATAAAGAAAGTTCTATTAATATCCTGTCCTGAGAGTTTCAATTTTTCATTTTGATCATAGATTTTTTTAAAGAATAACCTTGTAATTTTTATTCTATGTCACTTCTGACATCTTGTGCATTATTTAATATCGTATTTAATATCAAACAGTTTTGAAGAAACTAGTATGATCCCTATTGAGAGCTCTTTTACTTTTCTCTCTTTAGTGATGTAACTGCCTGTGAGATATCCAAGAAGGGCTGAATCAAGGGCAACTGGACTTGGTTGTAGAAACTTGAAGACATTTCACCTCTCATCCAAGAGGCTTCTTCACTTCTGACTGACTAGTGGGTAATCCCAGGTATTTAATCTGTGGGGTCATTATCAAGGCCGTTGATGTCGTTTGGTTTGTTAGTGCTCCTGCTTGCCTGTGGGGTATTTACCAAAGCTTATTTTCTTATTGCAGATAGAAGATTACATTTCTGGCATTTTTCAAAGCTGCAAGACACTCGAGAAGATCAGGAAGAATGCATCATAAATCTACTTATATAACTTCCCTTTCAGATAAACAGTACTTGGGGATTTAGGTAAAGCAAAGAGCTTCCTCATTCCTCACATCTGAAGGACGATGTTGAAGCTACAGTACAGCAGGCGATAAGAGGAAGGACGGCAGGCACTTTATCAGTATTTACAAAGGGAAGTACATACTGTGTTTGGAGATGAACATATAGATGCATTTCTAATTGGTCCACCGAAAACACCAGAGGTGTCTGCGTGTAGTGGGGAGCTATCCGGTGGTAGCGACACTGCAGTGATGGATACCAAGGCTGGCAGTGAAGATAAAAAGCACACAAAAAGATGTAGGTGAGAGAGAGAGTGGGAGAGTCAGGGGAGGAAAAGCAATGATACACACTGTTTTGGGCGAGAAGCTAAGATAAGGCAATGGATGCATATCACTGAGAACACATTTAACAGTGAGGAACAACCAGGGTGCTTTGGCTGCAGAAGAAAGCATAAGCACTGTGATTATTGCAATACAATTTACATTCCATAATACATTAATAATAACTTTTGTAACAGACATGTTTGACTGGCAATCATCTTAAACCTATTCAGAAAGAGCCCAGACAACTGGGAAAAATACAAAAGACAAAGAAACATTACTACACAGGCAAAAACAACAGCAATGCCAGAAACAAAGACAAGTTAACAGGAAACACATCATCCTCCACAAATAATGCATATGTGAACCACTTTGATAAACCAGAAACAAGATGCATCATCCCTCCAAGGTACATCAAAATCAGAGCGACGAGTAGCAGCAAGGGGCCTTTAAAATTAAAATTAGCATCTCAATCAGGCCAATCAGCATTTTTTTTCCCAAACATCACCAGATGTAGAAGCTGGGGTGTATTCTCTTGATTCACTGGTAGTTAAAAAGTCTACATTATACACATTATAGAATTTTGAATTTGAATACAATGGTGTATTGTACTTCATTTTCTAGTGTAATAAGTGTATAAGGATAAATGATTTTAGATTAAATTACATTGTTGTTACGTTATTGTTCAGTTGCTAATTTTTTGTGACAAGATCCTGTCTGATACACCAGAACAGTAGCAGAAGGGAGCAGGAGGCATCTGCAGGAGTCTGCTTCCAAGTTTAAACAATCTAAATCAAATAATCAGCCTCCTGTTTTTTTATTTAATCATATGGTGAATGACTAATTGTGTTTCAGGGGGTACAGACTTTGGTTAAGGGAAGACAAACCAGTACATAATGAAGTCCCTCCTGTCTGTTAGATCTATGCAGGCATCAGAGAGTGGAAGCTGAAGCATATTAAAGATCCCTATACACAGTGCCATAATAGCAATGTTGCTGGTTCTTTGCATGTCACACTATGCGCAACGAGTCTAATTAAATATTGGTTGTAATTGAAACTGAAGTACAAAACAAGTTATGACCATAGTGCCAACACTGTTAGTTATTGTGTAAATTTAATTAGAAATAGTGTTTACCATAGATAAAGGATGCATCAAAATGGTGTCTACAGTGCATATCGAATTTTCAAAACAACAGTCTGAAAGCAGGCAGGTTAGCTATGACTCAGTTTTTTGCTCTGTCTGGATTAAGCATCACAGTCCAGCAAACAAGTGAGCAAATGATATTAGTCCAAGAGAAGTCCAGAGATCAATGCACGGTCACCAGTTTGATATGAATCAGTTTTCAACAAATAGCCAGAGAACTGACTGATAAAACATTTCAATATAAAGAATAGGCCCTTTCTCAGGACATTAAAAAGGAAGTGATCCTATCAGCAACAGTATTTTAGTCCCTGAAACACCAAAATATGCCTCCACAAAAATAATGGAATGTCAGCAGCTGAAAAAACAGTGGGAGAGGGTGACCTAACCTTGTGTCCCGTAATAACACAAAAACAAGAAAACGACCATGCTTTTAGACTAAAACCTCCCAGCATTTTTGTACAATAGAGGAGTAGACAGAAAACTGTGGATGTAAGCTTAGAGAACTGAATTGCATCCTCAAAAGCCCTTTGAACCTCTCCGCTTGCACATACACACAAATTTTAAAGAAAACAAATCGGAGCCTGGGGCATTTGCTGAGGAATATCTGTATTGGCAGGAAGTGGAGATGAGATTGGCTCGCAGGGGCAAAAATCCAGCTGTTCAGTTTGTCATTGCTCTTAACTGTTCTACTCAGAAGCCATTGATCTCTGGGATGCATTGGTGTTCTGGCCAAAGTACCACCAACTGGAAATTAATTCACTTGGGGATTTAGTAATTGAGTAATGTGTATGTAGCCATTGTGGTTCAGTGGCAGAGGGAACTGATTACCTTTCTATATAGCCATACTGTTGCATGAGACAACATGTAGTAGCGAAGAAAACTGAGTTCTGATTAATCCTGTAGGTATTTGAGACATGTGTTCAATAAAGTGTGCACAATCCAGTGTTTGCTGGAGTACTGATGTGCAGAAATCCAGAGTTAACTCCAAGAGTGCAGAAACAGTTTCAGTGTAAAATCAGTTTTATGGCCTGTTCATTGAATGGATGGCTCTCAGTGCCTGCTCCCTCTGGGCTGCTGTTGTTTTAACAGCCTATACAGTACTAAAAAAAACATTCAAAGCTCACTGAATGCAGCTTTACAGGATACTTTCCAGTATAGTGCCTTGGAAATATTAGAGGGTGGGCATAATTAAAATGTAAGAGACTAGGGATAAAACAGCATATTCAATCAAAGACCAAAAATATTCTAACTCAAAAGGAGGAACAGATGGGCTACAAAATAAACTGAATCCAGCGTATTGCCAAATGTTTATACATCCTTTTAAAATATACTCTTTAATGAAGAGATAAAAAGAATGGATACAGGAAGAAACCAGAGCAAGGAAAGCAAAAAATGTATTGACCAGGAGATAGCTATTGGAATCTGCTAAGACACGGACTTCACCCTTTCACCTCTATCCAATGGGGTGGCACATCTTCATTCCTGTCACCTCTCTGCCCTCTCAATATTTAGTCATGCCTTTTATTCATTGCCTATTACCTTTGAATGAGATGAATGAAACCGCATGCATTAAATCAATGATGCGAGCCCCTGACAATTCCATTACACCCGAACTGTTTTTCCTTTCTTTGCCATAATTTCCCTAAGCGCCTGGTGTGCCTTGTGCTTTGTTCGTCATCATTTCTGACATTTCTCTTGCATTGCATTCATTTGTCAAATGAAAGTGGTAACATCTTTCACAACTCTGCTTCACTTCCATTGTCTTTGTCATTTTAGATTATGTTATTTGTCATCTTTATCTACTTGAGGCAGCTTCCTTAATAAATCCATTGTCATATATTTGTAGAGCGTAGATAAATTGTCTTGTTTACAGCTATGATTTTACAACAGCATCATGGAAAAATGAAGCCCTTAGCGCAAATTCACGCTGAAGCTGTTCTCCATAGCTGCCTCTGCCATTAACTGGGTAGTTCTTCCTTCTAAACCAATCATCACTCTGCTTTATCTATACTTTATACTACAGTCTGCCTTTTGTTTGTTTTTAGAGCAGGATTTTTTTTAACCCTTGTGCGCTACACCACCATCTTAAAAGTACTAGACGTATGTTTTGCCATCACCATATAGCCAACATTAGCATTAAGTGCTAAAAGAAACATTGCAAGGTCAGTATCAAACTTCATTCCTTTTCTTGCCAAGAGCTGTCTCTAGTGGGGGAAAGTAACAGCAATGTTAACTCTTGTTTTGCTTTTATTTCTATCACGTATTTCTTCTACTTAAGTTAGTAAGCTAACCAGCTAGCCCCTGCCTATCCTATCTCATATTTACATAACTTACATAGAGCACCTTTAAGGGCTCTCAGGAAATGGGCCCAGTGTGGGAGCTTGCTATTATGCTTGTTCAGTACATTTTCTTTTTACTGTCATTTCCAGTAACCAGTCTCTTTCTGACTGAATTATACAAACATCAGTTGCAAGTATAAATTTACCCTTTTAAGTTTTTAGTTGCACAGGATTACACAAACAATCTGGTGAATTAAATTATGCTTTATTAAGAACTAGCTGTATTAACTTTCATGAATATTTTATCTCTGTCTTCCATCAATGAACACTAGAGAGATCCTCTTAATTTGAAACAGCTGGTTGAGAGAAATGCTAAGGTGTTTAACACTCATGAGGGTCCCCAGCATCCTGTGTGACTGTGTCTGCTGTAATAAATCAATTGAATTAACGTTGAGTGAGTCTGGTGGCTGACAGCTGAAACAACACAGTAGCTTACATGTTTACCATGGAGTACAGCCTTGACAATAGTTAGTTAGTTACTTCTAATTTGACGATGTCAAAGAGAGGATGTGAATATATTACATCCAGTTTAAAGATTCTTAACCACATTTTCCTAATAAAACAAAGCATGTTCAGCAGACTTTTAGAAAATGTTCTGATGAACATTGTAAAAGATCAGAGACTATACTATGTAGGTTAAAAATTGGGTAAAGTGGATAAAGGTCTCAGACACAACTCTAAAATGATTTTGGTCCACTTAATGTATCATAATGTTTTCATCTCAAACCAACACTTCTCATTAACAGAATAAACATTCCATATGGAGTGCCACAAGGCTCAGGTCTGGGGCTACTACTTTTCAGTTGTCATATAGTAGCACAGTAAAAACTTTAATTGTTATGCAGATGACATGGTTTTATATGGATATGTCTCCTGATGATTTCAGTGCATTTTAGTACATTGAAAGACTCTTTGAGGGAAGTAGTTATTTCTAAGGAGCAACAACAAAAACTGTGCTACAATTTAATATTATCTAAGCAGCCACAGGTAAAAAAATGATGTGTTTTTATTGACTGTGATCTAACATTCCAGTTTGATGTAAGGAGGACAGGATTCTAACATTTTTCTGGTACAAATATATATACAACTATTGTTGTATTGCTCTCAAGGCTCTCTACTCTTCTAAGTCAGTTATAGCTCATTCAAAATGCTGCTACCAGAGCTTTATGGGCTGCCAAGAGCAAAGGTTATATTGTCCTTGTCCTAATCCTTGCACTGGCTTCCTTTTGGAATGATCTCAGTCTGTATCTCCGGACACCAGCATCAATGTCACCTTAAAGCATCTGCTTAAAACTCATCTTTCCTCTTAGAAAGAATCTGATATCACTATTCAGCTGTTATATTATGCACAATATGCACGAGTGCTTAATTTTACATTCTCTTCTGAAAGACCCATATTTTCAGTTGATCAGGTTCAATTACACCAATATAGCCTTAAGAAAATACAAACCCTGTGTGCAAACACATTATTAAGTAAGCACAACAACACTTACTTCTCATTCAAACCCTTAGGGTATTCAGTCTTTATATGATGTAACCAATAAGCCTCTCTTTGCACAACTCTTTTTATTCAATCCCCTCCATTCCTCAGTGGTGTAACTACCTCAATAACCATAACACACAGCGTAGCGACTTCACGGCCTCTGACATTAGAATGTCTAATGGAAAACTTCTCATCTACCAATGCTGTTTTTATGTTTAAATATTCCGAGTTTTTATTCTCTGGTAAACAAACCCATGAGAATATCTGCAGTATACCACGTATTTGTCTCTATATGTGCCTCTACCTTTCATTTGTGTTTTTACTTATTTCATGTGTGGGTGTAAAAAGTGATTACTCTTAATCATTGCTCTACAGTTCCATTGCATTGCCCATTTCCCCCAGAGACTAATCATGCATGATTAGCTGATGGGTTCTGAGATTGGTGTCAGAATGAATACATTTCTAAATTTAACTCAAAATCGCACTTTGAAATGTCACTGTAACCTATGTTTGCATCATTATGGGTCATTCTTTGCTTGTATTAAACTTGACACTTTGGCAAAAACAACAAGGATGTTCAGTTCAGTTTTAACACACATTGTAAGGAACATCATGCCTCCAAAAAATGGTTTTATTTAATCTTTCCATACGTTAGGTGCAAGAGAGCTGGGAATTTCCTGGCAGTGTTGTAAAGTTGCAAACGCTTTGAGCATTTACAGTCCAAAGGACACCGGCTGCAGACACACTGACTCTTGCGGGGATTTTATAGGATATGGTCACATTTTATGGTTCGTAACATTTGGCAATATAATAAAATGAAGGTCATTTTGATTTAAAAGCTCAAACAAATATTTTATAAGCACACAAGGTCAGTTCATTCCCAGTGGAAGAGCCACTTAACTTGTCCTTTTGTGAAGATAGGCACTGTTTACTTGTGTAAGTACAGATTAACCTGTGCCAGAAATATCAAGAGGATTCTATTTTTGGTGGGGATGTGCACTTTTAACCACAACATTATCTACTCCCTGTAACACATGTGCTCTAGTGTACTACACCCAAGTGAGGCAGCACCCCTATAATTTGATTGCCGAGCGTGCGAGCCCTATTGAGTGCACCTAGGTGCTCCTGGTAGAGAGATTACGAGTAACCCTGGGGCAAGACTTCACAAATCAATGTAAGCTGCTTCCGATTCCTGTGGCTTCATAATTTGCCAACCAAGTGATCAAGAGAAGTGATCCAAAACATCATGTTTTTATGTCCGGCCAAGTGAAATTCACTATTGATTCTCTGCACAGGGCAGTCTGGTATGAACATATGTACACCAGGGTCCTTACACTCCCCACATGTACTATTCACAGTAACATCAGTCTTTTAAATGGAGCTCGACACGATTCTGGTGGTATGTATTGACGTGCAAAGGGTATAAAAAGGAACGTCTACAGCATTATAGATTGCCCTTTCAGTTCAACTCCATTTATTAAAACAATAAATATATTAATACAGTTTCATTCTCTCTGTGTCTTACACCTTTATATACACACATGTTCACAACTGCCAACAGTGTAAATACATTTGGGAGCAACACATTAATGGTACATTGTAGAGAACTGCACTGAAGCCACAGAGATTTAGCTCTCTAATCAATAAAACCTTAAAGCCAGTTCTTTCATTGCTTTCCAGTTCTGTCTTTCAGACACCAGTCTTATAAATTCCAGGTAACTGAGATGCCTAAATTCTTGACACTGCAGCTATGGACTGAGCTGACAAAAGTGAGTTTATGGACAGAGGCAAAAAGACACTAAGTGCTGTTTAAATTTTAGTTGACAGGACCCATAAATCATCTGAAAGTATTTGGGGGGAGTGTGGGTGAAACTGAAAATGAGGGAAGTAGAGAGACATGAAATGAAATTCTGAGTAGGGACACATTACGAGACAATGGGCCCCTGACTGCAGACATGCTAAAGGCCCCTCTCACCTCCTGCACAGGAGAAAGACAGAGTAAAAGTGCACAGCGTCCAGATGCAGCCACATAGTTTGTTGTCATTTTGTGTCTCTTTGCGTTCAATTTGCACCTCTCTGCAATCATTTTATGTTTCCTTGTGGACAGTTTGCATAACTGTGGTTGTTTCATGTCACTTTTACAGTCTCTGTGGTCCTTTTGCATTTCTTTGTGGACACTTATGTCACTTTGTAGTCCTTCTGCATCCCTTTGTAATAATTGTGTGTCTCTTTAAGGCTATTTTACATCTCTTTGTGGCTGTTTTGTGTCCCACAGGGCCTGTATCTGGTAGTAATTCCATCATTTGTTTAGTGAAATGGCATGCTTCTACACTTCTTCTTTTTGTATAGTCAGCATGTGTTAACAATGTTCAGACTAATCACCATTTTTAAATGACTATGATGGATTACATGCATATTTGTAATGTGTCAAAAACTTGAATGGGTTTATACTTTTTTTCCTCTGATAACATCTGAACCTACCATTGTAAAGAATGATGTTGAGAAATTGAATTTTGATTAATAACATGTATCTGCAGATCTTCTCTGCTTAAAAAAGCCAGCCAGTCAAGCGCAATCAATAAAACACATTGTTCGTACTGAAGAACAAATGAGTTTCATGTATCTCCTTTTACTGGACACAAGGAATCCATATTTTATTGTGTCTTTTATTCTTTTTGTTTTCATTATTCTTGAATAATAAAAAACATATTTTCATACACAGAACAAAAAGTACACACCATTAATCATCAACTCAAACCTGCTTCTGCTGTTTGCCTGTGTCTGTGATAGCAGCTGTCGCAACGGGACAATATGCATGAGTGGATTCCCATCAGCCCTCTCTGTACATTCACTCTGTTGGAAAACAACGATAGTCCCCATCCCCAAATTCATTTTTAGGGAAAACACAGAAAAAAGTTTTTTTTTAAAAATAGTAAAACTGGTAATTACCCACTGTGATGTACAGACTCCAAAAGTGTGAATAATGAAGCTTGTAATGCTATCACTGCTAAAGTACGGTGATGTAAACTACAGCCAAACTAGTGTCGAACATGAGGGAAAACAACTTTTATAGCATTTAATTTAATAACAGACACTCATTTAGTCTTTTATGGAAAATTCATTTAGATGTGCTAAGGCGGTGTTTCGCTGCAGGCCTCTGAGAGAAAAGCTGGTAGGTGGATATAAATTATAAACATCGACTGGGATCCATTTTTTCCCTAAGCTTGGGGAGCATAAATGTGAGTTAAAGCACTTAAATAGACTCCTCTACTCTTTTTATTCCCTGCTGCAGAAGCTGGTAAGGTTCAGCTGTTGGGGATTCAATCATAGCTGTCTGATAGGCACATGTGTGTTCCCTCTTTTTTTTCTTTTCTTTCTTTTTTTTTTACTGTCCTTCACGCCAAGAGGCTGTGGCACAATGAGGCCATCATTGCAAATGTTGAACTGCATTAATGTGATATTATCCACCCTCATGACAGACGGTGACCCGCAGGGAAACGCCAGTCTTATATGAAAATATTGCCCAGCGCGCAATGTCCCCAGGTAATTGAATCATGTGTTACATTGTGTACTCTGCCTTTGTATTGTGCTGTGTGAAAATTCGTTTAATGGTTTGGAACAATGTTAATGCATTTAGAGCATTGGGTATGAGAAGGCTGGTGACCCGAAGGATGATGCTGTAAGAGGAAGTGAGGTTTTCAAGAAATGTGATGGTCCCAGGCCAGCAAGAGCGGCTGAACAGCAATTACTAAAAAGGAAAAATATGTGTGTATGAAAATTACACACACACACACAGATTTTTATCTGGCACGGTCGGTTCATATAGACATGTAGAGTATGTTCTGTATGTGATGTTTGGTTTGTGTAATGTGCCTTATTGTCTTTGTGTCCTGGGATACTTCAGCAATAAGGAAATCTATCTGCTGTAGATAAATAAAGTGCTAAAACAGCGAAAAATGCTAGCACTAAGACTTGATGGGGTGGTTTCAAACACAAATATAATGCAATTGGTAATGCAAATTCATAGTGTGTTCCCTACCTACTGAAACACTTTTTGCATAAGGAACTGTAATGTCTGGAGCTGATGCATTGAAAGTGTGGAAAGTGAGGACCAAAGGAATTTTAATCAGGCAGAAAACATGCTGCTGTTTAGCTTTTATACAACCTAGCAGAGCCATTGATGTAAAAACTGAAAATCTTAATTACTGCCTGCATTCTTACTGCAAACAAACCAGGAGAAAATAAGAATAGGGTGGAAAGAAGAACAGATACAGCAAGCTCAATTCCCATCGTTCAGTAGAAGCACTGCTACAATCCACTGTAGGCTAAAGCAACAACCAACAAGAAATACTAAAAGTTGCTAGTCATGCAACTTTACAAGGAAAGAGAGCTGAGCCACTAAAATGTACCAGTGGTATAGACTTATTCATGATTCATTTACTAATGGTGAAAACCCATTGGAAGCGAACAATTCAAAATGACACCATGTGTAGATGCATACAAGGTAGCAAGTAGCTTGCTTAGCAAATGGTGTTTTCATGTGCAACCTAAAATGTTCCGACAGTTTATCCCACGACGCTTCTTTCCACTTCATGCATCATGACCAGTAGGTCAGTGAGTCCCTAGAAGGTAGTCTTCACGCATAGTACATTCACTTCAGTGCAATTGCAAGTGTGTAACCAAGCTCCTCAATGAGAAGACGACTCAGTGACAATATTGACTGTCAAGAGTTTTGAAGTGTCTCTGTTAAAGGCCCTTTGCTTCAACTTTTCAATAAAAATGGCTAAAGTCTGTTTGTTCAGCTTGAATGTTACCTTCTTTCATACCAGCCACAACCAAGGTAAAGCACTCTATTTTAGTCTGTCAATGGTATCATCCTGTCAACTTTCAGAACTGCTCAGCTCTTGAATGAATACATACTGTGTTTAGGTTTGTGCTACAGTTGAAGTGAACTGAAATTCAAGCTGCTGCTGCTCCGCAGGTCCCTTTGTTTGCACTTTGGTTTAAGAGAGGTTTTGGTTTAAAACATTAAGATGCAAACTGTGCCTTGATTTGATGTGAAAGCCCCCAAAGCAACTCCCCTGTTTCTTGTATCAACCTGAGCAGTGGTAGGGTACAGTGTTCCAGAAACTGCCTTTGATGGATATGTTTAAAAGGAGAGTACAGTACATGTTTAATTGCTGTGAAGCAAGGTATATGTCTAAGTAGGCTGTAGAGACACATGATTGCAGAAGGGACAACAGTACTACCAAAGGCTCTGGTTGAGAAGCTAATAGTCTCTGCAGATCACAACAATTTTCCTCTCTAACTTGTTAAATGAGACCTGAAATGTATTATGAGTGGGTGTGCAGAAGAAAGTGAGAGTTCCACACTTTGAAATTAGATAAGACTTACTGTTGACTCCTTTTGATAGGCAAGACTGAGCATTAACGCCATAAAGTGGCTGCTTCTCTTAGGTTTTCATGGCTTGGCAGGAAAAATAAAAACACCAAAGAAAGAAAGTGTGAAAAGTAGAAAAATGGTATTTGGGAATGTGCTACTGGAAATATGGATTGAAGAAATATGGAGCAAGATGAGTTTTCTCGCCTTAGCACCTTATCTCACAGAGGGACATGTTTGGACAAAATGTGTTGAATTATCTTTCAATACATTTGTGGTGAAAATGGTGATATTAGTGATAAAAACATGTCCCTTTCAGGACTTAGACACAGCGTGTGCAAAAGACAGAAAAAGACAGACACTAGGCATATTAGAAAAGGGTTTCCCTTTTTCAGCTGATTGACTTGAGCAGCATGCAAAGGACATGTTAATGACACTGCAGGCTAACTGAAGTGAAGTTATTTAACAGATTGTATTCAGTGTAATTTAACACATTGTGAGAAATAACATGCTACTCAGTGAGTCAGCTGGAAGGTAAAATATGGAGGGATGGAGGATCTGTGCACTGTCATGCTGTTTTATAAAGAAACATAGATGGTTTATAGTTTAGTAAAGGGAGTGGTAACAGCTGTGTGTTTTGCCTCAAAATTCTCAATTCGTAACACAAAGTGAGGCTAAAGAGATGCTGTTAAGATGGCATTTGATTGAATGTTCAGAGGCTGTGGCTTATTTGAAATTGGATGATCTACAGTTACCAAAAAAATGGGCACACACCACACACACACACACACAGCACGACACAGCATGCAAACAGACCCAGCATGCAAACAGACACAACAATGACCCCGTTACCCTTTTTTGACACGGTGACAAAAACGCTCTGGCGAATGCTGGGACAGAAGGTCACAAATACAAACAAGTTGGTTGAAAACTGTTTCACAACACAGGGGAGCAAATAAAGCCACAGTTGATGATGTTATTAATAATTAACCAAATAATTCGAGTTATTTTCATCCTCGTATTTGTTTTCCTAATTTTAACATCTTGACAGCATATCAGTACTGCTTTACTTACTTCACTTGACTAAAGCTTTACAGAGCTGAAAAATGATTAAGCAGCATCCTGCTGGGAAACTTTCATAAATCTTCCATTTAGGAGTTCCTTAAACTTGAATGGATTCTGATAATAGATCTGTTATTCTAACTGTGACTAACTGAAGTGGTCTGATGCTACATTCACCACAGATGTTTTGCAAATATGAACCACCAACTGGGACCTCCTAAACATCACAATTATCTGTCAAATTCATTCACAATGTAATTGGTTGCACCTATGAAAAAGGGGACATACTGTGCCTGCTGTTGCTCATTTATGGTTCAAAACCATAAATGCAAATAATTGGATGTGGACATTTCCAGTTGAAGCCAGGAATACTCTGTTTTTATTCTTCCTCAGTGGTAATTAAAAGCTGCACATTCAATATTTCTATATTAACAATAGATCAAAAGGGTTTTTTGAAATGATGAACCCACAAATAATTATGACACAGCGCTACAGTTAGCCCCATCTCTGCATAGTCTTTAATGTCTATCAGCTCACTGTTAGGGTTTTACGACCTGCAACTGTACTGTTTTATTAGCATTGTTTACATCCACAGTAGGCAGGCTCTGAAAAATCCACATTATGATATCTGGCTGGCACCAAATGACAGACAGGAAATGTTATCTAATGGTGCATTTAGGAACTAAAGAGCCAGATATTTCCTTGAGCATTTCGTTGAGACAGAAATTTGTACTGGCTGAAAAACAGACACTAAATGAATGTTTATGTTGCTCTCTGCCTGCTAGATGTGTAAATAGGCCACAATTTGCTACAATTTTAAACTTTAGAATGGTGATAACATGTCAGTTTTGTGTTTACAGCTTGTTGTGCTGCCCCCAAATGGCCATAAAAGCAACTAATGTAGGTTTTAAAAAATGTTTTATTTTTTCTCTTTGGTTTTGGCCTTGCTACTCCTGGCAGTAGAGACAGTGGTGAACAAACAGAAAATAAGGCTCAGCAGGGAGGTGATAAAATGTTAGACTGTGAAAGTAAAACCAAACCTGGGTTTTTTTGTTTGTTTTTCTTTCAAAAGAAGAAGAAAGGAAAACAAAAAATACCTTGCCTTTACATTTTACAATTCAGAGCAAAAAACAATAAAGTCAGAAAAAAAAAGTTGAACTGAGAAATAATGAATGATAAAATGAGAATGCACAGAAGCAAACAGCCTCTGACACTCCCCCCCCCCCCCCCTTTTCTTAATGAATAATGTATGCTGATCAACATGGCAGAAAACATGTATATAAGGGATGATATCGACTGGCTTGGCTCAGAGAAGTGTCTCAGCATGCTTTCAGAAATGTCCACTCCTTTGTGGTGCCAATAAAAAGTCTGAACTTGATCGATATGTGCTACCTGTTGTGTCTCAAGTATCGACTGGCTTGACTTTTTTTTTTTTCCCCTCTGAGCAGTTTGCTGAGTAAGCACAAAGTCAGTGCGTCTTGTTATCTCCCCCCACTGGTCCCAGAGCAAACAAAACTCCTGTATAAGTTTACAGCCGTTTTAAACATTGATGTATGGGGCAGGAGGGGGGGGCTCAGCTTCCCCCTTTAAGAGTCACTACAAGCTCATTAAGAGCCAATGTTCCTGTTTTTATGACAGCAGAGGTTGTTACTGTTTCCTGGCTTGCACTGCACCATGGGTATAGTTCAATATAAACAGCCTTGATTGTAGGTGAGCATGAAAGCAGAAAACAGGAAGAGGGTATGAAACAAACAAGAGGAAGGAAGGAAGGAAGGAGGTGGGAGAGGAAAATGGTAGAAAAACAAGGAAAAATGTGGGAAACAGAAAAAGTGTGAAATCATAAGTGCTGGAAACGTACCAGGAGACAATATGTGCTACCAATTAAGTAGCTACAAAAAGTTATGACTTTCTCTTGAGCTCTCACATTAGCTTCAACCTCTTGACCCCTCATCTATAACTCAGAGACCATTAAGCACCTCATAAAAAGAAAGCCTCTCATTATAATTACTTTAAATATTCATGACTTCATCACAATCAACATTAAGTTCCTCAAAACGGTGGGCAGGTGATGTGCAGCTGTTTTCTGTCTTTCAGCATTCATTGACTGGATAACTCTCAGCACCAGGCGTGTCCCCAAAGGTGGGATACAGCCATTAGTGATCTTAAACTTGTAATCCTCTCAAATGACAGCTGCTGTGGGCTTGAAAGGGAGCTGTTGAACTCCTTCATACAAAAACAGCAGATACGAAGTGTTGTCGGCCGTGGAAGGCTGAATTTCATCTGGCTGCTTTAGTTTCAGGGTCGTGGTATCGTACATGCTGACTCACTGGCACACTTGAGGGGAAATTATTCATTGTTAATGATAAAAGTAAAACCTGAGCATATTCTACTGTGACAGATCAAAATGTTGCCTGTGAAAAAGACCTATTGTAGCGTGTTTTTACATTGGAGGAAAAAAAAATCATTTCAAAATGTACACTGGGACTTTTCAAACCACTCCTGCTGCAAATTATGGCTAACTACACCGGTTTATGAGGACTAATTAAACCTGACTCTTTCCTTAGGCACCAATGGCGGGTTTGACATCTACTCAAACGGAAACGTCTCAATAACTGTTGACTGGATTGCTATTAGATTTGTGACAGACATTGATTCAACGTCTTTGTGAACTTTGGCGATCCCGACCTCTCGTCTAGTGCCATCATCAGGTCAAATTTTCCTGTAGTACTTTGGTGTATTTCACAGGTTCTCTTTAATGTGCACTGCAGCTTCACAGACCTGCTAGCACATGTTCTGTATTTTGATGACTTTGGGGAGTGTTGGTGGCAGTCCAGAAGAGCACTGCAATTGCACTCGAGTGGTGAAAGCAAACCCATATAGACCTTTGACTCAGGTTTTGCTTGTGTAACTTTAAAATTAATTGACCAGAAGATTCACAAAATCACACAAAACATAAGTTTTACTATCTAGAAATGTGAAGTCAAAGAACAGCTGGGCTTGCTTTATATTCTTAAAAACATGTCTCATCCAAAAGGGCCCAGAGATCATCCTTGAGAATCTAAAACAAGCCTAGCAAGCAAGCAAGTTTCCTTTTCACTCCAAATCTTCACAGAGAAAGAGTTTACAACAGTTATGGCACAGAAGAGTAAAAGCTGGCAAAAGTTTTTCTCTCCAGCACCTCATCCACAACAGCTTGCCTGCATGATGCCGCTCTTTTAGCTGATTAACTCCCTTTAGAGCTTTGTGAAGGCGGCAGGTATGCTTTCCATCTGCAGTGTCTAATTTCGATGACGTGCATTGTCAAAGTGTGATTACTCACACCAGATCCACTGTGGATACTTGATTAGGCCTAGAGCAACCAGCACCAGGCTGTCGCACGGAAACTTCTGTACACTTGTGTTGTTATGTCTCGGTAGCCAAAGCATGTTCCCAGTTCATAGATCATTAAAATAATATCTAACTCCCACAAAAGGCTCAACAAAGTGTCTAGTTCCTTATTTTTACTCTCATATTCACATATGAATTAACAAATTCACATCATCCCTACAGCAGTTTTTCCAGCTTCCAGTCATTGCCAGTGTCATCCAACTGCTACATCCCTCCTGTCTGCCAAAAATACAAGCTGATTTTTTTTCTAAGCCACAGTCTGTGTTTTGGCTGTTTGCCAGTTATCTCTCCACACTTCTCTCCTCTCCTTTTTACCCCCCTTTCAGAGAGACTTCTGATGAGCTGTGAAAGAGCAGCGATGGACTCCTACAGTGCACCTTTCACATCTCAGAGAGATTGTAATCATGGGCACAACTCTTTTTTTTTCTCCCCCTCACATCCAAGGCAAACTTATTCAAAGACAAAATAGGATACACTGTCGCCTAATGAGGAATCAGAAGTCATCCACATGAGTAAAACTCGCAGCAGGGTGAATTCAAAATTCGCCTAAATCCCCAAACTTTTGGAAAAAATTAGATTAGTACTCTAATGCTCTCTCTCACTGTAAGGGGTACATATTAGCTTTGCAAAAGAGGCTACTCTTAGCCACTGGTCCTGCGAGGTTTTGTTGTCTTGCCAGTACTACTGCGTAAACCTAGTTAGTGATCCAGGAGAGAAGATAGAAATGCTGACCCACTGAGCTATTAAACCCTTCTGGTGGTAATAACCCGATCCAATAGAATTATAATCTACCCATAAATATAAAATGCAGAGCTTGACCATCTCCCTGATTCCTAATTAATTGCGCTGCATAATTTCCCTTTAGATTTGGTCGGCGATACTTAATGTTACCACTCAAATTTACATTGTAATTAGTGTAAAATAAAAGGCGCTCCCATCTCACATTCGTCCTCTGGTGGTTTCTTATTACCCTCATCACAGCAAGTGATTTAAACTCTATGCCAGGCACCAGCACTTCCCAGCAGCCATTTTTCAATTACGCTGCCACTGTCCGTATTGCTAAACTTCACCGTGGCCATAAAACGCAGCAGTGCTCTCGACACTGGAAGCAGCACATAATGAGGACAGGAATTTGCACAGATCAGTGCAATGTTGTTTTCTTGACCACCACCTGAGAAGATTACAACCACTGCTACAATTACCAGAGTGATATGGAGTTATTTCTGTTCAATACATTGTCAGCTCTGGGGATTATTATTTCAATTAATTGGGTTCATTATTTAATCTTAAAAAAAAAAAAAAGATGAAATGCCCATCATTTGTCCTGCCCAAACAGTAATCTGTTATTAAATTGTTGAGCACTGAGTTTTGCCATTGATACAGTTACAGCTTGGATAGTAGAAGGATCCAAACGCAGACACAGAGGAAGGCAGTTGGTGGTAAAAGGTAAGTAGTTTAACAGAATTTGGTGCAGCGTGAGATAGAGATCCAGGTAGAGATCCAGCTGAGTGAACTGACTGACATGGTGGTTATAGCAGAGACAGCGCAGCAGCTACAGCACAGGCAAATCCACACGTCTGGTGGAACAACTGGGCAAAGAGTGAGAGGAGAGCCGGGGTTCTTGTATGTGCACTGATTGCAGATGTGTCACAGGTGAGGTGATGATTCAGGTGCTAATCTTCCAAGCCACACCCACTCACACACACACTCACACACACACACACACACATACACACACACACGAGGGAACACGGGGGAAGATG